>NC_086449.1:818456561-818802811 GCF_028390025.1 Pseudophryne corroboree | reverse complement strand
GCTCACAATGTTAAACCTTTATATCTAAACCATAAACAATGTAATATGCTGTAAAACCTTGGTGTAGAGATAGGGTGTAGATGCAACACAGTCTAACCTTATTAACTTAAAAGCTGTTTGAGCGTCACCGACGCTCTGAGAATACTTAACACTATAAGAAATACACAGATACCGTGCTTAGGGTCCAACGCCTAATATATATTATGAATGTTATACTTGCAAAAGAATTAATACAATACAAGTCATACACTACAATATAACATAGACTACCTAACCAGATAACTACACATGAAATACAATACAATACTATTACGTTTTAAGGGATTACGAGAGAAAGAGGAGAAGAGAGAGAGAGAGATATGGCCCATAACGACTAGAAAGACAATATGATTGCGGAGAAAACTTACGCACAAAGGAAACGATCGCATGCGCCTCTGGACATCCAGCTCCCGATTTTCAGCAATGATAACCGGTGAAGAGTGAGAGCTGGATGTGATCGGCTTGTCTATTTATGCCCCACACACAATACAATTCAATGGTCCCTACAATCTCATTGTTCATTGGACACAGGAATTCCTCCTCGCATTATAACAAAAGGTCATAGGTTGATTCATACAGGTGGGCTGTGACTATTTCCAACAGCTCAGGTGGGAGGGAAACTGGGTTTCCCGCCGCATGGGTAATTAAGTGCAAATAATAGTAAATGGACATAAACTTCTTATGTCCATAATTATTCGCACGAGCGATTAATCCGCTTCAAACCAACACCGGAATATTGCTAACTAGATACTCTTCCGATGGATACTAAACACCACTGTATTACTCCTGTCTGACCCTTCGTATCAAACAAAGGGGGATTTCTCTGTCCATGAACATGCTACATTAACCAAACTTTCAGATTCTATCAAAGGGACCATGATCTACAAAATACATTATATAGTGAAAATATGTAACGATTGAGTCGCACGCTACGAACACATGAACTCTACCGTAAATGCACATACCGCGCGCCCGCGGGTGCCCGCAACAGCGAGTATGCGCACTCACGGGAGAGCGCACGCATGCGCAGCGCAGACCTGTATGAGGTGCAAATATGGCAGTGTGCATCGTGATATTTTTCTGACTTTGACAGTCCACCCTTTGGCAGTCAACAATAACTGCCACCTTCTAAAACATTTCAAAAAGAGAAAAATATATGTCAGGGGTTAATACATTTACATGGTTGGGTAGGGGAGGAGAGGAGAAGGTAGGAAAAGGGTATGACCTAGTGAGATAGCAGAAGCATGTGTGTATGAATCCGTGCTTGGGGATCATGTATCATCGTGCCGTACGTGTTTTAAATCAAGCTTCGAGGTATTGCGAAGTATACATTTGAATTCCTTCTTATCCCGCGGTACGGGTCTGTGGATGGGCTGTCAAACTTTACCGAGCTCTTTTCGGCTGTGGTTGTAACAAAATGGGGAGCACATTTTAGTTGATGATACATGAATGGGGGAATATGTGATTGCTGATATCTGTGCCTGTATTCCATATACTATGTGTGTAATTACCTGAAGGTTGTAGAGAAGAAGAAAAGACATAATTACGGTAAATGCAGTGGTATTCTATGTCAGGTAAATGAACATTTGTCGGTTGAAGTCTTGTTCGGTGTCTGTTGAATGCAGTCTTCTTTGCGCTTTTGCCCATAAGGTGCGAGCAAAAGCTTTGTCAATGTCCATAGATTTACAAAAGTGTTGGGCTAGCGTAATTTTAAAATTTCTAGGGAAACTGGGGATCTATGGCAAAGTTCATCAAAAATCTGTGTATCAGGTTGTCAAAACTTCTTCTTTAATCCATCTGTTGTCTGTATATCGGCTCATCAAATTCCTCGTCCAAGTGGGTCTTTTTACCTTGGAGAAAACGGAAAAACAGGTGAAAGAAACGGACCGTAGAAATCGCATTTTCATCACATCATTGTTTCTACATTTGGGTCATAAATCAAATCCATTGGAATTACAATTTCCTCACTCCTTAAACTCATCACCCTGGTACTTCGTTTACACTTCGTTAAAGCCTGACCGCATCTAAATATCAAACCAATCGTTATGATAACACCTAAGATACATAGGAGAAACTTCCCTACATCCATTATGACTCCTTGAGCCCATTCTCCTAAACCGGAGAACCAATTTCGCAGGTTCAACCATGACACCCAACCAGTCAGCTCAT
Organism: Pseudophryne corroboree; assembly: GCF_028390025.1. Taxonomy (NCBI): domain Eukaryota; kingdom Metazoa; phylum Chordata; class Amphibia; order Anura; family Myobatrachidae; genus Pseudophryne; species Pseudophryne corroboree. The sequence continues at coordinate 818,800,603 of NC_086449.1, read as the reverse complement.
TACTCACAGCAGCAAGGGTGAGATTGTGTCTCCTTCGAAATTCCCACTTCAATTGGAGAATATCGTCCATCTTTTGGTCTATGACCTCGACCGGGTCCTCGGTACTATTTGTAATATATGTGCAACATTTCACGCCGTACTGCGTTGCCAGTGTGACACAATATCCACCTGTTACTGCTGTGAGATAATTGAGAATCATTCTATGCTGAACTAGTTCTGTTTTATAAGCTTGAAGTTCTCTTCCAGTATACCTAAACGTGTCATCATACATTTCTGTGATATTGTCTAACAAATTTGCGAGCGCAGATATGTATTTATAATTCAACACTCCTCTGGCGGTGCGAGTGAAATCTAACGCGATTAGAACCTGAATCCCGGTGGATTCATGGATCATGTCAGAGGCCGGATGCTCTGTTCTTTCTATCAGGTGCCGTTTAACTACGTGCTCGTAATGGGTGTGAGTATAAGGAGCTTGGGCAACACGGTGTATATCTTTCATTTTGGCATGTGATACAGTCATTACTTCAGGCAATACTTTTCCAATATAACACAATCCTTCAGAGTTTGGGGCAAGCCACTTATACGCCTTCCTCCCGCATATGAAATACGCATCATCGGGGAGAACATATGGGACGGAGTAGGACATAACCATATTACACATCTTCCATGTGAAATCTCCTAACCCTAATTCTCCCATCTGTCTAGTACACGTATCAGCTTGTACGATATGTGCACAGTATCCTGGTGATACCTCTCCAACTCTCGTAATCCTACTTCCTAGGGTATACCTATATCGGAAATATTTTCCACTACCAGCTATGTGGCGTATAAGCTCTGTATCTGTCGGCATTCTATCTGCTCTATATGAAAAGGTCATGGTTTGGTTACTCCATGACACCTCCCAATTTCCCGGCTTTCGGGGATTGGAAATGTTAAAACATATTAGGGATCTATCCACATGATATTGGTGGAGCTTCAAACTAGGAGGACTGGAGATATTAAACCTCCTGTCCACCGGCCTCCCACCACTTAGCTCAAGTACCTCCCCTATCGTTAAAGGAAATGGTACTAGTCCTGATTTGCTATGACCTTGAGGTACTTGAGAGCATACCCAACAATCTGTTTGATTTAACACACTACCCACTAAGGAGTGATAGTCACTCAATGGATGCCGGTCCATGTGGATATTAAAACTGGATTGGCATTTCTTAAGGCACCCATCCTCAACCACATTGTCACAGAGCCTACAGATACAATTTTCTTTTCAGCTAACAATGTTTACAAATAACATGGCTGCTAGATCGTTTCCGGTACTCGCCTTTTGCTTGGTGGTTGTGTTGCTATTGGAAATTTACACCTCCGTCTCAGTCATCGGAACCTTTCTGGATCCTTTCTCGACCTCACTGGTACTCTCACCGAAACAGACTGCTCTGGTCAACATCATGGTCAACAGGAAAATCCATATCACAGTCTCTTGGGGCAAGTCCATCTTACAGGAGGAGAAAAGAAGAAATTTGTAATGGGGGTACAGAAAAACAGTTTGAGGGGGAGAGAAACTTGTTACGATAATTAAGTTCTCTAGTCTTGTTGTTCTTCTTGTCTTGCTGTCATCTCAAAGGTGCTGTCTCTCAGTCTTCCAAACGAACATTCCGGTGATGCAATATTCCTTCCAAACCAGCGAACTTTCTGTAAGGAGCAAAAAAAATCTTGCATTACCATTTGTCTAACTGAGGTGTGACATACCATCTTTAAAACATAAAAACATGAGAAAGAAGAGAGAAAACAAAAAAAAAACAAGAGAGAGAGAGAACAATTCATATATGTATATATCATATAAATCAACAGAGAACAACAACAGGGGAAAAAAAACATTTTTCAAACATAAACGTTTTCTAAAACATTGTCAGATCATCAGGCTGTCATATCCACATGTCCAATGGTTTCCTTGCGCAGTCCCTCCCCCCAGCACTTCCATATTCCACTGTCTGTATCTGGCCAGAATACATTGATGCGGATAGGTCATGCTGGGGTTTGGTAGACTTCTGCAAAGACCAAGTATATATGCAATGTTTGAATCCTACCAATAATCATCAGAGATGGGGAGAGAGAAAAAGAAACATTTCACAGATACATTTACAACGTTTCACCCGGTCATTCCTGTGTCTTCAGGGAATGACCTCCCAATTTATTAACTATAACCTCAGGCTTACCATCAGTCCTAATGATCACCTTTCCTGATTGCACATTATGGGTGTGGCTCAAAATTCTTCCTATATGATCCCTGATTATAATTGTGTGTGTTATAATTTTGCTCATTTCTTGGTCTAGGGGGTCTGACTTTATGTGGGTTATTACAGTTGCTGGCATAATGCCCTTCTCTTCTACAATGATAACAAATCCTTGGTTTCCTCCAAGTGTCTATGACCTGAGGTCTTGGTTGATTTGATGCCTCCTCAAACGCTCGGATGCTCATCGCCATCAACCGTTCTCCCTGCGCTTCCCTGGTTCTTTGGATATTGCGGTCATGCTCGATAGCGGACTCTCTTAATGCAGCCACCGAGATGCCTCTCCAATGAGGTATGGAGGTTTGTACCCTGATTTTTAGTGTGTCTTTTAAGCTGTCCATTAATACAGACACAGCTACCTCTCTGTGGTGTACGTTAGTTTCAATGTCATCTATACCAGTGTACCTAGCCATATCCTGCAGAGCCCGGTGAAAATACTCTGATGCGGATTCACCTTCTTTTTGTTTTATTGTAAAGATTTTATTCCACTTTACTACTGTAGGAAAATATTCTTTCAACTGTAGATTGATTCTTTTTACATTATCTTGGTTATACTTGTCTGTTAGTGGTACTTCCTCATCTAGCTTACAATCAGCAATAAATTTCAATGAATCAACATCGGGGGGTAAACATGCCCTCAAAACTGTCCTCCAATCTTTGTTATTTGGCTCTGCAGTGTTTCCTAGCACTCTTATGTATTTTTGACAAGCAACTAAGTCTTTCCTGGGATCAGGAAATTCAGACAGAATTGTTCTTAATTCTGTTCGGGAAAAGGGGCAGTACATGGCGATGTTCCTGACAGGAGTGACTCCTGAAGAGTCAGTTATCCCATTTGGTACTGCAATTACCCTGACAGGATTAAGTCCAGTAACGTCATTCTGAATTGATTCCACGATATGAGGTACATTTGTTTGTGCGTGATGTATAATACCATACGTACCTGTGGACACGACCTCACCTGACCCTCCGTTAGGGGGTTTGATTACAGTCTTTACCGATTTGGTCGCGTCCACCTGGATGTCTTGTGTGATGGCTGCTGGAAAAGGCTCCGACATTGTGCTGGGCTCACTTTCTTGTTGGTGTTCCTGAGGAAAGTTTAACAAGGGGTGCGACTTGCATGGGTTAATAGTTGTACATTTAACACTTTCATTTTTATAAACCTTATTACGTTTGTTACATTCATTCTTAATATAGTTACTAAGTGCACTTTTATCGCACCCCATTGTGCCTTTCTCCGCAACCATAATCCTCTCCATTGCCATGTCTCTCCTCTCAAGATGAAAGTTAGGTATGTAAGTTACATTTCTTTGCATTTCACTTTCCTGTAGCCATAACTGCAAACAATCATCATGTTTAACCCGTTGTTTCCAGGATTTTATGAGACAGATCCTCCGCCTTAAATTATGCAATACCTCTAAGTCAAAACTACCTATCCCGGGAAATGGTGCCTTATCCCCCGCAGTCATTCGTGTCCATTCATCACAAAAGGTCTCAGTGTGGGGACCATACCTCCTCCACATTACTAACCGAGCAGACCCTCGGGGTCTGCAAGCCTCTGCAGTCTGAACCCTGACTGCTGAACGTCCCTGTGTTGTGCACTTGGCTTCCATTGTGGACCTCTTTTAACACAGAAAAAAACTTCCTAAAATGCACCAAACACAGTCTACGGTGAAAATCCTTAAAGCTCTTCCACTGAACTTCTTCTGCTCCGAGTATCTCCGGTCCGCCTTCTAGCAGACACGTGTAACCGTTGCAGGCCCTATCTCTAGAGATTTTCCTGAGAGACCAGTGAAAATTCCCTTCTTTACACAAATCACGCTTGCATGTGCTTCCCACAACACGTATGAGGGCAATTTACCTCGTATCACGTTGCGTTATTGGTCACACCTACAACCGTGCGGTCCAATCGTACCACTTATAAACACTTGTTGCCCATAAATGGTAGGATCATTGGAGTCTCCCTACTGTGCTCAAAAACAGCCAAAGCGTAATACAACGAAAACTTTATCACACTCTGTTGCACGTTTTCACTCAGACCGTGCTCATAACCCTTTACACAAAGATCACCCAGATCACTCAGTTCACAAAGCGGGATTCAATACACTCATACCGTTTTCAACCCACTATCATTCTTATAGTTTTCTGATCAGAAAAATCATTTCCCGTAGTCTGATAGCTGTCCCCAGAGGCATTACAGTAAAGTAAGGTATTTAAACTAAGTTTTGGAAAAACTGAAATCAATTTGTGCTATTATCACGTGGCTATGCTATACCGCCCCCACTAAAACAATGCTATTGTGCGATTTGAGTTTCGGTGGGCGTACCCAGATGCTCCGTTGCGTAATATACGCTGCGTGCGTCGGCCTTTGTGCTGCGTTCGCGAGTCTCAGCCTTTTGTTAGAGACACGTGTACGCTGGCCATACAAAAATACAATTAGCACGTTTATCAATGTAGATGATCTTTAACTGTAATCATCTACCAAGCACCACACAGGTCTTTCCTTGTATCTCAGGCGAAGCTGTGCGTGTGTTTTACAAATTACCCCTTAATGTATCGTTTTTACTCTTTAACTACCAATAGCAACAAATCTTTCTCAGCACGTTATCAATTGTGAAATGGCAAAAAGGAGAGTGACATGAAAATACACGAAAAAGAAATGCAGCTATATGCGTGTGTACGCAAAACAGAAATAAAACAGTTTTTAAAAGATACTAGCGTGTTGTTCTTACCTCCGGTTCCCGGATTCCTTCAGCACCCTTTACTAAGCGAAGCAGACGCTTATCCCGTCAGCACTGCGAAGAATATGATCTCCCGCCCTTTGCTGATGGATAATGTCTGCTGAAATTACCTAGCAGAGATATGTGAAGGACAGGACGAGCCGCCAATTGATAAAGCTAAATATTTATCTTATATAAAACCCTTTATGAGGTCTAAGAACACTGTACGCTATTTACGTATGGAGTACCGTAAGGGTACGCTCGTTGCGTAACAATCGCTTAGCCGTGGTCGAGACGCTCAAGCGTCACGTTTGCTCACGGCCAAGAGATCACAGGCAGGCACGCTATTGGCTGCCGACTAACGTAATGGTTCACTATAGCGTAACGGACGCTGTATCGGGAGCGGGCTGCTCGAGCGATACAGACGCTCACGAGAATACGCTGTTGGTATCGGGCACACTTATAGGTGAGCGACTACCGTAATGCTACGCTATCAGCGTAGCGGACGCTCGAGACCACGAGGAGATCACGAGCGGCGCAGACGCTCACAATGTTAAACCTTTATATCTAAACCATAAACAATGTAATATGCTGTAAAACCTTGGTGTAGAGATAGGGTGTAGATGCAACACAGTCTAACCTTATTAACTTAAAAGCTGTTTGAGCGTCACCGACGCTCTGAGAATACTTAACACTATAAGAAATACACAGATACCGTGCTTAGGGTCCAACGCCTAATATATATTATGAATGTTATACTTGCAAAAGAATTAATACAATACAAGTCATACACTACAATATAACATAGACTACCTAACCAGATAACTACACATGAAATACAATACAATACTATTACGTTTTAAGGGATTACGAGAGAAAGAGGAGAAGAGAGAGAGAGAGAGAGATATGGCCCATAACGACTAGAAAGACAATATGATTGCGGAGAAAACTTACGCACAAAGGAAACGATCGCATGCGCCTCTGGACATCCAGCTCCCGATTTTCAGCAATGATAACCGTTGAAGAGTGAGAGCTGGATGTGATCGGCTTGTCTATTTATGCCCCACACACAATACAATTCAATGGTCCCTACAATCTCATTGTTCATTGGACACAGGAATTCCTCCTCGCATTATAACAAAAGGTCATAGGTTGATTCATACAGGTGGGCTGTGACTATTTCCAACAGCTCAGGTGGGAGGGAAACTGGGTTTCCCGCCGCATGGGTAATTAAGTGCAAATAATAGTAAATGGACATAAACTTCTTATGTCCATAATTATTCGCACGAGCGATTAATCCGCTTCAAACCAACACCGGAATATTGCTAATTAGATACTCTTCCGATGGATACTAAACACCACTGTATTACTCCTGTCTGACCCTTCGTATCAAACAAAGGGGGATTTCTCTGTCCATGAACATGCTACATTAACCAAACTTTCAGATTCTATCAAAGGGACCATGATCTACAAAATACATTATATAGTGAAAATATGTAACGATTGAGTCGCACGCTACGAACACATGAACTCTACCGTAAATGCACATACCGCGCGCCCGCAACAGCGAGTATGCGCACTCACGGGAGAGCGCATGCATGCGCAGCGCAGACCTGTATGAGGTGCAAATATGGCAGTGTGCATCGTGATATTTTTCTGACTTTGACAAACTTTATATAGGGAAAACTACCAGGTCACTGAAAATCAGGTGGAGTGAACATGTGCGGAATATCCGGAAGGGGCTGGCAACACATCCTTTCTCCCTTCATTTTAAGGAGGTACACAATTGCTCCACTGACCATATTACAGCATTTTGGGGTATTGAACTAACCAAAGATCAGTGGCGTAATAATAATAGAGAGAGAAGGTTGGCTAAAAATGAAATGCAATGGATCTTTAATTTACAAACTATGGCACCCGAAGGATTAAATCATGAATTTGAGTTGAGATGGTTTCTGTAGGAAAGTGCATTTATTAGTTTTTAATTATGTTTTAATGTATCTGTTGTTACTGAAAACGGGTTGCTATGGAGGGCAGGCACGTATTTTTAAAAGAGTGACCATTCAATTATAGCTAAAAAAAATGGGGATGTGACCTTTCAATGGGTGATGGCCTGTAATACGCGCTGTTATGGTTACAGGCCGCACTGTGTATGGATGGAGTAAATGCCCCTACACGAGCTTTCATTACGCGTCACCATGGTTACAGGTGCCTCTGTGTATGTACAGAGGATATGACGCGTGTCCCGGGCGGTAGTACCGCTTATTGCAGGCTAGGATCTCCATGGTGTGACGTGATTCAATGTCGCCATGGAGATCAGTTACTATGGTCACGGACGGCGCTAGTGACGCTCTGTTCAGAGCGGAAGTGCTGTGCGGTCCGGGGAGTGTCCTTCGCGGCTATGGTTAGCGGCGGTGACACCTGTTAGGGGCGGAAGTGCCCACTACAGGAAGGAGGTCAATTAAGTCCATAAGGAATGCTGGGTACACGTGCAAACACGTTACCATGGCAACCTGTTTTCTGAATGAGAAATGTATTTTTATCAATTTCCGGTTGTGGTATTTAAATATGTGTGTTATACCTACACTCTTGTTCCTTGACAAAGACCCCTAGAGGGTAGAAACGCGTTGGAAGAGTGTAGGCTGGTTATCTATCATTCTCCCCTCTGTATATTGATGTTTAACATCAGGCAGGAATCTGCTGTTTTCGGCCGACAGCTGCACCTGTGATTGTCATCATAAGCAGTAGGGGATTGTTATATGGTAATTGCCTGTATATTTTAATAAATTCTTTTTAAGTATATGCCCTATTTCCACGATTATTTTATGAGGAGGGACATACGGCGGAGCATTGGATAAAAGAAACCGTGATGTGAGGATCAATATCTTGGGAGAAGTGAGTACGGTACGCATCTATACATGAGAGATCCTGTCTATATGTCACAGTGAAAGATACCTTTATGTGTGGATATATACCATTTTTATTGTGAGTGGGGTACGCATTGGATCACTAGAAGATTGATGGTTTTATTCTGAAAACAGTATAGGAGATATTACACCATGATCTTTTATTGTTCTTCATTTTATATCACCCTGAGACACACCGAGGAATAGGAGGCTATCCCATATTGGAACAGCGAGATACATTTGAGGAGGAGTCTGTTGGATATTTGGGACTGATCCACTTTCTCATTTGGACATTGAGTATTGATATGTGAGACAGCACTGAGCGCTTTATACTTGTGGATTCTGTGTGTATTGTAATTTGTATAAGGGTTAAGTGGCCCTTTTCATCCCCAAGTGGCTGCACAGGTGTGTTTGCGCCTTGGGTAACTGATTTTGTATTATTTATATTGTACCAAGTGGTGAGGCTAAAACTTTGGTGCAGGAGCGATTTGGTGTCTGGGGGCAGTGTTATGATATAGGGCAATAAGGTGTCAAAGAAAGTTGTGGTCCATTTTTCTTTTTGTAGGGAAACCTCAGACCAATCCATTGTGAATAGATAGGATAACTTGGTATATAAAAGAGTAATAGGTACTGAGTCTGAAGATATCTACTGGGACAATATCGTCTTTTTAGCTGAGGTGGCCAGTTTATTAATTAATTTCAGGTTACCATTAGTTAAACTAGATCTCGATTCGGCAGGGACTATACCCCAAAAGGCCCATATATCATTAATAGTGAAGGATAGATGTAGGTCACGAGTAATGTAGGTTTGAAGGGCAGACCACAAGGGACGAACCCGGGGGCATGACCAAAGACAGTGTTTAATATCGGCCTCCAGGTCTCCACACTTATAGCAAGCCGACGTGTCTGCCTTGCCTATCAAAAATTTAAGCTTGGGCGTGAAGTATGCCCTATGTAGAATTTGTTCGTTCAAAGTTTGGTAAGCAGAAAGCAGAGACTTTATGGCGAGACTAGGGAAATCATTCTTCCATTTCATTAGTCCCCCCGAACCGCTCTCAAGGGTCAGTACCAAGCGGGCTTGGTCATAGATGTATGAGGTAGTAAGTGGAAATCCTGGGTTACGTCGTACAATACTGTCAAGGTCAGTGGATATACCCCTATCTCCCAAAGTGGATAGAATTTAGGTGACATAACTACAGGCCTGTAGGAAGGGGAACAGAGGTATTGGTAATGTCGGGAAGTTCCCTTGAAGTTGTGTACGTGTTAAGAGAGTAAACGATTCTGATTGTAAAAATTGGAATATATAACAGAGGCCATGTCTATGCCATACCCTAAAAATTGGGGACGTGAGGTGGGGGTGGAAGTTGGGGTTTCCCCACAGTGGTAAAAATATAGATTGGTAGCGTACAAACGTAGTCTAGGGCGCAAAGTACTCCAGGCAACACAGCCAGAGTAGATTAAGCAGTTGGATTTAATTGATGGCAGGAGAGCATGAGGTGGAGTATGCAGCAGAGAAACTAGATTCCAACCGGGTGCGAAAGCCTGATCTAGGTGGCTATTGGAATAAGTTTGGGAGCTGCTGATCCAATCGGAGGCTATTCTGTAATTAGCTGCTAGGGCATAGGATCGTAAACACCTCCCAGTTCACGTTTTTGCTGGAGTTTAAATAGAGAGATTCGAGGGTGTTTGTTTGCCCATATGAATTTCGAAAGTGCTTTATTCAAGTTTGACAATAAGTTTTTACAGGGATAAATGGGTAGAGTTTGAAGGACATAGAGGAATTGAGGGAAACTGATAATTTTAAAGAGATAATACTACATAATAATCAGATAATACGGAGATCTTAGTTGCGTATATCTGCAGATATAGGGTTAAGCCCCCAGGCCGATCGACAAGGCTTCTCCGTCACTGGGGGTCCCTAATACTAGGTATGGGTCCGGGGTGCAGGACCCCATAACGTCGGCACAGGTCGGCTATCCCAGGTCAGCACACAGGTGAGAATTAATAAGGGTTAATAAGAAGCACAGAAGTGCTATGTAAGTGGTGTGATTAAAATAATACAAAAATATATACAAAGTGATAGGGAAAATCATAAGTGTTAATAAAGTGTTAGGGTGTGCTGACCTGAAGCAGCCCAGCCATACCGACACAGGGGCCACCGCACCCCACACCCACCCCATAAATAATTACAAATATGTCTGGGTTAAATTCCCAGTGTAAGGCCACATGGTAATGGCTCCTACAGCATCTGAGAGCCAGCTTACCTGGAGATACCCCTAGCTTCTCCTATGGCACTCTGGAGTCAGCAATCCCTCCTAATGCTGACCCATCCATGCCTCTCTAAATACAATGCACAAAATGGTAAGCTGCTCAATCAGATTGTAATGTCACTGAGGTGCTAAAAGGGAGGGGTAATTCTGTGTAGGAAAAACAATGTGTTCCCTAATGCACACCGAGTGAAAAATATTACTACATAATAGTCAGATAATACGGAGATCTTAGTTGCGTATATCTGCAGATATAGGGTTAAGCCCCCAGGCCGATCGGCAAGGCTTCTCCGTTACTGGGGGTCCCTAATACTAGGTATGGGTCCGGGGTGCAGGACCCCATAACGTCGGCACAGGTCGGCTATCCCAGGTCAGCACACAGGTGAGAATTAATAAGGGTTAATAAGAAGCACAGAAGTGCTATGTAAGTGGTGTGATTAAAATAATACAAAAATATATACAAAGTGATAGGGAAAATCATAAGTGTTAATAAAGTGTTAGGGTGTGCTGACCTGAAGCAGCCCCGCCATACCGACACAGGGGCCACCCCACACCCACCCCATAAATAATTACAAATATGTCTGGGTTAAATTCCCAGAGTAAGGCCACATGGTAATGGCTCCTACAGCATCTGAGAGCCAGCTTACCTGGAGATACCCCTGACCTCTCCTATGGCACTCTGGAGTCAGCAATCCCTCCTAATGCTGACCCATCCATGCCTCTCTACATACAATGCACAAATATTGGAAAGCTGCTCAATCAGATGTAATATCAGTCAGGTGCTAAAAGGGAGGGGTAATTCTGTGTAAGAAAAAACAATTTGTGTTCCCTAATGCACACCGAGTGAGTAATAATACTACATAATAAATCAGATAATACGGAGATCTTAGTTGCGTATATCTGCAGATATAGAGTTAAGCCCCCAGGCCGATCGACAAGGCTTCTCCGTCACTGGGGGTCCCTAATACTAGGTATGGGTCCGGGGTGCAGGACCCCATCATGCCGGCACAGGTTGGCTATCCCAGGTCAGCACACAGGTGAGAATTAATGAGCACAGATATATGCAGCACACTGAGCACAGATATGGAGCGTTTTTCAGGCAGACAACGTATACTGGTGGTCACTGGTCAGCAAAACTCTGCACTGTACTCCTCCTATATAATACACTGGTGGTCCCCAGTCCCCACAATAAAGCAGTGTGAGCACAGATATATGCAGCACACTGAGCACAGATATATGCAGCACACTGAGCACAGATATGGAGCGTTTTTCAGGCAGAGAACGTATAATACTGGTGGTCACTGGTGAGCAAAACTCTGCACTGTACTCCTCCTATATAATACTGCTGGTCCCCAGTCCCCACAATAAAGCAGTGTGAGCACAGATATATGCAGCACACTGAGCACAGATATGGAGCGTTTTTCAGGCAGAGAACGTATACTGGTGGTCACTGTCAGCAAAACTCTGCACTGTACTCCTGCTATATAATACAGCTGCTCCCCAGTCCCCACAATAAAGCAGTGTGAGCACAGATATATGCAGCACACTGAGCACAGATATGGAGCATTTTTCAGGCAGAGAACGTATAATACTGGTGGTCACTGGTCAGCAAAACTCTGCACTGTACTCCTCCTATAATACTGCTGGTCCCCAGAATAAAGATATTTGCAGCCCCCTGAACAAAGTGAGAGGACGCCAGCCTCATCCTCTCACTATCATTTCCAATGCACGAGTGAAAAATGGCGGCGACGCGCGGCTCCTTATATAGAATCCGAATCTCGCGAGAATCCGACAGCGGGATGATGATGTTCGGGCGCGCTCGGGTTAACCGAGCAAGGCAAGAGGATCCGAGTTGCTCGGACCCGTGAAAAAAAAAATTGAAGTTCGGGCGGGTTCGGATTCCATCGAACCGAACCCGCTCATCACTAATAATAATCAGATAATACGGAGATCTTAGTTGCGTATATCTGCAGATATAGGGTTAAGCCCCCAGGCCGATCGACAAGGCTTCTCCGTCACTGGGGGCCCCTAATACTAGGTATGGGTCCGGGGTGCAGGACCCCATCATGCCGGCTCAGGTCGGCTACCCCAGGTCAGCACACAGGTGAAAATTAATGAGGGTTAATAAGAAGCACAGAAGTGCTATATAAGTGAAGTGTCATTAAAATGCAAAAAATTATTTTTAAGTATTTATACGTTAAAGGAAGGTGGGCCCATTTGGAAAAATCCAGGAGGGTTCTCTGAAGGAGCGGTTTGTAATTACAATCGTGTAATAGGGACGGATGGCGTGGTATCTGTATGCCTAAATATGTGAGGCAATTGTTCTGGGCCCAACGAAATGGGAAGGAGTTCCGCCATCCTCGTTGTCCCTGTGGGAAAAACGCTAATGCCTCCGTCTTAAGATAATTGATCTTAAATCCCAAGACCATTTCAAAGTCCGTCAACAGAGTAAGGACCTTTGGGATAGCCGTTTTAGAGTTGGAGAAGTAGAGGAGAATGTAATCGGCAAAAGCCGAAAACTTTGCCTCCACCTCCCCAATCATTATCCCCCGCCAAAGAGGTTCCTTAATAAAGTCTCTAAAAAGGGGGTCTATAGCAAGGTTGAACAGTAGGGGGGAGAGAGGGCAGCCCTGCCTCGTTCCTTTGGCTAAATCAAAGCAGCGGGTATTGGGGGTAATTCCAAGTTGATCGCAGCAGGATTTTTTTTAGCAGTTGGGCAAAACCATGTGCACTGCAGGGGAGGCAGATATAACATGTGCAGAAAGAGTTAGATTTGGGTGGGGTGTGTTCAATCTGCAATCTAATTTGCAGTGCAAAAATAAAGCAGCCAATATTTACCCTGCACAGAAACAATATAACCCACCCAAATCTATCTCTTTCTGCACATGTTATATCTGCCTCCCCTGCAGTGCACATGGGGGGTCATTCCGAGTTGTTCGCTCGCAAGCTGCTTTTAGCAGCTTTGCACACGCTAAGCCGCCGCCTACTGGGAGTGAATCTTAGCTTATCAAAATTGCGAACGAAAGATTCGCAATATTGCGATAAGACATCTCTGTGCAGTTTCTGAGTAACTCGAGACTTACTCGGCATCTGCGATCAGTTCAGTGCTTGTCGTTCCTGGTTTGATGTCACAAACACACCCAGCGTTCGCCCAGACACTCCTCCGTTTCTCCAGCCACTCCCGCGTTTTTCCCAGAAACGGTAGCGTTTTTTCGCACACTCCCATAAAACGGCCAGTTTCCGCCCAGAAACACCCTCTTCCTGTCAATCACATTACGATCACCAGAACGAGGAAAAATCCGTGAGTAAAATTCCTAACTGCATAGCAAATTTACTTGGCGCAGTCGCAGTGCGGACATTGCGCATGCGCACTAAGCGGAAAATCGCTGCGATGCGAAGAAATTTACCGAGCGAACAACTCGGAATGACCTCCATGGTTTTGCCCAGTTGCTATCAAAAATCCTGCTGCGATCAACTTGGAATTACCCCCATTGTTAGAATTAACAGTCAGAAAGGCTTCAGGGTTATTGTAAAGGGTAGAAAACACTTTTAAGAAGGGCGTACCAAAGCCCTGTACCTGGAAAATTCGGGAAAGGTGTGCCCAGGACACCCAGTCAAATGCCTTGTCGGCATCGCAGCTTACTACCAGGTTATCCACTAAGTTGGTTTGGTGTGTCGCCTTCATGGCTGCTAGAAGTGTCCGAATATTACGTACCGAGTGTCTCTTGCACATGAATCCCGTTTGGGCAGGGTGAATTAAATTGGAGAGTATGGGTTGGAGTCGGATAGCAATAAGTTTTGTGAATATCTTATAGTCTTGGTTAAGTAAAGAGATCGGTCTATAAGAGGAGGGAAGGGTGGGATCTTTGTTTGGTTTCAAAAGCAAAATGATTCTAGCAACGTTAAACTGTGGGGGGGGCTGGGTTACCCGAGAGAATGGAATTAAATAGTTGGACAAGAAGTGGAGAAACTTGTGACGATAGGGATTTATAATACGTAGCGGATAGACCATCTGGTCCAGGGGACTTACCTATAGGGAGTGATTTAATCGTCTGTTCTATTTCCTCTGTCGTTATGGGAGACATTAAGAAGTCTCTGTCGTCATATAGATATGGGACGCGGCCTGGAGTAGCTAGGTGTAGGGAGCTTTTGCCGGCTCTCCCGCTCATATCCTCAAATATATCGTGTTTTTGTAGCTGTTTCTCTCCTGGATTCGGTTCTGCAGCGGTGTATTGTCTACTGATCACCAGGAGCTCCGGGGTAGGACCCTGTGTGGTGCCTTTTTGTCAGTTTTACAAAGATCTCTGAGGCTGGGCCCTCCCTCACTGTGGCTTGGTGTCTCGTCTCCAACTCCTGCGGCAGTTCTGGGACATTATACATACCTGAGAGCTGCCACTTGGTTGTCTCCTGGTTGTGTTCTCCGAGATCCTGTGTGTAACCCCTGCAAGTGTCTTCTCTTCGACATACGCCTGTCTGCTGCAGTGTTTGGGGCGTGCTGGATGCGGGCTGCTGCCATCTTGTTGCTGTCCTCTTCGGCTGCAGCACGGATCCCGTGGTTGCTCCGACGCCTATTGGGCGGTGGATGTGGTCCTGCCAGCGTGACATTACTGCTGCTGCGGCTGTGTTTCCTTGTTGTTCCCTGCTTCTGTGGTCATCTGCCTATTGCTTCCCGCTGTAGGTCTTTTGGTAAGCTCTGGTGGTGTGCTAGCCGCGACCATCTTGCCACTGGCTTCCTGTTTGGCTGGTATTCACAACTTACCGATGGCTAATTCTGTGCAGCAAATCCTTCAAGCCATTCTTGCCTCCACGCAGAGGCTCTTTACTAAGCTCGGAGATGTGATAGCTGTACCTTTGAATTCTGTTACTGCAGTCTGCGCTCCTGACGTGCCGTCGCAGCTTCTGGATTTCTCCTTCCCGAGGGATGTGATTACAACTGATATGGATATTGCCTCAGTCCATGCTTGTCAAGACTCCATTGTAGGCTTTCTGAAGATCCGTTCTACACTTTTGCTGCCGGTGGTGACATTTCCAGATCCATTATTCCCATGCCTTAAGTACTTTTCTGGGCGTCCCTGCAATTGTGGGAGGTTCCTGGACTTATCCTTTAAGTGCTTAATGCCCCGATGTGTGTATCCGTGGATAACCGGAGACGAGACTGATTCTGTAATACTGCACGCAATGGAGGCCTGGCTGGATTAATTCCCATCTTTGTTACCAGTATTTTGCTTTATTATTTGTATATCTTTATTACCTGTATTTTTTGACATGGTCGAATTTTCTCCTATCTATGCTATGTATACGTTTATATAATGCTTAGTATACTATATGGGGGGAACGCTTTATCATTCTGTGGAAGAGCCGGACTTAGCCTAGCTTAAGGTCATTAGTCTTTTGCTCCTGTTGGTTTCGTGTCCTATTATCCTTCTGGAATGGAGGGGGGAGGGGGGGGGTTGCTAGTTAGCGTAGTTTAGGGAGGGGATGGGGTTTTCGGGATCCAAGTATACCTAAGTTGGGGGTAGGCTGTACAGGGTGGGGGGTTACAGGGGTGGTTTGTTTTTGTGGGTTTTGTTTTATTTTATGTGGATGTTTGGCAGATGTTTTGTATCCTATTGGATTATACTTGACACTGCTGTGTCTTTACTATCACATATGTATGGGACTAGGTACTCCCCTCTTTATTCTGTAGATAGAATGTATGGGCTTGCATGGCGCCTGTGGGCCTCTGCGTATTATGTTAATTGGGAGAGGGAAGGCAATCTGCTTCTACTGAGTCGTATGTCATGTGTCCTCTTGATTTGTAATTTTTGATGTATACTCTATATTCTGCCACATATACTTGCACTTACTACAGTATTTCCAGTTTGCTTTTGTTTTTTATTTTTACTTCTACAAAATTGAAAATCTCAATAAAAATTATTGAATAATAAAAAAAAAAAAAGTCTCTGTCGTCATCAGTAAGTATTGGGAGGTCAGAAAGTCCATTCCTGCTGCCGGATTATCTACCGGGGTGCTATAGAAGGATTCAAAGTAGGATAAAAAGGTCGAACTTATATCATTGTGGGAGGTGGAGAGGGTGCCGTCAGGGAGTTGAATGGAAAGGATAGGGGCTGCTGCCGTGAATGCACGTACCATGCTGGCCAGGAGTTTTCCCGGTCTATTTCCCCAATGAAAATAACGATTTTTCTGATAGTTAAGATTCATCTGGGCCCTTTTAGAACACACTATGTCATAGAGATCCTTAGCCTGTTTATATAAGAGGCGGGAGGATTCTGAAGGGTCTGCCAATAAGGAGAAGTAGGCTACAGAAAGTACCGTGGAAACTTGGGAGAATCTCTGAGCAAGTTTTTTCTGTTTGGCTGCTAAATAAGCTATAATGTGGCCTCTTAAGACCGGTTTAGACGCCTGCCAGAGGAGACTAATGTCCAGGCGATGGACATCATTGTCCACAAGGTAATTAGAAAAGGATTGTGCTAAGTGAGCTTTAAAATCATCAGTAGATGCTAAATAGTCAGGGAATTTCCAGTTATAAGAATTTTTTTTAGGTTGAAGTAAGGTAATGGTCATCCAAATGGGGGCATGGTCCAATAATAGAATATTCTTTATGGTCACTTGTTCTATTTTATGCAAAAGAGAACTAGACACCAGCCAGTAGTCCAGACGGGAAAAGGAGTTGTGGGGATGGAAGTAGAAGGTGTATTCATGAGAAATGGGATGGAAAAATCTCCAGGAGTCTATGAGGGCGAGGGAGTCACAAAGAAGGGAAACCATGGGGGGGTGATCTGTTGTTAAGGTGACGAGGACCTCCTGAGACATCTAGTTCTGGGTCCAAAATTACATTAAGATCCCCGCCCAGAATCATAAATCCCTCCGCCCATACCTGTAATTTAGAATAAACATTGGCAAACCAATGTATATAATTCACCCTCTAAATCGACTTTCAAAAAGAGAAAATGTCCTTCCGGGTCGCGTCATTCATCACGTATGACGTAGTGGACCGATTTACTAAACAATATTTATTTATTAACAGTTTCTTATATAGCGCAGCATATTCCGTTGCGCTTTACAATTAGAACAACAGTAATAGAACAAAACTGGGTAAAGACAGACAGACATAGAGGTAGGAAGGCCCTGCTCGCAAGCTTACAATCTATAGGACAATAGGCATTGATACAAAAGGATAGATGCTACCTATTGCATAATGGTCCACCAGATCGCTAGGTTCTTAATGGGTTGTGTGATGATACCCAGCAATGTTGACCAAAGGTCAGGAGGTGTGAGTATCAGTACCCCACGGGATTTACTATGATAAAAGGCAGAGTTAAAACCTTGGACCCAAGTGTCACGCAACGTATTAGGATCGGAGGCCCTCCAGTGTGTTTCCTGGAGAAAAACAATATCTGGGTGGAATTTTTTCAGGTGACTCAGTACTTTATTACGTTTGATGGGGGTGTTGAGCCCTTCTTCGTTCCAGGATACACATTTAAAAGAGGTCTTAGAGTGAGGGGGACCAGTAGCTAAGAAGGACAACATGGTATTATCCTATACCTTTCCTGGGGAATGTAAAACAAAGAGGTGAGATCACATTGGACATTGGCCCATCCCAGCAAGTAGGCCAATAGGAACATGTAAATAACATACCTTGAACAAATATGTAATAGATATCTAAGAGTGGAATGTGTGAAGGAGAACATGAGAAATTTAACAAATATAACATGTCAATAATTTTCCAAATTTTAGGAACCCAACGCGGAGGCCCGAGAGGCCAATTATATCCATTAACAATAACTGCAAGATAAGATAGGAGAAAAAACCTTGAGAAAAAAGAAAGGAGAAGTTGAAAAGGCATGGAAAAAGAGGAAAAGGAGCGCTAGGCCCCAACCCTGCTAAATAGGCTAAGGGAGCGTGGTCTGCTGCGGTGAGTGCAGGACCTCCCTGATATCACAAAACTAAAAGTTTTTTTATTGACCGGTGAGTTAACAATAGGACAAAATAATACAACATGCATTACATAGCCATTGTAGCATAGACATTTAATGTCAATAATTATACTCCGTGTAAGCCCTAGGTGATACTAGTGTTGGAGCAGTAGAGGAAGTAAATCAATATCAAGATTGTAAAAGATCTAGCTGGTATGTGGAAGCGGTATAGCGCCTTAAGCTCAAAAAGGGGCTACGGAGTCCAGGGTCTCTAGCAAGTACCACTTAGTGTCTTTGAAACATTTCCGTAGGGCTTCCTTTGTAACCTGGGGGAGGGTCTGGACATAGGGTAGCCAAATATGGAAGTATTTCTCGGTCAATTTGTCTTTCTGTAAAGCGGTATTGGTCCAGTCTAGATGGAATAGATGAGAGATCCTAGGGTGTAATAATGAGATGGGGATATGATCAGTGGAGATCCATTGTGAAAGGAATGTCTTTTTGGTAGCGGCCGCCAGTTTAATTAATAAAATACATTGTCCCTTGGACAGACCGGTGTTGGGTGGTTTCGGGAATATGCCCCAGAATGCCCACATCTTAATGATGGTAAATTGTAACTTTAAGTCGGTCGTGATATATGATTGGAGTGCCTGCCAAAGTGTACGTACCTTGGGGCATGACCACAGACAGTGTACAAGGTCTGCTTCTGGAGCAGTGCACTTGAAACAGTGAGATTAGGGGGTTGCTCCGATGAGGTATCGTAGCTTGGGAGTGATATATGCTCTATGTAGAATTTTCTGGTGCATTTCTGAGTATGAAACTGAACCTAGTGTTTTATCTAAGTAGGTGTTGGCCTCTAGAATCAGCTTCATGGTGAGATCTGGGAATTCCAGTTTCCATTTTAGGAGGCCTACTGAGCCGGATTACACGTTTAATAGAGTGCGGGAGTGTGTGTATATGAGCGCTGTGGAAAAATTACCATTTGGGGTGTGTCGTAGTGTTTTGTCCAAGGTATGGGTGGTGTCTTGTATAGATAGCAAAGATGTGACCTTTTGTGCATAGCTACATGCTTGAAGAAAGGGAAAAAATGGGATTCGTAATGATGGAAAACGTGCCATAATTTGGGAGTGTGTAAGTATGGTCAGAGTTTCGGTATGCAGAAAATGATGAATGTATTTTAGACCTCCTTCGTACCAAGTCTGAAATATGGGGGATGTAGTGTGAGGCTTGAAGTCTGGGTTACCCCAGAGAGGTAGGAACAGCGATATATATCGTGATATTTTTAGTCTTGAGCGAATCTGTCGCCAGGCAACACAGGTAGAGGAGATAAGTATATTGTCTGTCACACAGTGTGGTATGGAAGTAGGAGTGGTGTGTAGCAGAGACACCAAAGTCTGAGAGGGGGTAAAAGATTGTTCCAGGTGTGTGTTGGCATATATGTCTCGACCGCCAATCCAGTCCAAAGCGATCCTGTAGTTGGCTGCCAAGGCATACGAGTGAAGGCATGGTAAATTTAAGCCTCCAAGAGAACGAGGTCGGCGTAATTTGAATAATGAGAATCGAGGGTGCTTGTCCGCCCAAATAAATTTGGACAGTGCTTTGTCCAATTGAGCTAGCATGTGTTTAGGCGGAATCAGAGGGAGCATCTGTAATACATAAAGGAAGCGGGGGAAGCTTATCATTTTGTACAAGTGACTCCTGCCAGTATATGTGAGAGGAAGGTGGGTCCATCTGGCAAAATCTGTATATGTCCTAGCGAATAGTGGGGGGTAATTAAGTGAGTATAGCTTGGATGGGTGATCAGGGAATAAAATCCCTAAGTAAGTAATACAATTGTTTGTGAAATGGGAACGTGTCTCCCCAACCTGTTTTTATTGAGGGAAAGAAAGCCAAGGCTTCCGTTTTGGAGTGATTAATTTTAAATCCGGAGACTAGTTCAAATGAGTCTAGAATGTCAAGTAAGTGTGGTATGGATTTTGTCGGGGGTTGCTAAAATAAAGTAAAATGTCATCTGCAAATGCTGAGAATTTAATTTCATGATCAGCCAGTTTTATGCCGTGCCATCTGTGTTCTCTATAGAAATGGCGAAGGAGAGGGTCCAAGGCCAAGTTAAATAAGAGGGGGGATAAGGGGCATCCCTGTCTGGTGACAATGCTAAATTCCTTTGTCGTATAAACAACCCTTTATGAAGCTAAGAACACTGTACGCTGTTTACTTAAGAAGTACCGTAATGATACGCTATCTGCGTAACGATCGCTCAGCCGTAGGCGAGACGCTCAAGCGTCACGTTCGCTCGCGGCCCTTTGATCACAGGACACGTTATTGGTTATGTCTAGGGGAATGATTCGCTGTAGCGTAGCCTACGCTCGAGACCACGAGGAGGTCACCAGCGATGCAGACGCTCACAACACTATACCTTTATGATAAAACCTTATACCAAAGAAATACAAAGAATACCTTAATGTGAGTACAGGGTGTAAGTGCAACCTTGTGTAACCTGACTAACTACAAAGCTGCTTGAGCGTCACCGACGCTCAAGTGAACACTTAACACTATAGAAAATGCACAGATACTGGTTTAGGTTCCAAAGCCTATTAACTGTATTATATCTAATATACTTGTAAAAGGGGATAACAGTACAAATGATACACTACAATATAACAGAGACTTCCTAACCACAGAACTAAACAATAAATACAAAAAAGACAATACTACTCTGACCTAAATGCAATACAATACAATGCTATAATACTATGAGAGACATAAGAGAAAAGAGGAGAGAGAGAGATAGAGAGAGAGAGAGAGAAATTGGCTCACAGAAAGACAATGATTACGGAGAGAAACTTACGCACAAAGGGTATGATCGCCTGCGCCTCGATATCCAGCTCCCGGCTATCAGCAGATAACCGTTGATGAGAGAGTGAGAGCTGGATGTGGTCGGCCTGCCTATTTATGCCCCACACACAATGCAATCTCCTGGTCCTACAATCCCATTGTCCATTGGCCGAAGGAATTCGGCCCTGCATCATAACAAAAGGTCATAGGGTGATTCATACAGGTGGGCTGTGACGATTTCCAACAGCTCAGGTGGGTGGGAAACTAGGTTTCCCGCCGCATACCTGAGTATGAGTAAATAATAGAAATGGACATAAACTTCTTATGTCCATAACTATTCGCACGAGCGATTAATACGCTCCAAACCAACACCGGAATATTGCTAATTAAATACTCTTCCGATGGGTACCAAACACTGCTGTATGATTCCTGTTAGACCCTTCGTACGATATAAAGAGGGATTCCTCAGCTCTGGGACATTGTATTTTAACCAAACTTTCAGAATCTATCAAAGGGACCATGATCTATAAACTACATTAATTGTGAAAATATGTAACGAATGAGTCGCACGCTACGACTATATAAACTCTACCGTAAATACGCATACCGCGCCTGCGAGTGCACGCTATTGCGGGTATGCGCCTCCACGGGAGAGCGTACGCACGCGCAGCGCGGACCAGTGTGCGGTGCAAATATGGCAACGTGCATTGAGACATTTTTCTGACTTTGACAGTCCACCCTTTGGCAGTCAATAATAACTGCCACAAAACATTTAAGGAGAAAAATGTAAGTCAGGGGTTAATTGATTTCCATGGTTGGGTAGGGGAGAAGAGTGGAGTAGGTGTGAAGAGGGTATGACCTAGTGAGAAAGTAGAAGCATGTGTGTATGAGTCCATGTTTGGAGGGTCATGTATCATCGTGCCGTACGTGTGGTAAATCTAGCTTCGAGGTATTGCGAAGTATACATTTGAATTCCTTCTTATCCTGTGGTACAGGTCTGTGGATGGGCTGTCAAACTCTACCGAGCTCGTTTCGGCTGTGGTTGTAACAAAATGGGGATGCACATTTTAGTTGATGATACATGAATGGGGGAGGTATGTGGTTGCTGATATCTGTGCCTGTATTCCCTATCGTCTATGTGTGTCGTTACCTGAAGGTTGTAGGGATGAAGATAAAGAACACTTACGAAAAATGCAATGATATTCTATGTCAGGGAAATGTACATCTGTTGTTGAAGTTGTGTTCGGTATCTGTTGAGAGTCGTCTTCTTTGCGCTGTTTTGCTCCTTAGGCATGAGCAACAAGCTTTGTCAGTGCCATCAGATTTACAAAAATGTTGGGCTAGCGTGAGTTTAAAAATACTAGGGAAACTGGGGATCCATGGCAAAGTTCATCAAGTGTCCATATTTAAAGTTGTCAAATCTTCTTCTTTGGTCAATCCGTTGTCTGTATACATCTCGTCTCGTCAGCTTCCTCGTCCAAGGGGGTCTTTGTATCTGGGAGAAAAGCAGAAAAACAGGTGAAAGAAACGGACCGTATAATCGCATTTTCATCACATTCTGGTTTCTATCATTGGGTCATAAATCAAATCCAGGTTAATTACAGTTTCCTCACTCCTCAAGCTCATCACTTTTGTACTTTGTTTGCACCTCATTAAAGCCTGCCCGCATCTAAATATCAATCCAATCGATATAACGACACCCAAGATACATAGTAGAAACTTTCCAACATCCATTATGACTCCTTGAGCCCAGTCTCCTAAACCGGAGAACCAATTTCGCGGGTTCAACCATGACACCCAACCAGTCAGCTCATTACCTACAGCAGCAAGGGTGAGATTGTGTTTTCGACGAAATTCCCACTTCAATTGGAGAATATCGTCCATCTTTTGGTCTATGACCTCTACCGGATCCTCGGTGCTATTTGTGATATACGTGCAACACTTTATGCCGTACTGTGTTGCCAATGTAACACAATATCCGCCTGTTACTGCTGTAAGATAATTAAGAACCATCCTATGCTGAACTAGTTCTGTTTTGTAAGCTTGAAGTTCTCTTCCAGTGTATCTAAACGTGTCATCATACATTTCAGTGATATTATCTAACAAATTGGCGAGTGCGGAAATGTATTTATAATTCATCACTCCCCGAGCGGTACGAGTGAAATCTAACGCTACCAGAACCTGAATCCCGGTGGATTCATGGATAAGATCAGAGGCCGGATGCTCTAACCTTTCTGACAGTTGTCTTTTAACTCGGTGCTCGTAATGAGTGTGAGTATAAGGAGCTTGGGCACCACGGTGTATGTCCTTCATTTTGTCATGTGTAACAGTCATCACTTCAGGCAATACTTTTCCAATATAACACAATCCTTCAGAGTTTGGGGCAAGCCACTTGTACGCCTTTCTCCCGCATATGAAATATGCATCATCGGGGAGAACATATGGGACGGAGAAGGACATGACCATGTTACAAACCTTCCAGGTGAAATCTCCTGACCCTAATTCTTCCATCTGCCTAATGCACGTATCGGTTTGTACGATATGTGCACAGTATCCTGGTGATACCTCTCCAACTCTAGTAATCCTATTTCCTAAGGTATATCGATACCGGAAAGATTTTCCTCTACTGGCTATGTGGCGTACGAGCTCTGTATCTGTAGGCATTCTATCTGCTCTGTGTGAAAAGGTCATGGTGTGGTTACTCCATGACACTTCCCAATTTCCCGGTTTTCTAGGATTGGAGATGTTAAAACATAAGAGGGACCTATCCACATGGTATTGGTGGAGCTTCAAACTAGGAGGGCTGGAGATGTTAAACCTCCGATCCACCGGTCTCCCACCACTTAGCTCAAGTACCTCCCCTAACGTTAAAGGAAATGGTACTAGCCCTGATTTGCTGTGACCCTGAGGTACTTGAGAGCATACCCAACAATCTGTTTGGTTTAACACGTTACCCACTAAGGAGTGATAGTCACTCAATGGATGCCGGTCTATATGGATATTAAAACTAGATTGGCATTTCTTTATGCATCCATCTTCAACCAGATTATCACAGAGCCTACAGATACAATTTTCTTCAGCTAACAATCCATCACAATTTCTTCTATCGGATCGTTTTCTGATACTCGCCTTTGCTTGTTGGTTTGGTTGATCTTGGAAAACTACGCCTCCATCATCATAATCGGAACCCATTCCAGAACCTCTCTCGACCTCTATGGTACTCTCGCCGGAACAGACTGCTCTGGTCAACATCATGGTTAACATCAAAATCCGGATCACAGTCTCTTGGGGCAAGTCCATCTTTGAGGAGGAAATAGAGAAGAATGAGAAGGGGGAAAAAGAAATTTTAAGGGAGAGGGGCTGGGAAGTGGAGAAAAACAATAAAAGGGAGAAGGGAGTCGACAACTGCTTTCGGTCTTCAAGGCTCAGGTGCCGCCTCAGTCCTCCTGGAACAGACACTCCAGTGATACAACCTCTACCGTCTGTTCCTTATCACGGGACTTCTCTGGATCAGCAACCTTTTTGCAGTGGGACGAATGGACCCAAGTTTCTCTCTCAGCAACCTTCAATGCTGTGGTGCTGGTCAATAAGACCTGGTATGGTCCTTCCCATCTATCAATAAGACAACCTGAGCGTAGAAAATTTCGTATCATTACATAATCTCCAGGTTCAATGTCATGACAATTACTATCTGGTAAATCAGGAATCACCAACTTCAGATTATCATTTTGACTCCTCAACTGCTTACTCATGTTAATCAAGTATTTTACAGTTACTTCATTGTTACATTTCAAATCATCCTGAGGGTTAATCATGACATGCGGTTGTCGACCAAACAGAATTTCAAAAGGGGACAGGTTAAGAGGGGACCTGGGAGTGGTTCTGATGCTATACAAAACAATGGGTAAAGCTTCTGGCCACGTCAATCCTGTCTCTGCCATTACTTTACTCAATTTATTTTTAATAGTGCTGTTCACTCTTTCGACCTTCGCACTCGCCTGTGGACGGTACGGAGTGTGCAGCTTGCTATCAATTCCCATCAATTTACACATTCCTTGAAAGACATCACCGGTAAAATGGGTACCCCTATCACTTTCAATGATTCTAGGGATACCATATCTACATACAAATTCCTGCACAATTTTCTTAGCTGTAAACATAGCGGTATTTGTAGCTGCTGGAAAAGCTTCGACCCAATTTGAGAAAACATCTATACAGACAAGTACATATTTCAAATTTCGACATGGGGGTAATTGAATGAAGTCAATTTGTATTACCTGGAAAGGGCCGCCGGCAGGTGGGATATGGGATGGTTCTGTAGGTATTGCTTTTCCAATATTCTTTCTCAGACAGGTAAGGCATGACATTGCTCTTTTACCCGCATGAGAGGAGAATCCTGGGGCGCACCAGTATGCTCTTACCAATTTGCACATCCCCTCCTTGCCTAGATGAGTCAGCCCGTGAGCTGCTTCAGCCAGACATGGAAGGTATGCCCTGGGGGCCACTGGTTTACCATGTCCATCCGTCCAGAGCCCTGAGGACTCCTGGCCATATCCCTTTGCCTTCCAGACTGCTCTTTCCTGTGTGGAACACAAATTCTGCATCTCACACAACTTCTGTGTGTTGATGGTATTAAATACCATCAACTGTGTGGTGTCTGTCTGTATGGGGGTAGCAGCTGCAAGCTTTGCGGCTTCGTCTGCTCGGCTGTTA
The DNA here is from genome assembly GCF_028390025.1 of Pseudophryne corroboree. Classification (NCBI taxonomy): domain Eukaryota; kingdom Metazoa; phylum Chordata; class Amphibia; order Anura; family Myobatrachidae; genus Pseudophryne; species Pseudophryne corroboree. The sequence goes on along the minus strand of NC_086449.1, from coordinate 818,774,967 downwards.
CCAAGGGATACTGGGTCTTGGCTATATGTATGTGCTTTACATTTGATAACAGCCACTCTGTCGGGTTCCTGTATCGCTGTTAGAAGCCTTTTTATATGAGCTGCATGCGCTATCGGTGTACCAGCCGCCGTCATGAAATTTCTGAGCCGCCATAGGGCTCCGAAATCATGGACTACCCCGAAGGCGTATCTAGAATCGGTGTAGATATTGGCAGACTTACCCTTAGCCAATTCACATGCTCTGGTTAGGGCGACCAGTTCAGCAACCTGGGCTGAGTGAGGTGGGCCTAGCGGTTCCGCTTCTATGGTGTCTTGGTCATCTACGACTGCGTATCCAGTACACAAGTCTCCCGAGTCTGACTGTCTGTGACAACTACCGTCCGTGTAGAACGTGAGTTCTGCATCTTCCAGTGGATTGTCACTGATGTCAGGCCTTGCGGTAAAATTTTGGGTCAAATATTCCATACAATCATGTGTATCTTCCTTTGCATTAAATCCTCCTTCCCCATCACTCTCACCTCCCACCCTTTGTGCCTGACCAGGCACACCTGGGAGGAATGTTGCAGGGTTTAATGCGCTGCATCTCCTTATGGTGATGTTTACTGGGGCCATTAATGCCAATTCCCATCTCGTAAACCTTGCTGATGAGACGTGTCTGGTTTGGGCAGAATTCAATAAGGCAGATACCGCATGCGGTGTATGGATTGTGAGGTTGTGGCCTAGCACGACATCTTCGCTTTTTGTCACTAGCAATGCTATCGCCGCAACGCTACGCAAGCATGTGGGGAGGGATCGCGCTACCGTGTCTAGCTGAGCGCTGTAGTATGCAATTGGCCTGCTGGCATCACCGTGTTTTTGTGTTAGTACACCTGCTGCGCACCCAGCACTTTCTGTTCCGTATAGTTCAAAGGGTTTCCCATAGTCTGGCATACCTAGTGCTGGTGCCTGCGTTAGGCACTGTTTGAGTCTCTCAAATGCTGTTTCAGATTCGTCTGTATGCGAAATCCGATCAGGTTTGTTTGAAGAGACCATTTCCTGCAAAGGTAGCGCCAATATGGAAAACCCTGGGATCCAATTACGGCAATACCCACACATTCCTAGAAACGTCCTGATCTGTTGTTGGGTTTGTGGCAGTGTCATGTCTCTAATGGCTTGGATTCTATCAGCGGTCAGGTGTCTCAGTCCTTGTGTTAGACAGTGTCCCAAATATTTTACCTTAGCTTGGCATAATTGCAACTTGTCTTTGGAAACCTTGTGACCTGTGTCTGAAAGATGAAACAGGAGCTGTTTCGTATCCTTCAGGGAAGCTTCCAATGAATCAGAACACAGTAGTAGATCATCCACATACTGTATCAATACTGATCCACTGTCTGGTTGGAAAGACTGTAAACAATCATGCAAAGCCTGAGAAAATATACTTGGACTGTCTATGAAACCTTGGGGTAACCGAGTCCACGTGTATTGGACTCCTCTGTATGTGAATGCAAACAAATATTGGCTGTCAGGGTGCAGAGGTACCGAAAAGAAAGCGGAGCAGAGGTCAATAACAGTGAAAAATTTGGCAGTGGGAGGAATTTGCATTAGGATGACAGCTGGATTTGGCACTACGGGGAACTGACTCTCAACTATTTTGTTAATCCCCCTTAGATCTTGCACTAGCCTGTAACCCCTCCCCCCACTCTTTTTAACAGGGAAGATGGGACTATTTGCTGTGCTGGACGTTCTTACTAGAATGCCCTGTTGTAGCAAGCGCTCTATTACGGGAAAAACTCCTAACTCCACCTCTGGCTTCAGAGGATACTGTGGGATTTTTGGAGCTATCCTACCATCTTTTACTTGTACAACTACTGGAGCTACATTTGCCATTAATCCAGTGTCCTGTCCATCTTTTGTCCAAAGTGACTCTGGTATCTGAGATGTCATCTCTTCTACTTGGGATGGATTCCTATTTGTCATAATGGAATGTGACATTAATTTTGATGGGGAGTCTAACATGTCTCGTACTTCCTGAGCGTGATTCTCAGGGATGTCCAAGAATACACCTTCAGGAGTACAATAAATGACGCAACCCATTTTACATAGTAAGTCTCTTCCCAGGAGATTGGTTGGTGCCGATGCAGCCAGCAAAAAGGAATGCTTGGTATGCAAAGGCCCTATTGTAATCTCGGCTGGTTTGCTAACAGGGTAGTGCTGGACTACTCCTGTTACTCCCATGGCTGGAATTGTCCTACCAGTGGTTCTCATGCCCACTGTCGAATTTATCACTGACTTGGCCGCCCCTGTGTCTACAAGAAAGTTTAAAGTTTTACCAGCTACATTGATTGCAATCTCTGGTTCGCTTCCAAGACTGGCAATCAACTTAACTGGCTGCAGATTACAGGTATGGCCACACCCCTATTGGGTATGCTGACCTCCCTGAATCCCGTTGGCAGCAACTACTTGTGGGGGAGTTAGCTGGGAACTACCAGAGGCATGCCAGTCTCTGTTCGGGGGATATCTTTTTGTTTCCCCTGTATGTGGCTCAAAACTCCGCCTCTGTGGACCCTGCTCCCAATGTCGTGTGTTGTGTTGTTGTCTAGGGGGTTGAAAAGATCTTTGTACATTCTTTGTTCTACATTCTCGTGCAAAGTGTCCCGGTCTGTTACAAGAAAAACATGTTATTACACTTGCCTTACCCACAGGATTCGGTGGTACATACGCAGGTTGCCTTGTGGTCAGCGCCTGTATACTTACGGACATCAACTTATCACTTTGCGACTCTCTGTGCCTAGTGATGTTTCTGTCGTGGTCAATAGCAGCCTCTCTCAATGTGGACACTGACAGACCTCGCCAACATGGTTGTGTGGTCTGTACCCTAGCTTTTAATGTTTCTTTCAAACCATCCATCAGTACAGATACTGCTACTTCCCGATGGTTTGGGTTGGTCTTTATGTCTTCTATACCCGTGTACTTTGCCATTTCTAATAGTGCCCGGTGAAAATACTCTGTTGCCGTTTCGGACTCCTTTTGCTTAATGGAAAATATTTTATTCCATTTAACAACGGCTGGGAAATACTCCTTTAGCTGTAAATTTATCCTTTTTACATTATCCTTGTTGTACACGTCTGTAAGCAGTACATCTTTATCCAATGCACAGTCAGCTAAAAATTGAGTTGCGTCAACATTGGAAGGTAAACAAGCTCTTAGCAGTATCTGCCAATCCTTGTTGTTGGGTTCTACAGTGTTACCTAGATCCCTGATGTATTTTTGGCTAGCAACTAAATCCTTTCTGGGGTCAGGAAATTCGGACACTATTGTTCTTAATTCCATTCTGGAAAATGGAGTGTACATGGCAATGTTCCTTATGGGAGTGGCTCCAGACACATCTGTTTTTCCATTGGGAACTGCTATTACCCTTACAGGAGCAATTCTAACAGCCTCTTCCTGTGTAGATTCTACAGCTTGTTGTGGTACAATTGTTTCAGTGTAGTGCATGGTGCCGTACTTACCCGTTGACACGACCTCACCTATCCCTCCGCTAGGGGCTTTCACTAATCTCGTGGGTGTCGCTGTGCCTACTGTGGTCTCTGCTATGGTAGCTGCAAGAGAGAGAGCTGAAATTGTTGCTGAATCGTCTTCTTGATCACACTCCTGAGGAAGGTTCAAAACAGGGTACATCTTGCACGGGTTAATACTTGCATGAGTTATTTGGTTAACATCATTAACATTTACAAGGTTACTAAGAGTTTGTGTTTTACAACCCAGTGCGTTTCTCTCCGCAATCAACTTCTCTCCTGCAATGTATGGTGGAGGAGGAGCTGTGGCTATCAGCTTCCTGACTGCCCCAGATCCTGCCGCCAGAGCCAAACCTCTCTGTATCTCACCTTCCTGGTGCCATAACTGTAAATAATCATGATGCTGAATTCGTCTCTTTGCTGATTTTAAGAGACATATCCTCCTCCTTAAATTTTGTAACACTTCTGGACTGAAGCTACCTATTCTTGGGAATTTGTCCCTGTCTTGTACAGTCATTCTCTCCCATTCATCACATAAAACCTCTGTGTGACTACCGTATTTTTCACACATTACATATCGTGCCGACCCAACTGGTCGGTTCTCTGAATCAACCCGAACCGAGGTTGATCGCCCCCTACCTGAACAAATGGCCCCCATAATCTGCAGGCGTTGCTTATTCCTCCTTGGATCTTTATCTCAAGGTTTTCAGCGAACCCTTACAAACAAACCAAGATGTCCTTGGGCAGGCCGGCGGTGGTGGTTTATCAAGTACCCCACTTACTTCTCGCCCACGTTGGCCAGTACTGCAATCACTGTAACCAGAGCTGCTGTACCCAACCTAGGGCCCCTGTGAACCTTTATTTACTGGGGCGCGTTCCCCAGCAAGTATCGGTTGTTGGATAGTTCCTGAGTGACCAGCGAACTTCCCTTCCAAAAATAAAAAATTACACAAATCACGTCAGAATGTACAAATAGCGTTTGTGACCACTTTACTCTAATGGTATTAGGTCAGATTACTAACTACTGCACACAATTACGTGCGGTCCAATCGTTCAGTACACGAGCACTACTTGTCATGTACTGAAAGATCAATGGAATCGATGTTTCCGGCCGCGATTCCTTCAGCAAGAGCTTGTATGGCCTATATGGGTTCTGCACCAACACCCCAGGCGTTGTGCCACTGGACTTTTATAGCGGACCTCTTTGTCTATTTTACCTGTTACCTTTATGACCTCCTGGTCTTGTTACCTTATGACCTCCTGGTCTTGTTACCTTATGACCTCCTGGTCTTGTTACCTTATGGTCCGCTATACTCTAATGCTCAAATATTATTTAACCAGGGATGCCTCCCTAGCCACCGTATATGTCACTTACACGTGTGTCCCTTGACGAGTACCCGGCTTTCCTTTTGGTTCCACCTTAAAGTTATATAAACTTTTGTATACAAAACACACTCACTCAACACATGTACACTTTTGTTTCTATATCTATTTCTGCGCAGAAATTGTCTTCAGGCCAAAAGTGTTACCAATTAGGAGCAGGATCTGTTAAACTAAATTTCAGATTTTTCCAAAAATAGATTTGCGTTATTTACCGCGTCGCGTTATCTACCGCTGTGCGTTACTTATCGCCTTTGCGTTACTTCACTTTATCACAGCTTGAGCTACGTGGGCGTAACCGGACGCTACGTTGCGTAATGAACGCTGCGTGCGTCTGCCTTTTGGATTGCGTACGCTAGTCTTTGTTAGCGACACGTGTACGCAATGCAAAGATCCACCGTAACACAATATATATTTTTATCAATGTAAATGATCCCTGATCATCTACCGCAATCCACACTGACTGCCTTGTCTCCTAGACAAATCGTGTGTTGTTCTATACTTTAACTATTACCTTTACTATGAAATAACAGCAAATCTCTTTTTAGCACTTTCTATCAACTATAAAAATTGGCAAACAGGAATAGTGATATACGAAATTGAAAAAGAAATGCAGATAAATGTATGCGTGCGTGTATACGCAAGACAGAAGAGAAATAAAACAGTTTTTAAAAGACACATGCGTTTTGTTCTTACTTCCGGTTCCCGGATTCCTTCAGCACTCTTTATCTAAGCGAAGCAGACGCTTATCCCGTCAGCACTGTGAGACAACCTCCCACCCTTTGCTGGAGGGATAATGTCTGCTGATCTACCTAGTGCAGATATGAGAAGGATAGGACGAGTCCCCAATTGACAATGCTAAATTCCTTTGTCGTATAAACAACCCTTTATGAAGCTAAGAACACTGTACGCTGTTTACTTAAGAAGTACCGTAATGATACGCTATCTGCGTAACGATCGCTCAGCCGTAGGCGAGACGCTCAAGCGTCACGTTCGCTCGCGGCCCAGTGATCACAGGACACGTTATTGGTTATGTCTAGGGGAATGATTCGCTGTAGCGTAGCCTACGCTCGAGACCACGAGGAGGTCACCAGCGATGCAGACGCTCACAACACTATACCTTTATGATAAAACCTTATACCAAAGAAATACAAAGAATACCTTAATGTGAGTACAGGGTGTAAGTGCAACCTTGTGTAACCTGACTAACTACAAAGCTGCTTGAGCGTCACCGACGCTCAAGTGAACACTTAACACTATAGAAAATGCACAGATACTGGTTTAGGTTCCAAAGCCTATTAACTGTATTATATCTAATATACTTGTAAAAGGGGATAACAGTACAAATGATACACTACAATATAACAGAGACTTCCTAACCACAGAACTAAACAATAAATACAAAAAAGACAATACTACTCTGACCTAAATGCAATACAATACAATGCTATAATACTATGAGAGACATAAGAGAAAAGAGGAGAGAGAGAGATAGAGAGAGAGAGAGAGAAATTGGCTCACAGAAAGACAATGATTACGGAGAGAAACTTCCGCACAAAGGGTATGATCGCCTGCGCCTCGATATCCAGCTCCCGGCTATCAGCAGATAACCGTTGATGAGAGAGTGAGAGCTGGATGTGGTCGGCCTGCCTATTTATGCCCCACACACAATGCAATCTCCTGGTCCTACAATCCCATTGTCCATTGGCCGAAGGAATTCGGCCCTGCATCATAACAAAAGGTCATAGGGTGATTCATACAGGTGGGCTGTGACGATTTCCAACAGCTCAGGTGGGTGGGAAACTAGGTTTCCCGCCGCATACCTGAGTATGAGTAAATAATAGAAATGGACATAAACTTCTTATGTCCATAACTATTCGCACGAGCGATTAATACGCTCCAAACCAACACCGGAATATTGCTAATTAAATACTCTTCCGATGGGTACCAAACACTGCTGTATGATTCCTGTTAGACCCTTCGTACGATATAAAGAGGGATTCCTCAGCTCTGGGACATTGTATTTTAACCAAACTTTCAGAATCTATCAAAGGGACCATGATCTATAAACTACATTAATTGTGAAAATATGTAACGAATGAGTCGCACGCTACGACTATATAAACTCTACCGTAAATACGCATACCGCGCCTGCGAGTGCACGCTATTGCGGGTATGCGCCTCCACGGGAGAGCGTACGCACGCGCAGCGCGGACCAGTGTGCGGTGCAAATATGGCAACGTGCATTGAGACATTTTTCTGACTTTGACACTGGTACCTCGATATAAGGAGAGTAGTCTCGAGTTGTGACCATTTACCGTCAAAAAGGCCTGGAGTGTTTCATAGATGATGTGAAATACCTTAATAAAATCAGGACCGAAATTTTGAAGTCCAAGTAATCTGTCTATGTGGGCCCAAGATACTCGGTCAAAGGCTTTATCTGCATCACAGCTCAATACCAAATTGTCCTGCTCTAATGAATTATGCGTTTTATACATGGCTGAAAGCAATGAGCAAACATTATGCACTGAGTGTCTATTACGCATGAATCCTGTCTGGGCAGGGTGTAGCAATTTGGGTAAAATCACTTGGAGACGGGTGGCAAGAATCTTTGTGAATATTTTAAAGTCTTGGTTTAGTAGTGAGATTGGCCGGTAGGATGAAACTAATGTATGGTCTTTATTAGGTTTAGGGAGGACTATGACTCGGGCTGTGTTAAAGCCTGTCGGGGCAGGGTGTCCCGTCAAGAGCGCATTATATAGTTGCCTGAGGTGTTCACTTAAATGTGGGAGAAGTAGCTTGTAATAGGCCGCCGACATACCGTCGGGACCTGGGGATTTCCCATTTGCTAGAGATTTGATAGTCGATTCCAATTCCACTGCAGTAACGGGGTTGGTAAGAAATTCTCTATTGCTCTCAGAGAGCGTTGGGAGATTAGCCTGTGTCAAAAAGTCCATGCCAGCCGTAGGGTGGTCGGGTGGCGCGGTGTATAATTTCTCAAAGAAAGTCAGAAAAGTGTCGCTAATCTGTTCCTGTGTCACTGAGGGGGGTCCGCCTGCGTCTCTAATTGAGGAGATATGTTTAGGTGTTGCATGGGGTTTTACTATGTTTGCCAATAACTTCCCTGGGCGATTGCCCCAGCAAAAATATTTGTTAGATTGGAAGGAGAGGAATAGCTTGGCCTGTTCAGCACAGAGGGTATCGTGTATCAGTTTGGTGTCTTTATATAATTTCTTGTTAGTCTCAGATGGAGCAGTCAACAGTTGGGAGGAGGCCGAAGCGGCCTGGAGGGATGCCTCTGCCATCCTTTCTCGAAGTTGTCTCTTTCTGGTGGCAACATATGAAATAATTTGCGCTCTAAGAACGGGTTTAGAGGCCTGCCAGAAGAGATTTATGTCATTAATATGTGCTGCGTTATCATGTGTGTAATTGAGATATGATTGCGATAAAAAGAGTTTGAAGTCCTCAGAAGTGGCGAGGTATTCAGGGAATCTCCAGATGTAGGAGTATTGTCGGGGTGTGGTTAACGTTATTGTCAAGGTGATGGGGGCATGTTCAGATATGAGAATACTAGCTATGGTGGAGTCTATTATTCTATGTATCGAAGAGGCAGGTATTAGCCAATAATCTAATCTGGAGAATATTTTGTGGGGGTGTGAGAAGAAGGAATATTCCCTAGAGTCAGGGTGGAGAAATCTCCATGGGTCCAGAAGTTCTCCATGAGTCCTGCATTAGGGACAGGGAGGGTGGCATTGATCTATTGCAGTTTAGCTGTCTGGGGCCACCAGATACATCTAGTAGCGGATCCATTGCAATATTAAGGTCTCTCCCTACAATAAGAACTCCCTCCATCCAGTCCTGTAGTTTAACAAAGATATCGGAGAAAAAGGAGTAATTTGGTCCTGTAGGGGCGTAAATACATGCTAGAGTAAAAAGCTCTCCTTCGACTTCCATCTTTAGAAACAAAAACCTGCCCTCAGGGTCTACCTAATCACCCTTAATCTTATATTTCAAAGATCTACGAAATAGAAGAAGTACTCCCCTTGTTTTAGTAGTATAGGAAGCGCTTCTGAAGTCTCCAACCCAGGTATCTCTAAGTGTATTGGGGTCATTGTGACGCCAGTGCGTCTCCTGCAAAAATACTATATCAGGATGGAATTTTTTGAGGTGTGTCAAAATCTTTTTCCTCTTGATTAGTGTGTTCAGACCCTCTACGTTCCACGAGACCAATTTAAGAGACGTCTTTGAGCCATCCGTAGAGGCTCCAGTGTCCCTAGGGGCTGGCATCATCCAATGTCCAGCCTAGTGGAACGCAGAAGGAGAAGCCACAAGCGAAAGTCCAATCCCCTGTCCCAGCACGCAAGGGGAGGACAAGAATAACATGTTGGGCAAACTAACGGAGTTAGAGTACACATACAATAACTAAACAATGTAATGCAAAAAGAAAACAGTAGCCGATGTAGCCTAGGCCACCAGTCATAAAATTTTTTAAATTTTTGAACCCAAGAAGACAGTAATAATAACTGTCCAACTGTAACAGGAACTCTAGTTTGATTAGAGAAAGGGGAGGGGAAAAAAGATGATAGGAAACATTGAATAAATTGAATAAAGGAACCCCACCATGCCTGCATTTGCGGCAGGCGTGGAGAATTCCCATTTAACCCTGTGTGTAATAACTAGTGATGAGCGGGTTCGGTTCCTCGGAATCCGAACCCGCCCGAACTTCAGCTTTTTTCTCACGGGTCCGAGCGACTCGGATCCTCCCGCCTTGCTCGGTTAACCCGAGCGCGCCCGAACGTCATCATCCCGCTGTCGGATTCTCGCGAGGCTCGGATTCTATCGCGAGACTCGGATTCTATATAAGGAGCCGCGCGTCGCCGCCATTTTCACACGTGCATTGAGATTGATAGGGAGAGGACGTGGCTGGCGTCCTCTCCGTTTATAGAGAAGAGAGTGAGACTAGAGTAGAGAGAGACACAGTATTTAGTAATTTTGGGGAACATTAGGAGGAGTACTACTACTTGCTGAAGTGATAGTGTGACTGTATTATCTGACTTGTGGGGGAGACACTGACAGTGGGGAGCAGTTAGAGTCTGAGAGCAGGACTCAGGAGTACATATAACGTACAGTGCACACTTTTGCTGCCAGAGTGCCACACTGCCATTGTGACCACACTGACCACCAGTATACATTGTGATTGTCTGCTTAGGAGTACTACTTGCAAGTTGCTGATAGTGTGACCAGTGACCTGACCACCAGTTTAATTAATCACCACCAGTTTAATATATATATATAATTGTATATATATATATAATTGTATACCACCTACCCGTGTTTTTTTTTTTCTTTCTTCTTGATACATACTAGTATAGTAGCTTACTGTAGCAGTCTGCGGTGCTGCTGAGCTGACAGTGTCCAGCAAGTCCGTCATCAGTCATTACATAATAAATATATATACCTGTCCGGCTGCAGTACTAGTGATATTATATATATATATATATTAATTTCATCTCATTATCATCCAGTCTATATTAGCAGCAGACACAGTACGGTAGTCCACGGCTGTAGCTACCTCTGTGTCGGCAGTCGCTCGTCCATCCATAATTGTATACCCCCTACCCGTGGTTTTTTTTTTTCTTTCTTCTTGATACATACTACTATAGTAGCTTACTGTAGCAGTCTGCGGTGCTGCTGAGCTGACAGTGTCCATCAGGTCCGTCATCAGTCATTACATAATAAATATATATACCTGTCCGGCTGCAGTACTAGTGATATTATATATATATATATTAATTTCATCTCATTATCATCCAGTCTATATTAGCAGCAGACACAGTACGGTAGTCCACGGCTGTAGCTACCTCTGTGTCGGCAGTCGCTCGTCCATCCATAATTGTATACCACCTACCCGTGGTTTTTTTTTTCCTTCTTGATACATACTACTATAGTAGCTTACTGTAGCAGTCTGCGGTGCTGCTGAGCTGACAGTGTCCAGCAGGTCCGTCATCAGTCATTACATAATAAATATATATACCTGTCCGGCTGCAGTACTAGTGATATTATATATATATATATTAATTTCATCTCATTATCATCCAGTCTATATTAGCAGCAGACACAGTACGGTAGTCCACGGCTGTAGCTACCTCTGTGTCGGCAGTCGCTCGTCCATCCATAATTGTATACCACCTACCCGTGTTTTTTTCTTTTCTTTCTTCTTGATACATACTATTATAGTAGCTTACTGTAGCAGTCTGCGGTGCTGCTGAGCTGACAGTGTCCAGCAGGTCCGTCATCAGTCATTACATAATAAATATATATACCTGTCCGGCTGCAGTACTAGTGATATTATATATATATATATTAATTTCATCTCATTATCATCCAGTCTATATTAGCAGCAGACACAGTACGGTAGTCCACGGCTGTAGCTACCTCTGTGTCGGCAGTCGCTCGTCCATCCATAATTGTATACCACCTACCCGTGGTTTTTTTTTTCTTTCTTCTTGATACATACTACTATAGTAGCTTACTGTAGCAGTCTGCGGTGCTGCTGAGCTGACAGTGTCCAGCAGGTCCGTCATCAGTCATTACATAATAAATATATATACCTGTCCGGCTGCAGTACTAGTGATATTATATATATATATATATTAATTTCATCTCATTATCATCCAGTCTATATTAGCAGCAGACACAGTACGGTAGTCCACGGCTGTAGCTGCCTCTGTGTCGGCAGTCGCTCGTCCATCCATAAGTATACTAGTATCCATCCATCTCCATTGTTTACCTGAGGTGCCTTTTAGTTGTGCCTATTAAAATATGGAGAACAAAAATGTTGAGGTTCCAAAATTAGGGAAAGATCAAGATCGACTTCCACCTCGTGCTGAAGCTGCTGCCACTAGTCATGGCCGAGACGATGAAATGCCAGCAACGTCGTCTGCCAAGGCCGATGCCCAATGTCATAGTACAGAGCATGTAAAATCCAAAACACCAAATATCAGTAAAAAAAGGACTCAAAAATCTAAAATAAAATTGTCGGAGGAGAAGCGTAAACTTGCCAATATGCCATTTACCACACGGAGTGGCAAGGAACGGCTGAGGCCCTGGCCTATGTTCATGGCTAGTGGTTCAGCTTCACATGAGGATGGAAGCACTCAGCCTCTCGCTAGAAAAATGAAAAGACTCAAGCTGGCAAAAGCACCACAAAGAACTGTGCGTTCATCGAAATCCCAAATCCACAAGGAGAGTCCAATTGTGTCGGTTGCGATGCCTGACCTTCCCAACACTGGACGTGAAGAGCATGCGCCTTCCACCATTTGCACGCCCCCTGCAAGTGCTGGAAGGAGCACCCGCAGTCCAGTTCCTGATAGTCAGATTGAAGATGTCAGTGTTGAAGTACACCAGGATGAGGAGGATATGGGTGTTGCTGGCGCTGGGGAGGAAATTGACAAGGAGGATTCTGATGGTGAGGTGGTTTGTTTAAGTCAGGCACCCGGGGAGACACCTGTTGTCCGTGGGAGGAATATGGCCGTTGACATGCCTGGTGAAAATACCAAAAAAATCAGCTCTTCGGTGTGGAAGTATTTCAACAGAAATGCGGACAACATTTGTCAAGCCGTGTGTTGCCTTTGTCAAGCTGTAATAAGTAGGGGTAAGGACGTTAACCACCTCGGAACATCCTCCCTTATACGTCACCTGCAGCGCATTCATAATAAGTCAGTGACAAGTTCAAAAACTTTGGGCGACAGCGGAAGCAGTCCACTGACCAGTAAATCCCTTCCTCTTGTAACCAAGCTCACGCAAACCACCCCACCAACTCCCTCAGTGTCAATTTCCTCCTTCCCCAGGAATGCCAATAGTCCTGCAGGCCATGTCACTGGCAATTCTGACGAGTCCTCTCCTGCCTGGGATTCCTCCGATGCATCCTTGCGTGTAACGCCTACTGCTGCTGGCGCTGCTGTTGTTGCTGCTGGGAGTCGATGGTCATCCCAGAGGGGAAATCGTAAGACCACTTTTACTACTTCCACCAAGCAATTGACTGTCCAACAGTCCTTTGCGGGGAAGATGAAATATCACAGCAGTCATCCTGCTGCAAAGCGGATAACTGAGGCCTTGGCATCCTGGGTGGTGAGAAACGTGGTTCCGGTATCCATCATTACTGCAGAGCCAACTAGAGACTTGTTGGAGGTACTGTGTCCCCGGTACCAAATACCATCTAGGTTCCATTTCTCTAGGCAGGCGATACCGAAAATGTACACAGACCTCAGAAAAAGAGTCACCAGTGTCCTAAAAAATGCAGCTGTACCCAATGTCCACTTAAACACGGACATGTGGACAAGTGGAGCAGGGCAGGGTCAGGACTATATGACTGTGACAGCCCACTGGGTAGATGTATGGACTCCCGCCGCAAGAACAGCAGCGGCGGCACCAGTAGCAGCATCTTGCAAACGCCAACTCTTTCCTAGGCAGGCTACGCTTTGTATCACCGGTTTCCAGAATACGCACACAGCTGAAAACCTCTTACGGCAACTGAGGAAGATCATCGCGGAATGGCTTACCCCAATTGGACTCTCCTGTGGATTTGTGGCATCGGACAACGCCAGCAATATTGTGTGTGCATTAAATATGGGCAAATTCCAGCACGTCCCATGTTTTGCACATACCTTGAATTTGGTGGTGCAGAATTTTTTAAAAAAACCACAGGGGCGTGCAAGAGATGCTGTCGGTGGCCAGAAGAATTGCGGGACACTTTCGGCGTACAGGCACCACGTACAGAAGACTGGAGCAACACCAAAAACGCCTGAACCTGCCCTGCCATCATCTGAAGCAAGAAGTGGTAACGAGGTGGAATTCAACCCTATATATGCTTCAGAGGTTGGAGGAGCAGCAAAAGGCCATTCAAGCCTATACAATTCAGCACGATATAGGAGGTGGAATGCACCTGTCTCAAGCGCAGTGGAGAATGATTTCAACGTTGTGCAAGGTTCTGCTGCCCTTTGAACTTTCCACACGTGAAGTCAGTTCAGACACTGCCAGCCTGAGTCAGGTCATTCCCCTCATCAGGCTTTTGCAGAAGAAGCTGGAGACATTGAAGGAGGAGCTAACACGGAGCGATTCCGCTAGGCATGTGGGACTTGTGGATGGAGCCCTTAATTCGCTTAACAAAGATTCACGGGTGGTCAATCTGTTGAAATCAGAGCACTACATTTTGGCCACCGTGCTCGATCCTAGATTTAAAACCTACCTTGGATCTCTCTTTCCGGCAGACACAAGTCTGCTGGGGTTCAAAGACCTGCTGGTGAGAAAATTGTCAAGTCAAGCGGAACGCGACCCGTCAACATCTCCTCCTTCACATTCTCCCGCAACTGGGGGTGCGAGGAAAAGGCTCAGAATTCCGAGCCCACCCGCTGGCGGTGATGCAGGGCAGTCTGGAGCGACTGCTGATGCTGACATCTGGTCCGGACTGAAGGACCTGACAACGATTACGGACATGTCGTCTACTGTCACTGCATATGATTCTCTCCCCATTGAAAGAATGGTGGAGGATTATATGAGTGACCGCATCCAAGTAGGCACGTCAGACAGTCCGTACTTATACTGGCAGGAAAAAGAGGCAATTTGGAGGCCCTTGCACAAACTGGCTTTATTCTACCTAAGTTTCCCTCCCACAAGTGTGTACTCCGAAAGAGTGTTTAGTGCCGCCGCTCACCTTGTCAGCAATCGGCGTACGAGGTTACTTCCAGAAAATGTGGAGAAGATGATGTTCATTAAAATTAATTATAATCAATTCCTCCGTGGAGACATTGACCAGCAGCAATTGCCTCCACAAAGTACACAGGGAGCTGAGATGGTGGATTCCAGTGGGGACGAATTGATAATCTGTGAGGAGGGGGATGTACACGGTGATATATCGGAGGATGATGATGAGGTGGACATCTTGCCTCTGTAGAGCCAGTTTGTGCAAGGAGAGATTAATTGCTTCTTTTTTGGTGAGGGTCCAAACCAACCCGTCATTTCAGTCACAGTCGTGTGGCAGACCCTGTCACTGAAATGATGGGTTGGTTAAAGTGTGCATGTCCTGTTTATACAACATAAGGGTGGGTGGGAGGGCCCAAGGACAATTCCATCTTGCACCTCTTTTTTCTTTAATTTTTCTTTGCGTCATGTGCTGTTTGGGGAGTATTTTTTTGAAGGGCCATCCTGCGTGACACTGCAGTGCCACTCCTAGATGGGCCAGATGTTTGGGTCGGCCACTAGGGTCGCTTATCTTACTCACACAGCTACCTCATTGCGCCTCTTTTTTTCTTTGCGTCATGTGCTGTTTGGGGAGTGTTTTTTGGAAGGGCCATCCTGCGTGACACTGCAGTGCCACTCCTAGATGGGCCAGGTGTTTGTGTCGGCCACTAGGGTCGCTTAGCTTACTCACACAGCTACCTCATTGCGCCTCTTTTTTTCTTTGCGTCATGTGCTGTTTGGGGAGTGTTTTTTGGAAGGGCCATCCTGCGTGACACTGCAGTGCCACTCCTAGATGGGCCAGGTGTTTGTGTCGGCCACTAGGGTCGCTTAGCTTACTCACACAGCTACCTCATTGCGCCTCTTTTTTTCTTTGCGTCATGTGCTGTTTGGGGAGTGTTTTTTGGAAGGGCCATCCTGCGTGACACTGCAGTGCCACTCCTAGATGGGCCAGGTGTTTGTGTCGGCCACTAGGGTCGCTTAGCTTACTCACACAGCTACCTCATTGCGCCTCTTTTTTTCTTTGCGTCATGTGCTGTTTGGGGAGTGTTTTTTGGAAGGGCCATCCTGCGTGACACTGCAGTGCCACTCCTAGATGGGCCAGGTGTTTGTGTCGGCCACTAGGTCGCTTAGCTTAGTCATCCAGCGACCTCGGTGCAAATTTTAGGACTAAAAATAATATTGTGAGGTGTGAGGTATTCAGAATAGACTGAAAATGAGTGGAAATTATGGTTTTTGAGGTTAATAATACTTTGGGATCAAAATGACCCCCACATTCTATGATTTAAGCTGTTTTTTAGTGTTTTTTGAAAAAAACACCCGAATCCAAAACACACCCGAATCCGACAAAAAAAATTCGGTGAGGTTTTGCCAAAACGCGGTCGAACCCAAAACACGGCCGCGGAACCGAACCCAAAACCAAAACACAAAACCCGAAAAATTTCAAGTGCACATCTCTAGTAATAACCATATAGCAACAATCAACCATGTGTTATCCATTAGTAAAGAGGAAAAGATAAAATAACATAGAAAGATACTTAAGTCTAGGAGTCCAGCATCGTCCATTCGAAAGTTAGACTGTAACGATGAGAGAGATTTGAGAAAGTTCCGAGCAGAATCTGGCGTGTCGAAGAAGTGAGGTTTGCCTGTGTGGAAGATTCTCAGTTTTGCCGGGTATAGGAGAGCAAATCTGATGTTTTTAGCATAGAGTTCCTTGCATACAGGGAGAACTGTTCGGTCCGTATTTTTCCATGGTGGGGGATCTGGTCCAATCGTGGTGTCATGCAAGGGGCTCAATGACCACAGATATATCGCTGGAAATTAGAAATCCCTTGGGAGTACGTCAGGTGGGGTCTGGAGGAGTGGGTATGGGACCAGGGGAAAAAGCACTATAAGGATTATGTGTTGTTTTGTCCAAGCAGGACGCAGGTCAGGGTGGCACATGTGCAGCAGTGGGGGAAGGGAGATGGGGGAGGAAGATCTACTTGTGATGACAGCAAGGTCTGTGCCCAGGTAGCGACCAGCGCGGTACTTGGAAGACTCCTTGTTCTGTTTTTGTTTTGATTTTTTTAATTTGGTCTGTTGGTGGAGATTGTTGCTTATGGAGTCACAGCTGGAGGGTGACAGGTTATCAGTATCGTCACCGGCATTAGCTGAGTGATGGTCCCGATCAGTGGAGTAGTGGGGATCGGGTCTGAGTCCTGTATGTCCTCTAAGGAGCAAGAGGGTTCAGGCAGTCTATGCTGTCAGCCAGGGGAGTAGGGAATTGCTGCTTCTGCGGTGGTGAGGTGGGGTTCCGCTTCACTTATCTGTGTTGCGTTGAGGGTGCCAGTGATATGGGATCCAAGGGGCTGGCAAGTGAGCACCGCGGGGTGCAGTGAACGGCCAGGGATCCCTCAGGCAGTCGGGTCAGCGTGTTCCACGAGACCCAAAATGGCTGCCGTCATTTATTGCACACTGCTTGTGTGCGTTCCGGTGGGTGCGGTGTGGGGGGGGGGGGGGGGAGCGAACCGGGGTCTATGCCACTTTGTTCTGGGGTATCTCCGGGACCTACTGGTGTAGTTGTAGGGTCACTGGTCCAGGCAGAGCTGTTGGTCTGGGCCACTCGGTATGTCCGGAGGAGTAACTCTCAGAGGGAATGGCCGGATCATTCCGTGTGCCCACCAGAAATAAGGGCCCAGTACTGAAAGCCGGTGGGGCGGATAGGGGGCCTTTCAGGGCAGGTGGTCCGTAACTTGTAATGTGGATATTTCCAAGGCCTTGCAGTAGTGAGAGATATGTAGTGAGGAGTTTACGGATAATAATAGCTGTGGAGCTGTGTGTCAAATGTGTGACTTTCGGTCCGGGCTCCGCCAGGACTCGGGGTCCCGGCTTTGCTCCCCGTTTAGGCCGCAACCTGCACGGGCACATAGGGTGTCCGTCGGCTCCGCAGCTCTAGTCAGGGCGTCAGCGCAGGCCTCCATAGGTGGTAATGTGCCCCCAAAGTCTCCAGGCAAGGATAAGAAAGAGGGGTTTAATCAGCGTTGGCTAGGAGCTATAAAGAAACACTATATATTTCCCTTTTCACAGGTACTGTATATGCAGGCGGATAATTATTCCAGTCAACTATAATTTATAATATTTAAATATTATATATATATATATATATATATATATATATATATAATTTCAGGCGCAATATAAACAAAAAACAAAACAAAAACAAGGACAAAAAACCATTCTTACTAAAAACTGGTCGCTTAAAAAGGTTTATAGACCTATAAGCCGCTCCCACATGTTACTCTGAAATTGTATCAATATAAAAGCTATAATCCTATTGAGCATATGTATATATATCTCTCTGAAAGCGCTTTTGTCTTTTAACCATTTATTATACAATAAAATACAATTGACTTTGCATTAATCAATTACCATACATAAAATATCATAGGGCTAATTTGAAACACTATAATATATTATATTCTAAGACTGTATATAGTATCATCTCATTTGCCAATCACTGCTTTCAATTCTATAGCCAGCTGTTACTTAAATGAGAAAAGATACTTTTAAATCCTTTTTGTTTCCACTGCTGTGACTTAAGATGTTAAAAGTCCAAATTGAACAAATAGATCAGATTGAACAAATGGAAAGTCTCTCCAGTAGATTGTTTATATGAATGAGTATATTTGTACCGTATATTCCAAAAATCTGTAGATGTTCCTAGATTCTATTTTTAGAATTATATGCAGACTATGGAACAATGGTGCATTTCACTTCATCAAATTGTGGAAACTAGGGTTATAGTCCTTGTTATAGCACAGTTGTTAGGACAGCTGTCCAAATATGGATGTTTTATAGATAGTAAATTCTCACCTCACCGCAGTCACACACTTGGATGTATATAACCGGAAAAAAGCAGTGCCCAGCTGCGGTCGCACGCTGCTGGATATACCTTTTGCTGGAGTCGCTTATTTTCCGGAACCAGTCACCTTTTCATTCCCCAGCCGGGGTCAGCGGTGTATTAGGTATGCGCGGCAGTGTCCGGCTGCAGCTCACGCCGCCAAGCCTCTCCTCGTTCTGTGCCGCTCAGCTCTTTCTCTTGCTGGGAAAATATTCAATGTTTCCACTGCGGCTCAGAGGTGAAGACGCTGTCCCAGGTGTGCAGGTGTTTCAAAAGCCCAAATAGTGGATTATCCTTAACGCGTTTCTCCGTTGTGTCCTTATAACGGTTTCCTCAGAAGGTATCCAGTAGTGCTTAGCACCATCCTATTTAAACTAGTCTCCTCCAATCGGTTTCATTTGATTTAATTTGTTAATTATAGGAGACAGGTGTATGTAGATATCTTATGCACTTCATTAGTGACCAGCTGGATGTTCTTTGTATCAATTCAAAGGGGACACATCTCCACAATCCCCACGTATATATAGGTGTCCTTTTATCCTATCATATTTCTTACTTATTTTTATAAAATTTATTATTACAAAACAATAAAAAATATATTATAATCATACTAAAACCATCAGTATATACATTTCAATAGTTAATTATACATATTGTGACAAGAACACTGGGATAGTGTTTGAGGGCAGGTATATTTGTCCCAGGTTCTTGTCTTACATGTTTTAGAAAATGTTAACTTCTAGGAAAAATGCTTTTTGTTTTGTCTGAACCTTTTTAGTTTGCTGTAAAAGCTGTTTATAGGCTCTGAGAGAGAGATAAGGCGAGTTCTAGACATTGGGCCCAGTTCGGGTCTTTGGCCTCACAGAGGGCTAATCAGGGTTTCAGCTGTGTAAGAGTGTTATAGGGCTTCTAATCTGATTAGTATGGGCAGACTGCCTGGGAAGGCTGCAGGATCTGTGTGTGAGAGACACGCTTTCTGATGCAAGTGAGCTATACAGTATTTACTGAAGAACTCTGTGTTTTGTTTAGTGACAGTTAGGAATATCTTATGTTTAGTTAGTGCCGGACAGGCAAGGTATTTTTATTTTGAGGTTTGTTTTATTTTCTGTTTCAATAAAACTGGCCGGGGTCAGTTGTACCAGAAACTGGACTTGTGTTATTCCTCAGCTGCTGCGTGCTGCCATATTCCCCAGGAAGAGGCGCCTTGCACCCCTACAGTGTTAGAACTTGGTGGAGAATGCGAGCAACTCCGTTCTGCGCATAAGTGAAAGCAGCAGCTTTGTGAGGCCTGCAGAAAACAGTGGTTTATGCAGATACAGCCCAGTGGGAAGTTACTGAGACTCACCCCTGAGGGTTTGATATATGTCCTGGGTGAAAGCAGCTACAAAGCCGCCTGAAAAATCTGTCGACATGGAGGATCTGCTTAAAGCCTTGCTGCAAGCTACAGCGGCTCAGCAGGAGGCCAACAGATAGCAGCAGGTGGCAATGGAGGAAAATAGGAGACAGCAGCAGGTGGCTATTGAGGAACTTTACAGGCAACAGCGTCAGGATAGAGAGGCCTTAGCAGAAGTGGTGCAGAGCCTTGCAGCCCGGATTGGAGATGTGGCCGTCAGTGCTCCGACCAGCTCTAGTTCTATACGGGCCAGTCACTTCCTGCAGAAAATGACAGAGGCTGATGATGTGGAGGCCTACCTGACCACGTTTGAAAGGACTGCCGAGCGTGAGAACTGGCCAAAAGCACAGTGGGCCAGTCTGCTGGCACCTTTTCTGTCAGGTGAGCCCCAAAAAGCGTACTTTGATTTAAGCCCTGCTGAGGCTCGGGACTATGATAAACTAAAGACTGAGATACTGACCCGCCTGGGAGTCACGCTGTCAGTACGAGCACAACGGGTGCACCGTTGGGTGTACGCCATGGAGAAGCCTCCGCGCTCCCAGATGCACGACCTTATTCAGCTAACAAAAAAATGGCTACAGCCAGAGACATTAACTGGTCCCCAGATGGTTGAAAGAGTCGTCATGGACCGCTACTTGAGATCTTTGCCCATGGTCCTGCGCAAGTGGGTGAGCCATGGAAACCCGGGTACTGCTGACCAATTAGTGGACATGGTAGAGCGGTATTTGGCAGCAGAGGAACTACTGATGACCACCCAGCAACCCATAGATCCTCGACAGCGCCCTTCAGTAAAGACTGGTAAGACTGTTCCGTGGGAAAACGTTGCTGGGCGGTTAAGAGAACGCAAGGCTGGAGAGACTGTAAACACTGGCCCTGGAGACAGGCCAATGGGGCTAGAACGGTCTATGTTGCCCAAACGGGTTGATAATCGTGTGGTTAAATGTTTTAGATGTGGTATGCCTGGTCATGTTATTGCCAATTGCCCAGTCATGCAAGAACCCATGCAATGTGATGCTGCCTTTGAATGTCGCAGAATGTCTTTCTTTGCTAGGTTAGCCTGTACTGTGGTACCTTCACCTGAGCTGGAAAAACAAATGTGTGATGTGTTCTTAGAGGGTAACCGGGTAGAGGCCTTGCTAGATTCAGGGAGCTTAGTTACCCTCGTGAAAGCTGGGTTAGTGAACCCCTTAAAGGTCCAGCAAATACCTATTGGGGTAACTTGCATACATGGGGATACCCAGTATTATGTCACTGCTGAAGTGAATATAGAAACCTGTTGTGGGTCAGCAATGGTTAAAGTAGGACTGGTCCCCACCTTGGTGCATAAGGCCATAATAGGGAGGGATTTTCCTCATTTTTGGAAACTGTGGGAATCACGTTTATCAACAGATGTGAGAAGTGAAGAGCCAGTTGATAATACCGGTGATTGTGTGGATGTACGTGTGTCTTCGGAACTTACTGACCCTTTGCCTTTTGCCAGTTTGGCTGGGGAAGTGACAAATTAGGTGTCCAAGTTTGACGCATACCCCATGCCCCGTGTGGACGAGCTTATAGAAAGGCTGGGAACAGCCAGGTTTCTCACCACGTTGGACCTGACCAAAGGTTACTGGCAAATACCTTTATCTGATGGCGCAAAAGAAAAAACAGCCTTTTCGGTTCCGGAGGGGCTGTACCAGTACAAGATGTTACCCTTTGGGTTGCATGGGGCTCCAGCAACCTTTCAACAGGCGATGGATAAAATTTTGAGGCCCCATAGAAAATATGCAGCTGCCTATTTGGATGATGTAGTAATTCACAGTACAGACTGGGGGTCCCATTTGGTTAAAGTACAAGCAGTACTGGACTCAATCAGAGAGGCAGGGTTAACTGCTAACCCAAAGAAGTGCTGCCTCGCAATGGAGGAGGTCAAATACTTGGGCTTCACCATAGGCAGAGGTCTGATTAGGCCCCAATTGAATAAAATTGATGCTATTCAAAACTGGCCTTGTCCAGTGAATAAAAAACAGGTAAGGGCTTTTTTGGGAATAACTGGGTACTATAGACGGTTTATTCCCAATTTTGCGACCACGGCGGTGCCGTTGTCAGACCTTACCAAAGGGAAGCAGTCAAATATGGTGAAATGGAACCCTGATGCAGAAAAAGCGTTCCAAGCGTTAAAAGTGGCTTTGTGTTCACAACCAGTATTGATAACACCGGATTTTTCAAAAGAATTTGTGATACAGACAGATGCCTCAGAGGTAGGGATAGGGGCTGTGCTGTCCCAAACCAGAGATGGGGACGAACACCCTATCATTTATTTGAGTAGGAAACTCAATGAGCATGAAAAAAGGTATGCCATTGTGGAAAAGGAGGCTTTGGCCATTAAGTGGGCACTAGATACCTTGAGATATTACCTCTTGGGTAGACAATTCAGACTAGTGACAGACCATGCCCCTTTAAAGTGGATGTATGTAAATAGAGGCAAGAATGCTCGTGTAACTAGATGGTTTCTAGCGTTGCAGGACTTTAAGTTTACTGTCGAACATAGACCGGGAACACAATTGGCCAACGCAGATGCATTGTCTCGCATCTTCTGTTTGGGGGCTACAAGTGTTCCGGCCCCTAGGTCGAAACAGGGGAGGGGTATATGTGACAAGAACACTGGGATAGTGTTTGAGGGCAGGTATATTTGTCCCAGGTTCTTGTCTTACATGTTTTAGAAAATGTTAACTTCTAGGAAAAATGCTTTTTGTTTTGTCTGAACCTTTTTAGTTTGCTGTAAAAGCTGGGTATAGGCTCTGAGAGAGAGATAAGGCGAGTTCTAGACATTGGGCCCAGTTCGGGTCTTTGGCCTCACAGAGGGCTAATCAGGGTTTCAGCTGTGTAAGAGTGTTATAGGGCTTCTAACCTGATTAGTATGGGCAGACTGCCTGGCAAGGCTGCAGGATCTGTGTGTGAGAGACACGCTTTCTGATGCAAGTGAGCTATACAGTATTTACTGAAGAACTCTGTGTTTTGTTTAGTGACAGTTAGGAATATCTTATGTTTAGTTAGTGCCGGACAGGCAAGGTATTTTTATTTTGAGGTTTGTTTTATTTTCTGTTTCAATAAAACTGGCCAGGGTCAGTTGTACCAGAAACTGGACTTGT
The DNA here is from genome assembly GCF_028390025.1 of Pseudophryne corroboree. Classification (NCBI taxonomy): domain Eukaryota; kingdom Metazoa; phylum Chordata; class Amphibia; order Anura; family Myobatrachidae; genus Pseudophryne; species Pseudophryne corroboree. The sequence continues at coordinate 818,751,955 of NC_086449.1, read as the reverse complement.
GTTATTCCTCAGCTGCTGCGTGCTGCCATATTCCCCAGGAAGAGGCGCCTTGCACCCCTACAGTGTTACAACTTATATATATATATACATATATATAATATAATAATGGCAACACATGAAAAGAGATAAATGAATATAGCAGACTGACAGATCTATCAGAGAGAGCGTGGCCCAACAGACAGAGGCACTGACTCCCACCCCGCCAGCCTGGGTTCGAATCCCACATAGAAACTCCTCTAATCTGTTGTTATATTATAATAGTATTAATCTTGCCGCCGCAAATAGCGGAATATATTGCACAATTACCTCTCCAGAATTTTTCTTCCTCAATATTCTAGGGATCTAACAAATTTGTATTTATTAACTATTACTATCAGTGACAGATCTATTGTACCTTCTATACTAATAAGTTTTTAGAAGCAAAGTGAACCGACTAATATAATTCCAAGTTGTTTACCAAAACTCTTTTTTAGATATTATCAAATGGATCTAATTTTTCCATAATTATACAGATCCACTGATTGAACAAAACAGAACAGAAACAATATCGTCAGGGTGAAGAAATAGATAAACATACTAGAGAGAGTGTGGCCAAGCGGACAAAACAACCAACTCTCACCATGCCGCCCCGGGTTCAAATCACACCCAGCATCACCCCAGTCTATCATTATAATATTCATGGCCATATATAGCAGAGTGTGTTTCACACTTGCCCCTCAAAAACGTTTTTTCTTTCTCGATTTTCTAGGGATCTAACAAGGTTGTAATTATTAGCTATTTCTATCAAGAACAAATCTATTATGACCTCTACACTAATAAGATTTTTATAAGTAAAGTAAACAAACTTTGTATACAGTCCAAGTTGTTTACCAGAACTCTTTTTTAGATATTATCAGGTAGAACACATATTTTTCTTTGGATAAGCATATCTCATATATTGTTCATTTCTATAATTATCATTAAGCCCTAGCGGCGATAGTGAACCAAGGGAAAAGATCCAAAACGCCTCTTTTTTACAGAGACGATTGAACCTATCACCACCTCTTGCGGTGGCTGGTATAAACTCAATACCTTGTATCACGAGACCATCCATATTCCCTTGATGTTTAAATTTAATGTGTGTAGACAAACTGTGTGTTCTTATGCCTTTCTTAATATTTCGTCTATGTTCTAAAAATCTTGTGTTTAATTTCCGTGTAGTTCGACCTACATACTGTATGCCACATATGCAAGTTATTAGATAAATCACATATGTGGCATTACAGTCAATGTGTCCCCTAATTTCAAAATCCTTACCGTATGTAGTAGAGTGAAATTGTGTACTTCTATGTCCTATATGTTTACATGTTATACATCCTAGACGGCCACATCTAAAACATCCATCTTTCAAGGGAATAGAACTAAGCCAAGTTTCATCTGTTTTCCTAGATAATGCTGTACCTACATAGTGACTTTGTAGATTTCTAGCTTTCCTAAAGACTATCTGAGGTTCTGTTTCCAATAGAGGTGCTAATATTTTATCAGCCCTCAAAATAGCCATATTTTTCTTAAACACTTGTTTTATCTCTTTTGAGCTAGAATTAAATTTAGTTATAAACTGAAGTTCAGTGTTTAGTTTAGAATTAGTCGAACTATTAGATTTGCTTTTACTAGTCAGTAGCAAGGACTTCCTATCTGTTGCTCTTACTTGTACTTCTAACTCTTCCAAAATATATTTTGGATAATCTTGTTCTAAAAGAGCCGTGGTCAGATTATGAGCTTGTTGGTTATAATCCCCAATTTCAGAACAGTTTCGTCTGTGCCTCATATATTGGCTTCTGGGTATGTTTTTGAGCCATGGTTGATAATGACAACTTGAATAGTTCAAGAATTTATTACAATCCACTTCCTTTTTATATGTGGATGTAATTATATTATTATTTTTTATCTCTAAAGCAATATCCAGAAAGGAAATTTTAGATTCGTGAATGTGCTTGTGAGTTTTAAACCAAATTAGTTCTGGTTCAAGGATTCCACATATCTACTTGCCGAACTCATATCACCCTCCCATATAAAAAACATGTCATCTATGTATCTGCCATAGAGCACCAAGCCCGCCCCAAGGATGTCTGGCCATATGAGCGTGTCTACAAACAGGCCCATATATAGATTTGCAAAACTAGGGGCGAACTTGGTGCCCATGGCAGTACCAAGTATCTGTAAATAAAATTGTGCATTAAAAGTGAAATAGTTGTGAGTTAAAGTAAATGTGATGGCATCTAGAACAAACTGTCGTCTATCTTTGCTCAGGTCATCATCAGTGCTCAAAAAGTGCTCAATAGCTTTCACTCCCTCTAGATGTGGAATAATGGTGTATAGTGACTCTACGTCGCATGTGATAAAGATATAATTATCTTGCCATACTATAGTGGATAATAAATTCAAAAAATGCGCAGAGTCTCTGATATATGACCTGAGCAATACCACATGTGGTTGCAGAAATGACTCAATAAAAGAAGATAAATTAGTGGTGAGGGACCCAATACCAGATATAATGGGACGCCCGGGAGGTGAAGTGATGGATTTGTGAATCTTGGGCAAATGATAATATGTGAGTATTACAGGGTATGGATTAAATAAAAAATTATATTCCTGTTTAGCTATCGCTCCATCTTCATAGGCTCTCTCCAGAAGAACTTTGAGTTCAAACACAAATTCAGCTGTTGGATTATGAATTAATTTTGAATAGAATCGAGTGTTATTCAACTGTCTATATGCTTCCTCTTCATAAGCTCTTTTATCTTGAACTACTGTACCACCCCCTTTATCTGCATTTTTGATAATGATAGAGTCATCCTTCATTAGATTTCTCAGTGCTTTTCTTTCCTCTCTATGTAGATTGTCCCTTTTTTTTTGCTTTTTTATTTGTATTTTTCTCACATATATCTCTCAAGCTGTCTAGAGTTAGGGTATAGAATGTTTCAATCATTCCACTTTTGAATTGCATAGGATAGAATTCCGATTTTTTTCTTAAAACTGTTACTACAGCTTTTTTCAATATCAAACAATTTCACCCTGCTACTGTTTTCCTGTTCTAAATGTATAAGTATTTTTATGGCTGGTTCATCTGTCTCATCCAGAATAATAGGAACCAAGTTTTCGTCTTTATTCTTAAGGATTTTGTTTGCAAAATATCTTTTTCTGCACAGGTCCCTGGTGAACCTGTTTAACTCAATAAAGAGTTCAAACAGGTCAGGTCCCTGTGTGGGTGCAAATTTTAATCCTTTTGCAATTACTGCTTTTTCACTTTCACTAAGTATTCTGGAGGATAGATTGAAGAGCCCTCTATTTCTTACTCTTTTCTTGCACTTTTGTTGGAATTTTCTGCGTCCTCCTCTACATCCTCTAGTTCAGAACCCTTTCTTTTTGGTGAGTCTTGGCTCAACGCTGAGAACCTGTTGCGACTCTTCCAGATGGGGTACAGATCCTTCTCTAAAAAAGAAGGATCAGAGGATGAATTCGGTGTTGTTTTAGTTCTATTCGGTATCTGCTCTCTAACTTTGGGTCTAGCTCCTCTGCTATTGTTCTCCCTACTAAATCCAGTGGCATTAATATCCTTTGTAATGTACCTTGTCCTCATCGTGTTTTTGGGACTTTGCTGTTTTGTTAAGTCCCTTCTCTCACTACTTTTACCCTGTTCCATAGATTTGTTATTCCTATACGGTTTATTTGAAGAACCATATCTCCCTTTTGTGGATGTGTTTACCCACTCTTGTCCTGAATTAATACTGAACCTTCTATTATAAGATCTTACTTCATTTGTCTCATAATCTTGATTATCTTTAATCAGTTTCTGATTCTTAGTGGAGATCAATTGCTGTTCAAAACTTTCTATTTTCTGGTTGAGTTTGTATTCACAATCCCTAAAATCAGCCCTTACATTGAAAGGTTGCAACAAGGTCTGTATTTTATCTATTTCTAAAGATGTCTCTTTCACCTTAGTTTCTCTATATTCAATCAATAGATCTATCAATGAAAAAGAACAATGGTCTAAAGTTTCATTCCATTTTTTAGTCAGATCTCTATTATCCTTAAAAGAACATGATTTAAAAATTCTCAATCCTCTTGGAATCATTTTTTCTGTTCTATACTTAAGTAGAAGCATTTTATCTAACCAATGGCGTGTCTCATTCATTAACAATGCCTCTAACCTAAAGAACAGATGATGCATGTCTAGAGGATTTGCTTCCCCTGAAACTTTCTCTCTGCTCAAGGTATTATTCAGCAGGAGATTTCTTCTTATATTTCTTTCCTCTATTTTCTCACGTGTTGCCATTATTAATCGCAGCCCAAAAAACTTTCAGATGCAAAAACAATATATATACTATAAAGAAACACGTCTGCCCTGGTTAGTAGCTAGGCCACGTCCCCAGCCTAGCAGATCTTATTATTGGCACTTTGCCAGCACTTAAAATGGCGCCGCTAGGCTCCAATCCTGGGCCTCTGTAGCTCCGGTTCCCGTGCCCCCGTCTGTTGCGTTGGTGGAAGTAGGGAGTATCTCTGCAGGCAAGGGTCGCCCCCTCACTGTACTGCAGTAGGGAACGGAGATCGGAGGACAGACGCAGGAGGCAGCGCCAGCCGCGTCCCGTCCAGGGAGTACAGCCGTGTACGCTCCCGCTTCTCGGATGCACACAGCGGGTGCCGCGGCTAGCGGGTGCGATGGCGCACAGGGCGGTCCGGCAGGAGGCAGGGAAGACGCCGTCAAGGGAGTCAGGAGAAGGGCCTCAGACGTCCACGGGGGACAGCACCCGGCTCGAGTCCCCGACTCCAAACAGGTAGACAGGCCGCAACCCGCACGGGCGCATGGGGCACCCGCTGGCTCCGCAACCTACCCACCTAGTGCAGGGGAGCTGTAACAGGCTTCTGGTGGGTCTCAATGGGTAGGTGGTGTGGACGGTGATCGTCAAATATGAGTACTTATGCAGGAGCTTGGTTTCACCACGACCCCCATGAAGAACATATTTAACGGAGAACTAATTGACAGAATAGGAGAGGAGTGGGTTAAGCCTCAGCTAGTCTGGGGGTCAGGACAGTAAGGCATTATGGGAGTTTCTTGTTAGCCTATGGGAATGATCGTTGGGGGTAGGTGGAAAGGGTTTTTAAGCCTGGTAAAGGGGCTGGGTCAGCCTCTTTTGCTGTAATCGTGGTAGGGGTCAGTGCTCTTCACCCCTTTCTCCTGTGTTTGTGCTGCTTGCTCCTTATTACTTTATAGTGTGTGCTGCTTGGCTGGGTGCATTTTATATTGTGTCCACATTAGGCCCATTCAGTTGCCCATTAACTCCTGGTGGATTTTGTGTGGCTGCGATGTCCCGTTCCCGCTGCTCCTCTGGTGCCCCTGCACGCTATGCTGATGCTGCCCCCTCTCCGTCCGGTGCCCCGGGCTTGAGCGCTGCGCTCACGGCCGAGATTCCGTCTCCTGGAGCTGCTGCCCGTCCCTGGCGCGCGGTCAGCGGCGCGTGCATCCACTCCCTCGCTGGCTGTGCCGCGGGCGCCGGGGGATTCCTTCGGCGCAGCGGCGACTGGTAAGGGGCAGGGTACTGACCGGCGGCGGACCAGATCGGGCGGCCGGCGGGGGGAGCCAGCGGAGGTGCCCGCTGGCGGGAATCCCCCTCTGGCTGCGACGGCACGGGGACACGCGCGCGGTCTCCACGCCCTCCACCGCTGAGAGTCACTGGCGGCTCCCCGAACGATGAGGGGATTTTGTTTAGGGATGCGACCAGTGGCTCTTCCACTGGCCTCCCCTTCCAGGCGGCTTCTGTTTCGCGTGCGCGCATGTGCCCACGCACTTGGCTGGCTTTTGTACTTCCTGGGAGCTCACCCCGCTCCAGCTGGAGGGGCTCCCGGGATTCTTCAGTTGTTTCGGTGCAGGGCCAGAGGGGGCGTATGGTCTGGGACCGGGGGTCATCCGGTTCTCCCAGGTGGGCGGGGCCAGTGGGGGCCGGGGCGGTACTGGGGCGAGTGGGTTACCGTGAGAGAGTACGGGTGTGCAGAGGGCGTGGCGGCGCTGTGAGGGCCGTGACTGCTTCGGACCCGGGGCGCGGGGGACCGTTGGGGCTGCGGCTGCAGCTCCGGATCCCTCTGCCGTTGCGGCGGCAAAGTTGGCCATGACGGCGGCGTGTGCGCCGTTTTTGTCGGCTTTGTCCCCGGGTGGCGTTTCCATGGTTCCCGCTTCGGTCGACGTGGCCGTTCTCCCAGGTGCTTCTGGCCCAGCCATGGCGCAGTTTCTCCAGGCATGTCGCATTCTGGGCTCCGCAGCTGCGTTGCTGGGTGGCGCTGCCCTGTCGCCCGCAGGGGCGTCTGCTTTCTTCCCTCCCGGGGGGGTTTCAGCTCCCATGGTGGCTTTCCCTTCTTTATCAGATTCTGATACGGGTGACGATCGGGAGGAGGAGCCGGTCGTGGCGGATGTTTCGCCTTTGGGAAGTGGGCCCACAGGTGAGTGGGGCGACGATGCAGTTGCTGTGTCATGTGGGTATTCTTCTTCCTCTTCCGGCAGTAGGTCCAGTAGGTCTTCTTCCTCTTCTTCTTCGTTGCAGTCGGCAGCTAGTAGCGCCACAAAGGCTAAGAAGAGGGCTTGCAAATACACACGGCGTGAGGCGCGGCACAGGGATAAGCGGTATAGGAAGAGCAGTAGTGGTTCCCGTAGGGAAAGGAGGCGGCGTAATTTGTCGGGTGTGGTTCCCTGCGATTACACGGCGGTGTTGCGAGGTTTGCGAGAGAGTTACAGAAAAAAGATTCGGCGGGGGGAATACGTCGACCTTTTCACTTTGATGGAGGCACCTAGGGGGAAGGTTAGGAAGCGCTTGTGAAGGGCGGTATTGGGGCGGAGGCCTTTCGCTCATATGACAATTGGTTGGCGGGTTTCTGCGTGTTCGCGGCGTGCTACTTGGAGCATCGCCCTGATGAGCACATCAACATCATCAGGTACATTCACCTCGTGCATGACATGCAGCGCCAGTCTAAGGACGATACGTAGCTGCATTATGATAAGCAGTTCTGTCAGAAGCACGATTGCCTGCACATCATTGACTTTGGGTGCAAGGATGTGGAAGTATGGCTTTGAGTCACACGGGCGCAGGCTATGAAGAAGGTTGCTAAAGGGGGGTCCGTGGCTCAGACCGCGGTGGCGAATCAGTCACGGCCCGCCTTTGAGGCTGCGCCGCACCGCCCTTGGGGAGCGGCCTGTTCTGCACAGCAGGCACCGGCGAAGGGGAAGTGCTTTGCGTTCAACAATTCCGAGTGCCCCCTCGGTCAACGTTGTCATTTTCGACACCTTTGCTTGCGATGTAATGGATCCCACCCCGCTTCCAATTGCTTTCGGGCTGGGCGACAGGGAGCTAAGGCGGCGGGGGGCGCGGCCGGCAAAACAGCAGGGGGGGTTGCCGCTAGTTAGGGCGCCGACCCCGGTTCCTTTGGAGGCCAAGCTCAAATGGTTGGGGTGGTATCCAAGCAGAGACGACGCTAAATTTTTGCATGATGGTTTTGCGTCGGGTTTTCGATTGCCGGTGGAGGGGGAAGTTTTAGTTCAGGCCGCCAGGAACCTGCAGTCTGCTCGGGATTTCCCCGAAGTACTTTTGGAAAAGGTCGAGCAACAGGTTCGCCTGGGGAGGATGGCGGGCCCCTTAGCGCTGCCGCCTGTCGAGGATTTGATCATTTCCCCAGTAGGGGTCGTGCCCAAATAGGCCCCGGGTAAGTTCCGGATCATTCAGCATTTGTCTTATCCATCAGGGTCCTCGGTTAACGATGCAATTCCACCGGAGTGTTGTTCGGTGGTTTATCAGTTTTTCGAGGATGCACTGGGCATGGTACGGGGCTGCGGCCCTGGGGCTCTCATGGCTAAGCTTGATGTTGAATCGGCCTTTTGCTCGCTTCCTTTGCACCCGGAGTCGTTTCGATTCATGGGTTTCCGCGTCGGGGAGGAATACTTTGTAGACAAGTGTCTGCCTATGGGGTGTTCAGTTTCATGTGCCTTTTTCGAGAAGTTCAGCACCTTTTTACATTGGTGTGTGGAGTTTTCTTGCGGAGGTAGCGGGATCGCGCATTACCTTGACGACTTTTTGTGTATGGGGCCCACGCATTCTCCTCGCTGTGGTTTCCTGTTGTTTTCGCTGCGTGCCTTGTTGGGGCATTTTGGCGTTCCTGTGGCCGAGGACAAGATGGAGGGGCCTCTCTCCTGTTTGTCCTTTTTGGGTATCGAGATCGATGCTGACTGCCTCAGGACAAGGTTGCTAAGCTTCAGGAGTCCAAAGCGCGGTGCTTGGAGCGGCGTAAGGTGACGTTGTGGGAGGCTCAATCCCTCCTGGGGCTGTTGAACTTTGCCTGTCGGGTGATTCCCATGGGCACGGTTTTTTGTCGGAAGTTGGAGCAGTCCACGGCTGGGGTGTCCAGGCCGCACCATTTTGTCCGTTTATCGGCTGAGATTAGGAGAAACCTCTCTGTGTGGGTTTCTTTCCTAGCGGACTTCAATGGTGTGCTAATCTGGATGGCCCCGCTCGTTGACAATTTTGACCTACAGTTGTTCACGGACGCGGTGGGCTCGTCGGGGTTCGGTTGTTATCTGGGCGGGGCTTGGTGCGCGGCTTCGTGGCCGCGACCAAGACTCCCCTCCCGCGACAACAGAGGCGACCAAGACTCCCCTCCAGCAACAACAGGTCGCTGGTCAGCCCCTCCTGCGACCAATACTCTTGCCAGAGTCTTGGTTGTGGGAGGGGCTGACCAGCGACCTGTTGTTGCTGGAGTTCTTTCCCATCATGGTGGCCTTGGAAGTTTGGGAGGAGCGTTTTCGCGATCGCAGTATTATTTTTCGTTGCGATAACTTAGAGGTCGTGCACGCTGTTAACAACCAAAGGGCCAAGGCCCTGCAGGTCCTACGAGTATTGTCGCGGCTCGTGCTGACTTGCATGCGCTGTAATATTCTGTTTCGGGCCCAGCACGTCCCCGGAGTTGATAATGGGATCGCCGATGCATTGTCCAGGGAGTAGTGGGATAGGTTCCATTTATAGGCCCCGGAGGCTGATTCAGCGGGTTTGTCCTGCCCTTCTTATGTTTGGCAGGTCATCATGGCGGATTGGAAGGGCTAGCCGAGCTATCTTTGGCTCCATCCACTCTCACGGAATACCGTCAGGCCTGGAAGGAATGGGAAGACTTTTCCCGTGACCAAGGATCTTGAGGTAAGAGGGGTCAGAGATTGTTTCTGGACTTCATTTGGCAACTCTTCGTAATGGGTAGATCGAGAGTCGTGGTGTCTCGGTACCTCGCTGGGATATCCTTTTATTCGAAGATGAAGGGTTTTCCGGATTTTACAAAGAGTTTCCTGCTGACAAATGTGCTTAGAGGTTGGGCGCGCTCAGCGCTGGTGCCTCCTGATAGTCGGCGCCCTATTGATGCGTCCCTGCTTCCTTCCCTCATGGAGGCAATGGCGGCGGTGGCGGACTCCCATTTTGAAGCGCTTTTATTTCAGTTGGCTTTTTCCATGGCTTTCCATGGAGCGTTTAGGGTCTCTGAGTTGGTTGCGGCTTCTAAAAAGTTGGATGCCATTATGCGGCGCGCGGATGTTGTCATGGGTGTGCGGTCCGTGCTGTGCAGGCTGCGCCGCTCCAAAACTGATCAGATGGGTAGAGGTCATTGGATCACTTTGGCACCATCAGGTAATGGGGACTGTTGTCCGGTGGCATTGTCTAATCGGTATGCGGAGGTCAGGCCCTCTTTAGAAGGGTCTTGGCTTCTACACTATGATGGGTTGCCATTGACGAAATACCAATTTACTTGGATGATGCGGCGCTGCCTGTCCAGTTTGGGCCTCTCCTCTCTGGACTTTGGTTAGCATTAATTTAGAATTGGGGCCGCCATTTCCGCAGCATCTGCAGGGCGCGCCGTGGACAAAATTAAGGCTTTGGGCCGCTGGAAGTCGGCAGCTTATAAGCGTTACATTCGGCCCGTTGTTGCGTAAGCGAGTTGTTGTTTCTACTTGTTCGTTTACTGTTTATACGTTTCAGTTCAGTTTGTTCGTTCTGTATTGTTTGTCTCCCCTGTCCTCCCTACTCGGATGGCTAGCTACTCGCTACTGCTGGCAGTGGGGATCTAGAGTGCTTTGCCTGAAGAACTGATTTGGCTTAATTCATTCAATTCGGCTAATTGACATCTAATTACTAGAGATGAGCGGGTTCGGTTCCTCGGAATCCGAACCCGCCCGAACTTCAGTTTTTTTTACACGGGGCCGAGCGACTCGGATCTTCAGGCCTTGCTCGGTTTACCCGAGCGCGCCCGAACGTCATCATCCCGCTGTCGGATTCTCGCGAGGCTCGGATTCTATCGCGAGACTCGGATTCTATATAAGGAGCCGCGCGTCGCCGCCATTTTCACACGTGCATTGAGATTGATAGGGAGAGGACGTGGCTGGCGTCCTCTCCGTTTATAGAGAAGAGAGTGAGACTAGAGTAGAGAGAGACACAGTATTTACTTTAGTAATTTTGGGGAGCATTAGGAGGAGTACTACTACTTGCTGAAGTGATAGTGTGACTGTATATCTGACTTGTGGGGTAGACAGTGGAGAGCAGTTAGAGTCTGAGAGCAGGAGTACATATAACGTACAGTGCACACTTTTGCTGCCAGAGTGCCACACTGCCATTGTGACCACACTGACCACCAGTATATTGTGATTGTCTGCTTAGGAGTACTACTTGCAAGTTGCTGATAGTGTGACCAGTGACCTGACCACCAGTTTAATTAATCACCACCAGTTTAATATATATATATATATATATATATATATATATATATATATAATTGTATATAATATATATATAATTGTATACCACCTACCCGTGTTTTTTTTTTTTCTTTCTTCTTGATACATACTACTATAGTAGCTTACTGTAGCAGTCTGCGGTGCTGCTGAGCTGACAGTGTCCAGCAGGTCCGTCATCAGTCATTACATAATAAATATATATACCTGTCCGGCTGCAGTACTAGTGATATTATATTATATACAGGGCTTAAAGTGGTCCTGGAGAGGTGGGGGAACTCATCTCCACTATCACCTGCGCGCCGTAGGCGCGCGCCGCAGAAAGGGGTGTGGCCTCACTAAGAAGGAGCGTGGTCACACAATAGTACCCCCAATTAAAAATCAACTCCATTACACCTAATTACATCACTGTTACTTTAACATTAATGAAAAAACTGAGCCAGCCTAAAACTACACCTGCAACCTGGGAAGCATATAACCCAATACACAGCCAAGATGGGGGTAGGGGACCCCAGCTGGATACATACAGAGCAGTATCACTATATAAACACAGCGAGGGGGTCTCAGCCCCGGTACTCACAGAAAGATCCCGAACAGCAGTGCAACAACTCCGAGCTCCTGTAGCAGCACCCTCATCGTCCACTGCAGGGGCAAACACAGGATTTGGTAGGGTGGGGGGCGTGTGTGTGTGTCATATATAAATAAAATGCCCCCGCACACACACTGGGACTGCAGACTGTACATACACACACACACTGGGACTGCAGTCTGCCCCACCACACAATGACTGCTAATTCAAAACACACACTGGAACCGCAGACTGTCCCCCCCACACACTCACAGACACAATAGGACTGCAAATTACACACACACACACACACACACACACACACACACACACACACACACACACACACGCTGGGACTGCAGATAGTACACACACACACTCCCCCTTCTCCCTCCTTCCCCAGGGACAGCAGCAGCTCACATCTGACCTGTGTAAGTGTAATTATGGGAGGCACTGGCAGCTGTGGACTGGAGTCGAGGAAGACGGGAGTTCCTGCCGATGAGTAGTGCAGTGAGTGTCCCCTGCACTGCTTGGGAAATGAAAGGGCTGCACGGAGCTGTGCCGCGGCAGCACAGATCACAGTTCAAGCTTGAGGCTTCTCTCACAAATAAATAAACAATAATCGGTGCACTGCGATGGGTCTGCCTGTCAGTCCTCCTGCATCGCAGTGCAATGATTATTGTTTATTTATTTGTGAGAGAAGCCTCAAGCTTGAACTGTGAAATGTGCTGTCCACTGGCATCATAGAGATGGGGACAGCCGGTGGCACTGCACTGGGGGGAGGCGGCTATCCGGGGACTGCTAGACGCGGGAGAGAGGAGGGAGTACACCTCTGTCAGTGGGACGGAGGAGTAGCAGGGTGCGTCAGTGGGTCCCAGCTGTAGTGAGGTTTGACGTTGTCTGCAGCCGTCAGCCATTCCTGCGGACCGGCTGCTGATCAAAAGAAGAGGCCGCTCTTTGAATCTGATTATGGCGCCGATTGTGCACCAATCACGGCTGGCGGACCGCCAGCCAATGAGAAGGTGCCACTAGGCAGCTTCTCATTGGCTGGCGGTGCGCGAGCCATGATTGGCTCACATGCTCACCCACTTTTAAAAAAAAAAAAGCCTTGCTTTCTTTTTATTGGCAGCCGGTCCACCCATGAGCCAGGATTGGCTGGCGGCTGCTGCAAGTTTCCAAGTACACTGATCAGACGCTAGTGGCCGGACGGAGGCGGAACTGGTTCCGCCTTCAATTTGAAGTGACGGAACGCAGTTCCGCCCCGTTCCGGCCCACTTTAAGCACTGTATATATATATATATTAATTTCATCTCATTATCATCCAGTCTATATTAGCAGCAGACACAGTACGGTAGTCCACGGCTGTAGCTACCTCTGTGTCGGCAGTCGCTCGTCCATCCATAATTGTATACCACCTACCCGTGGTTTTTTTTTTCTTTCTTCTTGATACATACTACTATAGTAGCTTACTGTAGCAGTCTGCGGTGCTGCTGAGCTGACAGTGTCCAGCAGGTCCGTCATCAGTCATTACATAATAAATATATATACCTGTCCGGCTGCAGTACTAGTGATATTATATATATATATATTAATTTCATCTCATTATCATCCAGTCTATATTAGCAGCAGACACAGTACGGTAGTCCACGGCTGTAGCTACCTCTGTGTCGGCAGTCGCTCGTCCATCCATAATTGTATACCACCTACCCGTGGTTTTTTTTTTCTTTCTTCTTGATACATACTACTATAGTAGCTTACTGTAGCAGTCTGCGGCGCTGCTGAGCTGACAGTGTCCAGCAGGTCCGTCATCAGTCATTACATAATAAATATATATACCTGTCCGGCTGCAGTACTAGTGATATTATATATATATATATATATATATTAATTTAATCTCATTATCATCCAGTCTATATTAGCAGCAGACAAAGTACGGTAGTCCACGGCTGTAGCTACCTCTGTGTCGGCAGTCGCTCGTCCATCCATAATTGTATACCACCTACCCGTGGTTTTTTTTTTCTTTCTTCTTGATACATACTACTATAGTAGCTTACTGTAGCAGTCTGCGGTGCTGAGCTGACAGTGTCCAGCAGGTCCGTCATCAGTCATTACATAATAAATATATATACCTGTCCGGCTGCAGTACTAGTGATATTATATATATATATATATATATTAATTTCATCTCATTATCATCCAGTCTATATTAGCAGCAGACACAGTACGGTAGTCCACGGCTGTAGCTACCTCTGTGTCGGCAGTCGCTCGTCCATCCATAATTGTATACCACCTACCCGTGGTTTTTTTTTTCTTTCTTCTTGATACATACTACTATAGTAGCTTACTGTAGCAGTCTGCGGTGCTGCTGAGCTGACAGTGTCCAGCAGGTCCGTCATCAGTCATTACATAATAAATATATATACCTGTCCGGCTGCAGTACTAGTGATGATATATATATATATATTAATTTCATCTCATTATCATCCAGTCTATATTAGCAGCAGACACAGTACGGTAGTCCACGGCTGTAGCTACCTCTGTGTCGGCAGTCGCTCGTCCATCCATAATTGTATACCACCTACCCGTGGTTTTTTCTTTTTCTTTCTTCTTGATACATACTACTATAGTAGCTTACTGTAGCAGTCTGCGGTGCTGCTGAGCTGACAGTGTCCAGCAGGTCCGTCATCAGTCATTACATAATAAATATATATACCTGTCCGGCTGCAGTACTAGTGATATTATATATATATATATATATATTAATTTCATCTCATTATCATCCAGTCTATATTAGCAGCAGACACAGTACGGTAGTCCACGGCTGTAGCTACCTCTGTGTCGGCAGTCGCTCGTCATCCATAAGTATACTAGTATCCATCCATCTCCATTGTTTACCTGAGGTGCCTTTTAGTTGTGCCTATTAAAATATGGAGAACAAAAATGTTGAGGTTCCAAAATTAGGGAAAGATCAAGATCCACTTCCACCTCGTGCTGAAGCTGCTGCCACTAGTCATGGCCGAGACGATGAAATGCCAGCAACATCGTCTGCCAAGGCCGATGCCCAATGTCATAGTACAGAGCATGTAAAATCCAAAACACCAAATATCAGTAAAAAAAGGACTCAAAAATCTAAAATAAAATTGTCGTCGGAGAAGCGTAAACTTGCCAATATGCCATTTACCACACGGAGTGGCAAGGAACGGCTGAGGCCCTGGCCTATGTTCATGGCTAGTGGTTCAGCTTCACATGAGGATGGAAGCACTCAGCCTCTCGCTAGAAAAATGAAAAGACTCAAGCTGGCAAAAGCACCGCAAAGAACTGTGCGTTCTTCGAAATCCCAAATCCACAAGGAGAGTCCAATTGTGTCGGTTGCGATGCCTGACCTTCCCAACACTGGACGTGAAGAGCATGCGCCTTCCACTATTTGCACGCCCCCTGCAAGTGCTGGAAGGAGCACCCGCAGTCCAGTTCCTGATAGTCAGATTGAAGATGTCAGTGTTGAAGTACACCAGGATGAGGAGGATATGGGTGTTGCTGGCGCTGGGGAGGAAATTGACAAGGAGGATTCTGATGGTGAGGTGGTTTGTTTAAGTCAGGCACCCGGGGAGACACCTGTTGTCCGTGGGAGGAATATGGCCGTTGACATGCCTGGTGAAAATACAAAAAAAATCAGCTCTTCGGTGTGGAAGTATTTCAACAGAAATGCGGACAACATTTGTCAAGCCGTGTGTTGCCTTTGTCAAGCTGTAATAAGTAGGGGTAAGGACGTTAACCACCTCGGAACATCCTCCCTTATACGTCACCTGCAGTGCATTCATAATAAGTCAGTGACAAGTTCAAAAACTTTGGGCGACAGCGGAAGCAGTCCACTGACCAGTAAATCCCTTCCTCTTGTAACCAAGCTCACGCAAACCACCCCACCAACTCCCTCAGTGTCAATTTCCTCCTTCCCCAGGACTGCCAATAGTCCTGCAGGCCATGTCACTGGCAATTCTGACGATTCCTCTCCTGCCTGGGATTCCTCCGATGCATCCTTGCGTGTAACGCCTACTGCTGCTGGCGCTGCTGTTGTTGCTGCTGGGAGTCGATGGTCACCCCAGAGGGGAAGTCGTAAGCCCACTTTTACTACTTCCACCAAGCAATTGGCTGTTCAACAGTCCTTTGCGAGGAAGATGAAATATCACAGCAGTCATCCTGTTGCAAAGCGGATAACTGAGGCCTTGACAACTATGTTGGTGTTAGACGTGCGTCCGGTATCCGCTGTTAGTTCACAGGGAACTAGACAATTTCTTGAGGTAGTGTGCCCCCGTTACCAAATACCATCTAGGTTCCACTTCTCTAGGCAGGCGATACCGAGAATGTACACGGACGTCAGAAAAAGACTCACCAGTGTCCTAAAAAATGCAGTTGTACCCAATGTCCACTTAAACACGGACATGTGGACAAGTGGAGCAGGGCAGGGTCAGGACTATATGACTGTGACAGCCCACTGGGTAGATGTATGGACTCCCGCCGCAAGAACAGCAGCGGCGGCACCAGTAGCAGCATCTCGCAAACGCCAACTCTTTAATAGGCAGGCTACGCTTTGTATCACCGGTTTCCAGAATACGCACACAGCTGAAAACCTCTTACGGCAACTGAGGAAGATCATCGCGGAATGGCTTACCCCAATTGGACTCTCCTGTGGATTTGTGGCATCGGACAACGCCAGCAATATTGTGTGTGCATTAAATATGGGCAAATTCCAGCACGTCCCATGTTTTGCACATACCTTGAATTTGGTGGTGCAGAATTTTTTAAAAAAACGACAGGGGCGTGCAAGAGATGCTGTCGGTGGCCAGAAGAATTGCGGGACACTTTCGGCGTACAGGCACCACGTACAGAAGACTGGAGCAACACCAAAAACGCCTGAACCTGCCCTGCCATCATCTGAAGCAAGAAGTGGTAACGAGGTGGAATTCAACCCTATATATGCTTCAGAGGTTGGAGGAGCAGCAAAAGGCCATTCACGCCTATACAATTCAGCACGATATAGGAGGTGGAATGCACCTGTCTCAAGCGCAGTGGAGAATGATTTCAACGTTGTGCAAGGTTCTGCTGCCCTTTGAACTTGCCACACGTGAAGTCAGTTCAGACACTGCCAGCCTGAGTCAGGTCATTCCCCTCATCAGGCTTTTGCAGAAGAATCTGGAGACATTGAAGGAGGAGCTAACACGGAGCGATTCCGCTAGGCATGTGGGACTTGTGGATGGAGCCCTTAATTCGCTTAACAAGGATTCACGGGTGGTCAATCTGTTGAAATCAGAGCACTACATTTTGGCCACCGTGCTCGATCCTAGATTTAAAACCTACCTTGGATCTCTCTTTCCGGCAGACACAAGTCTGCTGGGGTTCAAAGACCTGCTGGTGAGAAAATTGTCAAGTCAAGCGGAACGCGACCTGTCAACATCTCCTCCTTCACATTCTCCCGCAACTGGGGGTGCGAGGAAAAGGCTCAGAATTCCAAGCCCACCCGCTGGCGGTGATGCAGGGCAGTCTGTAGCGACTGCTGATGCTGACATCTGGTCCGGACTGAAGGACCTGACAACGATTACGGACATGTCGTCTACTGTCACTGCATATGATTCTCTCCCCATTGAAAGAATGGTGGAGGATTATATGAGTGACTGCATCCAAGTAGGCACGTCACACAGTCCGTACTTATACTGGCAGGAAAAAGAGGCAATTTGGAGGCCCTTGCACAAACTGGCTTTATTCTACCTAAGTTGCCCTCCCACAAGTGTGTACTCCGAAAGAGTGTTTAGTGTCGCCGCTCACCTTGTCAGCAATCGGCGTACGAGGTTACTTCCAGAAAATGTGGAGAAGATGATGTTCATTAAAATGAATTATAATCAATTCCTCCGTGGAGACATTGACCAGCAGCAATTGCCTCCACAAAGTACACAGGGAGCTGAGATGGTGGATTCCAGTGGGGACGAATTGATAATCTGTGAGGAGGGGGATGTACACGGTGATATATCGGAGGATGATGATGAGGTGGACATCTTGCCTCTGTAGAGCCAGTTTGTGCAAGGAGAGATTAATTGCTTCTTTTTTGGTGGGGGTCCAAACCAACCCGTCATTTCAGTCACAGTCATGTGGCAGACCCTGTCACTGAAATGATGGGTTGGTTAAAGTGTGCATGTCCTGTTTATACAACATAAGGGTGGGTGGGAGGGCCCAAGGACAATTCATCTTGCACCTCTTTTTTCTTTAATTTTTCTTTGCGTCATGTGCTGTTTGGGGAGTATTTTTTTGAAGGGCCATCCTGCGTGACACTGCAGTGCCACTCCTAGATGGGCCAGGTGTTTGTGTCGGCCACTAGGGTCGCTTATCTTACTCACACAGCTACCTCATTGCGCCTCTTTTTTTCTTTGCGTCATGTGCTGTTTGGGGAGTGTTTTTTGGAATGGACATCCTGCGTGACACTGCAGTGCCACTTCTAGATGGGCCAGGTGTTTGTGTCGGCCACTAGGGTCGCTTATCTTACTCACACAGCTACCTCATTGCGCCTCTTTTTTTCTTTGCGTCATGTGCTGTTTGGGGAGTGTTTTTTGGAAGGGCCATCCTGCGTGACACTGCAGTGCCACTCCTAGATGGGCCAGGTGTTTGTGTCGGCCACTAGGGTCGCTTATCTTACTCACACAGCTACCTCATTGCGCCTCTTTTTTTCTTTGCGTCATGTGCTGTTTGGGGAGTGTTTTTTGGAAGGGCCATCCTGCGTGACACTGCAGTGCCACTCCTAGATGGGCCAGGTGTTTGTGTCGGCCACTAGGGTTGCTTATCTTACTCACACAGCTACCTCATTGCGCCTCTTTTTTTCTTTGCGTCATGTGCTGTTTGGGGAGTGTTTTTTGGAAGGGCCATCCTGCGTGACACTGCAGTGCCACTCCTAGATGGGCCAGGTGTTTGTGTCGGCCACTAGGGTCGCTTATCTTACTCACACAGCTACCTCATTGCGCCTCTTTTTTTCTTTGCGTCATGTGCTGTTTGGGGAGTGTTTTTTGGAAGGGCCATCCTGCGTGACACTGCAGTGACACTCCTAGATGGGCCAGGTGTTTGTGTCGGCCACTAGGGTCGCTTATCTTACTCACACAGCTACCTCATTGCGCCTCTTTTTTTCTTTGCGTCATGTGCTGTTTGGGGAGTGTTTTTTGGAAGGGCCATCCTGCGTGACACTGCAGTGCCACTCCTAGATGGGCCAGGTGTTTGTGTCGGCCACTAGGGTCGCTTATCTTACTCACACAGCTACCTCATTGCGCCTCTTTTTTTCTTTGCGTCATGTGCTGTTTGGGGAGTGTTTTTTGGAAGGGCCATCCTGCGTGACACTGCAGTGCCACTCCTAGATGGGCCAGGTGTTTGTGTCGGCCACTAGGGTCGCTTAGCTTAGTCATCCAGCGACCTCGGTGCAAATTTTAGGACTAAAAATAATATTGTGAGGTGTGAGGTATTCAGAATAGACTGAAAATGAGTGGAAATTATGGTTTTTGAGGTTAATAATACTTTGGGATCAAAATGACCCCCAAATTTTATGATTTAAGCTGTTTTTTAGTGTTTTTTGAAAAAAACACCCGAATCCAAAACACACCCGAATCCGACAAAAAAAATTCGGTGAGGTTTTGCCAAAACGCGGTCGAACCCAAAACACAGCCGCGGAACCGAACCCAAAACCAAAACACAAAACCCGAAAAATTTCAAATGCACATCTCTACTAATTACAAGTTCCTCAGCAGGTTTTTACGTTTCACCTCCAGCCAAGTTATTCTGTGTGACTCCAAACCTCCCCTACTCCATTCCCTAACACCCCCCCATTCCCCTTTTCTTATTTAGATTTTTCCTTCCGTTTCTTTTTGTTGCTTCGATTGGCCTGAAGCTTGTCCGAGAGGAAATTCATAGTTCTCTATTCAATTTTTCTTTTTGGCAGATCCTCGTTCTAGTAGTTGGTTACTGTTCTGGTCTGGATTTTTTGCTTTACTTTGTATATTCACAATTGTTTGTTTGTCTTTTCCTTTATAGGTTGGCGGGAGGATGAGTTTAGTGTTTGGGTGATTGGTCACTCCTATGTTTTTTGGGCAGCTTCGGAGGGGGCTCCTGGCTTTGGTGGTTGGATAACGTGAGGTGGATAGGAGTTAGGGGGATGCTGTGGCAAGATCTGAAAGCTAACCTTTTGGAACAAGTTAGGCATTTTGGCCTGCCCAAATTGTTGGTGAATCACTTAGGTGGCAACAACCTGGGTAAGAGGAAGGCAGTGAATCTTAATTTGGCCATTGTTCATGACTTACAGGTGATTGCGGGTGCTTGGCCAGGCTGTAGACTTATCTGGTCCTGTATAGTGCTGCGGTTGTGTTGGCGTGGAGTGGCGGACTGTAGGGCGATCGATGCCTCTTGGCGGAAGGTCAATTCCGCGGTTGCTAAGTTTGTGGTGGCTCTTGGCGGTGCTGTGGTGTGGCACCAGCGGATCAAGTTCTGGTGCTTCTCCTTGAGGATCTGTTTTCAGTGGTTGATTCTTTGGGTTAGGGGTATGGTGGCGGAGCGTAGTTGCTGTTGAGCAGAACTTCGCTGTTGGCGGGAAAGAACGGCAAGTTAACTTTTGTTGTATTAAAGAAGTTGATTGGAGCTCGTTTGGTGGTTGGTTTTTAGGTGCGCTCACCTTCGTTGACTAGTATCTGCTGGACCACCTTCATGGGGGCAGACTCATCACCTTCACGGGTGGGTAGTCAAGATGGAGGTTGAGCGGATACCTGTTGTTTGTTGGAAGGTTTACGTCAGTTTTTATAAGATAGGGTTTTTGTTCATGGGATACGGTTGTTTTAGCATACTAGACCTCTAGACCCTCGGTCACGGGAAAAGTCTTCCCATACTTTAGTTTAATTATTCATCAGTTAATGGTTCATTTAAATAAATAGCTAACATTTTCTGCCAAATTCAAGTCTCCGTGTCTTTATTTATTATAGTGAAGTGTTAAGATGTTATGGTTTAAGGTTACGGACAATCCTCAGACTACATGAAGAATAACAGAATATCAGAAGAATAACATCGATACTTATCAAACTCAGATGTCAATCCGCATCAGCAACAGAGGACCCTGGTGAAACAGAGTTCAATGAGGTTAAAAAGTTTCTTGCAGCTTGCGGAGTGTCAAGAAAAATGGTGGTAATGCACTCTGGAGTTTAGCGGGATACAGAGGCGCAAAACGAATGCCCTTGGAGAACAGCTCTGTGCATACTGGGGTGAATTCTCGACGTTTAGTGGAGACTTGGAAGGAAAACTCCTGGAATAATAAGATTCTAGCATCCTTGTATTTGAGGTCTTTCAGCTTCCGGTATGCGTCCAGAATTGAGATCTTGTCAAGGTAATTCAACAGACAAAATATGACAGGATGGGGGTTCTGTGGTTGTTTATCATGCCGGTCTGGACCGATACGGTGTGCCCTCCCCACTTGGAGCGGTTTGACTGATGACGGTAGTCCCAAGGCTTCGGGTAACCAGGAGGACACAATATAAAGCAATTCTTTAGGCCTCACTGATTCCGGCAAACCGATAAGACGCAAATTATTCTGGTGATTCCGATTTTCAAGTTCCTCTAGTTTGTCTTGAAACGCCAGCATATTATTGTCCTGTGTATGTAACAAAGTTTTCTCCTCCGTTAATTCATCCTCCAAAGCTGAGATCCTGTCTTTGGCTTCCATTAGACGAGAAGTGTGCTGTTTCAAAAGCGCGGTTGCGGAGGTCACGGCCTCGGGGCTAGTTTAGCGTCGAGTAGTGGAGATAATATGTCCGATATTTCCTTGGCTCTTTTAGCCGTCAGAATAAGCAGGGGTCGGATCAGAGGAGTCCAAAGAGTCATCCCTGGAGGGAGAGGATCGGAAAGGAGATGAAGTGACCGCAGGAAATTTCTCTTTCTGTTTCTGGCTCTGAGAATTTTTAGTTTTCCTCTGCGTTTTAGCCACATATTTCTCCATGGTGAGATAGGGTAGTATAGTAAGATAATAAGATACGCCACAATGAGTTGTCCACAATAAGCTGTCCGATAGATATCATGCAGGACAGGTGATGTCAGGGGAGGAGAGGAGTCACAGATCACATATCACACTATGGCAGAGCTGTGGGGCTGTAGCACTGCAGGGAGGGGGGTCACCCAGCACAAGCAGCCCAGCAGTGTAGCCCTTCCAGAGGAGTGTTTATATATAACAGGGAGGTAGAATATGGCTGCCCTTGTCCCCTAGTGTAGTGTCCCCGTCAAGCAGGCAGTGACCAGCGCGGTACCTGCCATAGTGGGGGTAAATGGTGGCACTGATTGTGGTGCAGGCACGGATTGCGGTGCTCAGGATGTCTGTGGGGATCCTTGCTGGAAGCTGCAGCTTTATGGAGTACAGTGCTGCTGCAGAGAGCCCGGCTGGAAGGCACTGTAAGCAGGAGGCAGGAAACCTGGGCAGAGGCGAGTGATGGAGGCAGAGGACTGCGTGCTGTGTACGGGAAGCACCCGAGAGGTTGGAGGTCGGGGGTCCCATCCATGACGTCACTGATTACCACTACTAGGACCGGCTGCAAGCTGCGGCTCTCCGTCAGGGGATCCAGCAGCTGCACTTCCCACCGGCAAGGGCCCCGCCAGCTGAGGTGAGGGAGCGGGTGTCCGTAGTGCAGGGCTCCCGGTCGGGACACTCTGGTGCTGGAGGTGGGTGGGCCGAAGATGGCAGCCGAGGATGCCGGCATCTACCAAACGCCTTCATTCTGGCGAGGTATGGGCAGTGGGGAGCCGGGATCAGGGTCCACTTACCCACTATTATCTCCCAGGGGTGCCACCGATGTTGGGGGGGTGCCGCACCCAGTGTGGAGGGGTTTATATAAGGTATTACCCCAGCAGGGAGTGGAGATCTCACTTAAAACATGGCCTGCTGTCAGGCCCGCCCACCGGAAAGTCCAGTGAAAAAAAATGTAAAGTGCACTGGCTCCTTTGGACCTATCTATACCCCATCATACTAATCTGTCCCCAATATCCCTTATGGATACTAGAGAAATGGCCTTTACTGTTTTCAATATAAGTAAATTTCCTGCATGATGTCCCTTTATGTATTTTCTGTGTCCATTAATGTAACTGAGCCTGTAGATATAATCTGAGTGACAGCTCCCCCTCCCCCTGTGTGCAGAATGTGACCTCACTGGTTTCTGTGTGGCAGAAACTCTCACTTTCATTTCTCTCTTCTGCTGCCAGCGATGGCGTCTGCTGATCTGAGACAGGAGCTGCACTGTTCCATCTGCCTGAGCATTTATACAGATCCTGTAACCCTGAGATGTGGCCACAACTTCTGCCGGGTCTGTATTGATCGTGTGCTGGATACACAGGAGGGGGCTGGAGCTTATACCTGTCCGGAATGCAGAGCAGAGTGTCAGGAGCGTCCTGTACTGCAGAGGAACATAACGCTGTGTAACATAGTGGGGAGTTTCCTGTCTACTCGGCCAGATCAGGAGGAGACTGGGATCTTCTGCACTTACTGTGTGGACTCTCCTGTACCTGCTGCTAAATCCTGTCTGATGTGTGAGGCTTCTCTGTGTGATAAACACCTGAGAGTACACAGCAAGTCAGCAGAACACGTCTTATGTGATCCCACCACTGCCCTGGGGAACAGGAAATGCTCCGTCCATCAGAAGATCCTGGAGTATTACTGCACTGAGGACGCTGCCTGTATCTGTGTGTCCTGCAGTTTAGCTGGGAAACATCGGGGACACCAGGTGGAGATGCTGGATGAGGCCTCTGAGAAGAAGAAGGAGAAGCTGAGGAATGTTCTGCAGAAACTGACCACAAGGAGAGAGGAGACTGAGAAAAGAGTCCAGAGTCTGCAGGAGCGCAGGAGAGAAGATCAGGGAAAAGCAGCTGGTGTAACAGAGACAGTCACTGCCCTGTTTAGAGACATCAGGAGACAGCTGGAAGACCTGGAGAAGAGAGTCCTGATTGAGATCTCCAGGCAGGAACAGCGCGTTTCACTCTCAGTTTCTGATCTGATCCAGCAGCTGGAAATAAAGAAGGACGAGCTGTCCGGGAAGATGCGTCACATTGAGGAGCTGTGTAACATGTCTGATCCAGTGACTGTCTTACAGGAACCAGACACAGGGGACTTGTGTGATACTGACGACCCAGAGACACATGATAACCAGGTCCGTGGTGCAGGAGATCTGGATGTGAGTCTCATCTCAGGGACATTACACACATTATCTGATATAATAACAGGTATAAATACAGGGATCTATGTGCAGGAGGCTACAGACATGTTACTGGATGTGACCACAGCTGGTAATAATGTACATTTATCAGGTGACAGGAAAACTGCATCCAAGTCACCAAACCAGAATCGCCCAATAACACCAGAGAGATTTGAGGATGATCAATTAATAAGCACCAAGGGATTCTCCTCAGGGCGATGTTACTGGGAGGTGGATGTCAGTAAGTCAGAGTGGTGGAGGGTGGGGATGTGTTACCCCAGTATAGGCAGGAGAGGAACACAGTCATACATTGGTAATAATAACAAGTCCTGGTGTTTGCGTAGGTATAATAATCGGTACTATGTGGTACATGACAGTACAGGGATCCGGTTACTTGACAATATCCCCTGTGACAGAGTGAGGATATATCTGGATTATGAGGCAGGACAGCTGTCCTTTTATTCTCTGTGTGACCCTATCAGACATTTACACACCTACACTGCCGCCCTCACTGAGCCCCTCCATGCTGCATTATTGGTAGCGGTTGGTTGTATAACTATATGTGGGGGAGTCAGGAACTGGGAGAAATTGCCATAAGAAATCTGCCCAGAGACTGGTGACATCACAAGTATGGGGAATGTGATTGGGTGAACATTCAGCCAATAGAATGAAGCAGTGGGTGAAGCTACAGCTGAGCCCCTCCCCCTGTGTAACCAGATGACCAGTGTGTGGATGTGTTCCCATGTTGGAGTGTTATGCTGGGTACACACTGACAGACATATCACCCACCCAGCTGTGATGTCAGCAGCGACATATCTAATGGCCAATTAATAACTCGGTATACTGTAGCTTACCTAATCGGCTGCTCTGTCGGTGCAATTGTGGATCGGCAGACATGTCGCTGAGGTGTGTAGCCAGCCTTAGAGACTGTCATCTATATGTATAAATGCGAAAGCCCTCTCTCACTGACTGACTGACTCATCACTCATTTTTTTACTTCCCAATATGTTAGGTAGATGGAATGTAACATAGAGATTCTTCAGGTGGGAAAAAGGAAAACTACGTAATAAGAATTTGAATAAACCTCCCCTAAGGGGGTGAACAGGGGCTTGACATAATGACGTTATTAGCATCTTAATATATCATTGACATCACCCGTGTTGAACTATTTAATTGATAAGAAAGGTGTTTCAACAGAGGTGATTGCAATCATAAATTAAGAAGGAAGTCCAGATAGAGAGCATTTTGTCCCTCTTGGAATGGGTCATGGTGGGAGGTATAGATTGTGTATATTCAATTGAAACCAATGGTGTATATTAGTTTTAAGTAATAGTTTAATAATGCCTGGTTACTGTTTATAGCTCCATCTAACTGAAAGACAACTACCGTATTTGCCGGCGTATAAGACGACTGGGCGTATAAGACGACTCCCAACATTTCCACTCAAAATATAGAGTTTGTTATATACTCGCCGTATAAGACTACCCCCTCTTGCGCACACCTTCCACACACCAAATAAAACGTAAAAGAACAAAGAAGTTTAAAACTTGCTTTTTGCTGGTGCCATGATAGGGTTGATAGGCGTTTGACAGCTGGACTTTTTCTATGCTGTATTGTACTGTGCAATGGTGCAGTACTGTGGTTGGCTGTTGGCTGTATACAAAGCTTGATTGGATTGGTCCCTGCTCCCTGTCTGCCCTCCCTGTCCCCCTGTCACTAGCAGCAGTCTATTAATACCAAGTGACATACTGTATATTATGACCGCATGTGCAAGGGGCGGGTCGGAGCGCCGCTGCTTCCCGCCAAGCAGAACGGGCCGGTCACGCCGAAAAGGCTGGCACCCCTGTATCGCTGCTGATGCTCGCCGCAGCCACGCTGATGACCCGCCGCGGCCGCAGTGCTTCGGGAGGCCACTATGGCACCCGGCGTATGAAGTGCACCCGGCGTATAAGACGACCCCCCCCCCACTTGGAGGCATGTTTTGCAGGGCAAAAAAGTAGTCTTATACGCCAGCAAATACAGTATTTTACAAACTTTTCTTGTAGTGGAACAAAGACAATTTAACCTTAAAATACACATAGACAAATAAAAAAAATGTATCTTGTCACATGTAAGAATAGCAGCAGCCTCTGTACTACTTACACACTGGGACATGACTCAGGAGGACTCTGTGTGTGTCTCTAGATCTAGACCCAAATGGTTTAATTGCATAACAGTTCACACAGGACTCAGACACCCAGGCGGGGAGGAGGAGAAGATGGGATCCCTGTGTCATTTACGGCTCTCTCCACCCTCCTATCTCTCCTCTGGTCAGAAAGCTCTTTCGGTAGCTCATAAAACATGATATTCCTGTGTCTCTACCTGCCCTGCATACTGTCCTGCTGGCATTCTGGCTGCTGGTTCTGCTGCTGCTGCTTAAAAGGGAAATCTAGTGATGTCAGTGTGCTCTGGACGGGGGGCCCCCTGACAAAGGGGGGCCCAGGGTACAGTATGCCCTGCAACCCGCCCTTAATCTGGCTTTGCCACCCACATATCCTTCAATGCTTCCCTATCTAATCACATCCTCTCTGTACAGTACACATAACCTCACATATTTTGTCTTTCTTTACTCACACCTCCTGACCTTTGGTCAACATTGCTGGGTATCATCACACAACCCATTAAGAACCTAGCGATCTGGTGGACCATTATGCAATAGGTAGCATCTATCCTTTTGTATCAATGCCTATTGTCCTATAGATTGTAAACTTGCGAGCAGGGCCTTCCTACCTCTATGTCTGTCTGTTTTTACCCAGTTTTGTTCTATTACTGTTCTAATTGTAAAGCGCAACGGAATATTCTGCGCTATATAAGAAACTGCTAATAAATAATAAATGGATTAATATTTACTTATATTAAGATGTCTCAGATTTACATCTCTATAGATTTACCAAATTATTAACACTCATTTATATATACAACCGTGATAAACAGAAACTCCCGTGTGAAGAACAGGCAGAACAGCTAGTTATAAATACAGGTTGAGTCTCCCTTATCCAAAATGCTTGGGACCAGAGGTATTTTGGATATGGGATTTTTCCATATTTTGGAATAATTGCATACCATAATGAGATATCATGGTGATGGGACCTAAATCTAAGCACAGAATACATTTATGTTACATATACACCTTATACACACAGCCTGAAGGTCATTTTAGCCAATATTTTTTGTAACTTTGTGCATTAAACAAAGTGTGTCTACATTCACACAATTCATTTATGTTTCATATACACCTTATACACACAGCCTGAAGGTCATTTAGTACAATATTTTTAATAACTTTGTGTATTAAACAAAGTTTGTGTACATTGAGCCATCAAAAAACAAAGGTTTCACTATCTCACTCTCACTCAAAAAAGTCCGTATTTCGGAATATTCCGTATTTCTGAATATTTGGATATGGGATACTCAACCTGTATAGAATATAAATGCACATCTCTGTGGGATTTTTCCACCTCTGACTTACTGACAGCTGTGATTGGCTGCAATATCTGTCTGTCAGCCAGTGTGCAGCCTATCACTGTAATCAGTGCTATGCTTGCTCCTATTGGCTGTGATATATATTGGGATGATGGGGGTCATTCCAAGTTGATCGCTAACTGAATTTGTTTGCTGTGCAGTGATGAGGCAAAAAAAATGGCACTTCTGCGCATGCGTATGCACCGCAATGCGCACGCGCAACGTATTATTATGACCGATGTAGTTTCACACAGGGTCTAGCGATGCTTTTCAGTCGCACTGGCTGCCGCAGAGTGATTGGCATGAAGTGGGCGTTTCTGGGTGGCAACTGACTGTTTTCAGGGACTGTTCGTAAAAAAACGCAGGTGTGGCAGAAAAACGCAGGCGTGGCTGGGCGAACGCAGGGCGTGTTTGTGACGTCAAATCCGGAACTGAATAGTCTGAAGTGATCACAAGCGCTGAGTAGGTCTGAAGTTTCTCTAAAACTGCACAAAATATTTTGTAGCCATCCTGCGATGCATTCGTTCGCACTTCTGCTAAGCTAAAATACACTCCCAGTGGGAGGCGGCATAGCGTTTGCACGGCAGCAAAAATCTGTTAGCGAGCGATCAACTCGGAATGACCCCCGATGTCTCCTACTACTGGGATCTATAGTCCAAAGTTATGGGCCTGACTCATCTTTGTAAGTGTATCCCTAGGAAAGGGTTAATCCTAAAATAAATAAATATATGTGTATATACATGGTTGTGCATGTTAAAATTCATGTATATTTATTTCATATTGTGAGGTGATTTATGTTCTAATTTATAGACTTACTAGATACAAGCCTGTCAAAATGACGGTTACCATGGCCGGATTATAGAGGGAGCAGTCACTACTTACACAGGAGCTGCCGAGTTCCTGGAAGTCCTGCTGCTGGAAGCCGGGGCTATGTCATGCTGAGTGTGTGTGTGCGGCTTTTATATATATATATATATATATATATATATATAGATGCTGCATATCTGTAATGGGCAGGTTATAATGATGCTGCACTATATACACCAGTACTGACACGTGTAAGCTCACCAGTCCCCGTACAGCTCCCAGACAGTCTGGGGTAGAGGACCAGTAGCCACCAGCAGCTGGCCGGAGGGTATAGGCCTGTGTGGGATGTGGGAGGGGCGAATACAGAATCCCTCCCCCCACCAGCACGCAGTATATATATAAAACAGTTGAGCCCGTTATCTGCCTCCTCACCGGCATCATCTGCAGCCCCAGAACCGACCCCTCCTCCTCCCAGTCACCACACTGCTCACCCTACACAGGGTCTCTCTCACCCCTTCCTGCCAAACTGATTCACCTCCCACCGCCAGTAAGTGGCCACATGTGTCCCCGGGGCTGCGGGACCATCTGGTGGTTCCTGCATTTGTTTCCTGAATACTGCTGTTACTTGTTGCTGAGTCCTGGGATGTCAAGTAACCTGGGGTTGCAGCACAGTATATGAAGGAGGGGATGCCCTGTATATAGGGGGCACTATATATGAAGGGGCATGGGGTGCAGTGTGAATATAGGGGCAGTATATGGTGGGGGTTACAGAATATGTAAGAGGATGGGTGTATAGTATATATAGGGGCAGTATATGGTGGGGGGTGCTGTTTACATAGGGTATGTGTGTCCATGTCCCAAACAGCTCCATAGGGCACCCTCCAGTGTCCGGTGGCTACACCACAGAGGTGACTATATTGATAAAATCTGCATCTCTCCACTGCTCCTATCTGCCCCTACTACTCTACTGTCACCATTCCCTATCTAGCCCAACCCCCCATCCCCCCCTCTCTCTCCCCCAGTCCATATCTACCCCTACTCCCCTCTTTCTCACCATCCCTATCTGCCCCAACCCTCCTGCCCTCTCTTTCTCCCCAAGTCCCTATCTACCCCTACTCCCACTCTCTCTCACCAGTCCTTATCTGCCCCAACCCTCCTGCCCTCTCTTTCTTCCCAAGTCCCTATCTACCCCTACCCCCTTTCTCTCACCAGTCCTTATCTACATCAACCCTCCTGCCCTCTCTTTCTCCCCAAGTCCCTATCTACCCCTACCCACTCTCTCTCACCAGTCCCTCTCTGCCCCAACCCTCCTGCCCTCTCTTTCTCCCCAAGTCCCTATCTGCCCCTACTCCAGTCTCTCTCACCAGTCCCTATCTGCCATAACCCTCCTGCCCTCTCTTTCTCCCCAAGTCCCTATCTCCCCCTACCCCCTTTCTTTCACCAGTCCCTATCTGCCCCAACCTCCTCTCTCTTACCAGTGCCTATCTGCCCCAACCCTCCTGCCCTCTCTTTCTCCCCAAGTCCCTATCTACCCCTACCCCCTTTCTCTCACCAGTCCTTATCTGCCCCAACCCTCCTGCCCTCTCTTTCTCCCCAAGTCCCTATCTACCCCTACCCCCTTTCTCTCACCAGTCCTTATCTGCCCCAACCCTCCTGCCCTCTCTTTCTCCCCAAGTCCCTATCTACCCCTACCCACTCTCTCTCACCAGTCCCTATCTGCCCCAACCCTCCTGCCCTCTCTTTCTCCCCAAGTCCCTATCTACCCCTACTCCCACTCTCTCTCACCAGTCCTTATCTGCCCCAACCCTCCTGCCCTCTCTTTCTTCCCAAGTCCCTATCTACCCCTACCCCCTTTCTCTCACCAGTCCCTCTCTGCCCCAACCCT
This sequence comes from Pseudophryne corroboree, assembly GCF_028390025.1. Lineage (NCBI taxonomy): Eukaryota > Metazoa > Chordata > Amphibia > Anura > Myobatrachidae > Pseudophryne > Pseudophryne corroboree. The sequence goes on along the minus strand of NC_086449.1, from coordinate 818,722,178 downwards.
CCTGCCCTCTCTTTCTCCCCAAGTCCCTATCTGCCCCTACTCCAGTCTCTCTCACCAGTCCCTATCTGCCATAACCCTCCTGCCCTCTCTTTCTCCCCAAGTCCCTATCTCCCCCTACCCCCTTTCTTTCACCAGTCCCTATCTGCCCCAACCTCCTCTCTCTTACCAGTGCCTATCTGCCCCAACCCTCCTGCCCTCTCTTTCTCCCCAAGTCCCTATCTACCCCTACCCCCTTTCTCTCACCAGTCCTTATCTGCCCCAACCCTCCTGCCCTCTCTTTCTCCCCAAGTCCCTATCTACCCCTACCCCCTTTCTCTCACCAGTCCTTATCTGCCCCAACCCTCCTGCCCTCTCTTTCTCCCCAAGTCCCTATCTACCCCTACCCACTCTCTCTCACCAGTCCCTATCTGCCCCAACCCTCCTGCCCTCTCTTTCTCCCCAAGTCCCTATCTACCCCTACTCCCACTCTCTCTCACCAGTCCTTATCTGCCCCAACCCTCCTGCCCTCTCTTTCTTCCCAAGTCCCTATCTACCCCTACCCCCTTTCTCTCACCAGTCCCTCTCTGCCCCAACCCTCCTGCCCTCTCTTTCTCCCCAAGTCCCTATCTGCCCCTACTCCAGTCTCTCTCACCAGTCCCTATCTGCCATAACCCTCCTGCCCTCTCTTTCTCCCCAAGTCCCTATCTCCCCCTACCCCCTTTCTTTCACCAGTCCCTATCTGCCCCAACCTCCTCTCTCTTACCAGTGCCTATCTGCCCCAACCCTCCTGCCCTCTCTTTCTCCCCAAGTCCCTATCTCCCCCTACCCCCTTTCTTTCACCAGTCCCTATCTGCCCCAACCTCCTCTCTCTTACCAGTGCCTATCTGCCCCAACCCTCCTGCCCTCTCTTTCTCCCCAAGTCCCTGACTGCCCCTACTCCAGTCTCTCTCACCAGTCCCTCTCTGCCCCAACCCTCCTGCCCTCTCTTTCTCCCCAAGTCCCTGACTGCCCCTACTCCAGTCTCTCTCACCAGTCCCTATCTGCCCCTACTCCCAGTCTCTCTCACCAGTCCCTATCTGCCCCTACTCCCAGTCTCTCTCACCAGTCCCTATCTGCCCCTACTCCCAGTCTCTCTCACCAGTCCCTATCTGCCCCTACTCCCAGTCTCTCTCACCAGTCCCTATCTGCCCCTACTCCCAGTCTCTCTCACCAGTCCCTATCTGCCCCTACTCCCAGTCTCTCTCACCAGTCCCTATCTGCCCCTACTCCCAGTCTCTCTCACCAGTCCCTATCTGCCCCTACTCCCAGTCTCTCTCACCAGTCCCTATCTGCCCCTACTCCCAGTCTCTCTCACCAGTCCCTATCTGCCCCTACTCCCAGTCTCTCTCACCAGTCCCTATCTGCCCCTACTCCCAGTCTCTCTCACCAGTCCCTATCTGCCCCTACTCCCAGTCTCTCTCACCAGTCCCTATCTACCCCTACCCCCTTTCTCTCACCAGTCCTTATCTGCCCCAACCCTCCTGCCCTCTCTTTCTCCCCAAGTCCCTATCTACCCCTACCCACTCTCTCTCACCAGTCCCTATCTGCCCCAACCCTCCTGCCCTCTCTTTCTCCCCAAGTCCCTATCTACCCCTACTCCCACTCTCTCTCACCAGTCCTTATCTGCCCCAACCCTCCTGCCCTCTCTTTCTTCCCAAGTCCCTATCTACCCCTACCCCCTTTCTCTCACCAGTCCCTCTCTGCCCCAACCCTCCTGCCCTCTCTTTCTCCCCAAGTCCCTATCTGCCCCTACTCCAGTCTCTCTCACCAGTCCCTATCTGCCATAACCCTCCTGCCCTCTCTTTCTCCCCAAGTCCCTATCTCCCCCTACCCCCTTTCTTTCACCAGTCCCTATCTGCCCCAACCTCCTCTCTCTTACCAGTGCCTATCTGCCCCAACCCTCCTGCCCTCTCTTTCTCCCCAAGTCCCTATCTACCCCTACCCCCTTTCTCTCACCAGTCCTTATCTGCCCCAACCCTCCTGCCCTCTCTTTCTCCCCAAGTCCCTATCTACCCCTACCCCCTTTCTCTCACCAGTCCTTATCTGCCCCAACCCTCCTGCCCTCTCTTTCTCCCCAAGTCCCTATCTACCCCTACCCACTCTCTCTCACCAGTCCCTACCTGCCCCAACCCTCCTGCCCTCTCTTTCTCCCCAAGTCCCTATCTACCCCTACTCCCACTCTCTCTCACCAGTCCTTATCTGCCCCAACCCTCCTGCCCTCTCTTTCTTCCCAAGTCCCTATCTACCCCTACCCCCTTTCTCTCACCAGTCCCTCTCTGCCCCAACCCTCCTGCCCTCTCTTTCTCCCCAAGTCCCTATCTGCCCCTACTCCAGTCTCTCTCACCAGTCCCTATCTGCCATAACCCTCCTGCCCTCTCTTTCTCCCCAAGTCCCTATCTCCCCCTACCCCCTTTCTTTCACCAGTCCCTATCTGCCCCAACCTCCTCTCTCTTACCAGTGCCTATCTGCCCCAACCCTCCTGCCCTCTCTTTCTCCCCAAGTCCCTATCTACCCCTACCCCCTTTCTCTCACCAGTCCTTATCTGCCCCAACCCTCCTGCCCTCTCTTTCTCCCCAAGTCCCTATCTACCCCTACCCCCTTTCTCTCACCAGTCCTTATCTGCCCCAACCCTCCTGCCCTCTCTTTCTCCCCAAGTCCCTATCTACCCCTACCCACTCTCTCTCACCAGTCCCTACCTGCCCCAACCCTCCTGCCCTCTCTTTCTCCCCAAGTCCCTATCTACCCCTACTCCCACTCTCTCTCACCAGTCCTTATCTGCCCCAACCCTCCTGCCCTCTCTTTCTTCCCAAGTCCCTATCTACCCCTACCCCCTTTCTCTCACCAGTCCCTCTCTGCCCCAACCCTCCTGCCCTCTCTTTCTCCCCAAGTCCCTATCTGCCCCTACTCCAGTCTCTCTCACCAGTCCCTATCTGCCATAACCCTCCTGCCCTCTCTTTCTCCCCAAGTCCCTATCTCCCCCTACCCCCTTTCTTTCACCAGTCCCTATCTGCCCCAACCTCCTCTCTCTTACCAGTGCCTATCTGCCCCAACCCTCCTGCCCTCTCTTTCTCCCCAAGTCCCTGACTGCCCCTACTCCAGTCTCTCTCACCAGTCCCTCTCTGCCCCAACCCTCCTGCCCTCTCTTTCTCCCCAAGTCCCTGACTGCCCCTACTCCAGTCTCTCTCACCAGTCCCTATCTGCCCCTACTCCCAGTCTCTCTCACCAGTCCTTATCTGCCCCAACCCTCCTGCCCTCTCTTTCTCCCCAAGTCCCTGACTGCCCCTACTCCCAGTCTCTCTCACCAGTCCCTATCTGCCCCAACCCTCCTGCCCTCTCTTTCTCCCCAAGTCCCTGACTGCCCCTACTCCAGTCTCTCTCACCAGTCCCTATCTGCCCCTACTCCCAGTCTCTCTCACCAGTCCTTATCTGCCCCAACCCTCCTGCCCTCTCTTTCTCCCCAAGTCCCTGACTGCCCCTACTCCAGTCTCTCTCACCAGTCCCTATCTGCCCCTACCCCCAGTTTTCTCTACGCAGCAGCAGCAGTGTTGGAGGCTGTAACATCTCCCTTCAGAATCTCTTTCAGCTGTGAGTTATTTGGCCCATGTGGCAGCCTTTAGTGGTGCACATAACAGAGGTGAGGAGCAGCCAAATAGCCTTTTATAATATAGATAACTATATTAGGGATATGCGCCGTCCCAAATCATGGGTTTTGTGTTTTGGATCTGTATTGGTTTTGCCAAGAGCGCCCTTGTGGGTTTTGGTTTTCATTTTGGATCTTTATTTTTTTTAGAAAAATCATAAAAACAGCTAAAATCACAGAATTTGGAAGTGTTTTTGTTCCTACAGTATTACTGATCTCTATAACATTCATTTACTGTCCATTCTGACCACCTCACAGCTCATAATATTGTTTTCATCCATTTTAGGCCAAAAGGTTGCACTGAGGTGGGTAGTCTTCTGGTTGCCGAATGTCGGGATCCCGGCGCACAGTATACCGACGCTGGAATCCCGACACCCGGCATAACGACACATATTCTCCCTCATGGGGGTCCACAACCCCCCTGGAGGGAGAATACGTGCGCCACCATGCCCGCAAGGGGCTCATTTACGCTCGCCACGCTGTCGGTATGCCGGTGGTCGGCCGCCCGGCGCCGGAATGCTGGTCGCCGGGAGCCCGGCCACTAGCATACCATACTACACTCCACAGAGGTCACTGGTGACAGCAGAGGGCGGCACAAACATGTGTCACTTAGACTTCCAATATGGCACATCTAGGAAACAGAATGGCACTGCAGTGGCAGACAGGGGGGCAGTGTAATAAATGATACAAATGTTTGTCGTCTACACAAGTAGACAGCACATAATGCAAAGAAAAGAGGAGCAAGATGGAATTGTCCCTGGGCCGTCCTTATGTTGTATACATTAAACAGGACATGCACAGTTTAACAACCAATCATTTAAATAACAGAGACTGTCACTTGTAGCTGTAATGATTGGTTTGTTTGTGACCCCTCAAAACAATCTGGCAGTGGGCAGTGCACGCAGGGCCGCCATCAGAAATTGTCGGGCGGCCATTTTAAGGGGGATGCTTACAATTGATGCTTGAAGCGTCCTCTCCCATCCTGTGACTGTCAGATCTCGGGCACGAAAAGGGGGCGGAACAGAGCGGCGGGCGTACGGCGGCATGAGCGGCCCGGGCCCTTTCCTCTCTGTTAGAGAGGCCGGGCCCAGGACTACTGTACCCGCAGCACCAGGGCCGGACTGCCCATCTGGCACTTCTGGCAAATGCCAGAAGGGCCGATGGCCACGTGGGCCGGTCCAGCACTCACTGATACACGCTGCCGCTCAGTCCAGCGGCAGCGTGTATCAGCTGTCAGCAGGGCTGGACTGGGACTAAAAATAGGCCCTGCCATTTTTGAAGCACACAGGCACACCACTGTGACTCCTCCCCTTACTATTCCTAACTCCTCCCACTTATTAGTCTATGCTCTTACAAATATAATTAATATTCTAACAACATACAAGCGTACATCATTCTCTATTAAAATACACACAACCAGTGGTTGAAGTGGAAATTTTGAAGTGGGGGTATGGAAATGTGAAGTTTGTAATTAAGCGCGCGCCAAAGGCGCGCCTGCTCCAGAAAAGGGGGCATGGCCACTGAAAAGGGGGCGTGGCATTCAGTGTAGTTTACCACACCATACACCCCTTATACGCATTATGCACCACAATAGTAGGACCCCTTATACTATCTAGTACTGCTGCCCCTTTCACATTATACCACACAGTATGAGCCAAAATTCACATTACAGCACCCGGTATGAGCCGAAATTTACATTATATGCCCCCAATAGTGCAGTGCCAGGTATACAAATGCCCCCACAGTGCCAGGTATACAAATGCCCCCACAGTGCCAGATCCACAAATGCCCCCACAGTGCCAGATCCACAAATGCCCCCACAGTGCCAGATCCACAAATGCCCCCACAGTGCCAGGTATACAAATGCCCCCACAGTGCCAGATCCACAAATGCCCCCACAGTGCCAGGTATACAAATGCCCCCACAGTGCCAGGTATACAAATGCCCCCACAGTGCCAGCCAATTGCCCCCACAGTGCCAGGTATACAAATTCCCCCACAGTGCCAGATCCACAAATGCCCCCACAGTGCCAGATCCACAATTGCCCCCACAGTGCCAGGCATACAAATGCCCCACAGTGCCAGGTATACAAATGCCCCCACAGTGCCAGGCATACAAATGCCCCCACTGGTTGTGTGTATTTTAATAGAGAATGATGTACACTTGTATGTTGTTATAATATTAATTATATTTGTAAGAGCATAGACTAATAAGTGGGAGGAGTCAGGAATAGTAAGGGGAGGAGTCAGAGGTGGGCCTGTGTGCTTCAAAAATGCCAGGGCCTATTTTTAGTCCCAGTCCGGCCCTGCCTTATACGCATTATGCACCACAATAGTAGGACCCCTTATACTATCTAGTACTGGTGCCTCTTTCACATTATACCACACAGTATGAGCCAAAATTCACATTATAGCACCCGGTATGAGCCGAAATTCACATTATAGCACCCAGTATGAGCCGAAATTTACATGCCCCCACAGTGCCAGGCATACAAATGCCCCACAGTGCCAGGTATACAAATGCCCCCACAGTGCCAGGCATACAAATGCCCCACAGTGCCAGGTATACAAATGCCCCCACAGTGCCAGGTATACAAATGCCCCCACAGTGCCAGATCCACAAATGCCCCCACTGTGCCAGATCCACAAATGCCCCCACAGTGCCAGATCCACAAATGCCCCCACAGTGCCAGGTATACAAATGCCGCACAGTGTCAGATCCACAATTGCCCCCACAGTGTCAGGTATACAAATGCCCCACAGTGCCAGCCAATTGCCCCCACAGTGCCAGGTATACAATTGCCCCCACAGCAGCCAGTGCTGCAGCTGCTTACCACTGCTGCACTGCTGCTTCTCCTCCTCCGGGCTGTGAGGGACGGGTGATTCAGGAGAGGAGAGCGCCCGCCAGTGCGGCTGTGTCTGGCGCGGTGGCGTATAGCGGACTTCGTTCAAACCAGCCGCCGGTTCGTGAGCCAATCAGAGCTCGCGGACCGGCGGGTTCTGATTGGCTGCTGGTCCGCGAGCTCTGATTGGCTCACGAGTCGGCGGCTGGTTTGAAGTCCGCTATACGCTGCCGCGCCAGACACAGCCGCGCTGGCGGGAGCTCTCCTCTCCTGACCCCCTGATGGCGGGCCTGAGTGCACAAATTGGCTCTATATAGGCAAGATGTCATCATAAGCATCCGATTCCTCATCCCCATCAGTGTGTACATCCTGTTCTTCACACAATATTAATTAATCATCGCTGGTAAACACTGTATTAGGTGTCTCTGTATTTTTTGGATGTAATTGCCGGTAAATGTCTTCCTTGTGGAATTGGTCATTCATTTTGATGAACATCATCTTTTCCACATTTTGGGGAAGTAACCTCCTACGCCGATCACTGACAAGGATGCGCTGAAAACTCTTTCTGAGTACACACTGGAGGGTGGGCAGCTTAAGTAAAGCAAAGTCACTTTGCACAAGGGCCTCCAAATTGCCTTTTTTCCTGCCAGTAGTGATACAGTCTGTCTGACATGCCTATTTTGGCTGCTATCACTGAAATAATCATCAACCATACTTTGAATAATGGGGGTAATTCTGAGTTGATCGCAGCATCAAGAAAGTTAGCAACTGGGCAAAATCATGGTGTGGTCATTCCGAGTTGTTCGCTCGTTATTTTTTTTCCGCAACGGAGCGATTAGTTGCTAATGCGCATGCGCAATGTCCGCAGTGCGACTGCGCCAAGTAAATTTGCTATGCAGTTAGGTATTTTACTCACGGCATTACGAGGTTTTTTTCTTCGTTCTGGTGATCGTAGTGTGATTGACAGGAAGTGGGTGTTTCTGGGCGGAAACTGGCCGTTTTATGGGAGTGTTTGTAAAAACGCTGCCGTTTCTGGGAAAAACGCGGGAGTGGCTGGAGAAACGGGGGAGTGTCGGGGCGAACGCTGGGTGTGTTTGTGACGTCCAACCAGGAACGTAACTGACTGAACTGATCACAGTGGCAGAGTAAGTCTCGAGCTACTCAGAAACTGCTAAGAAATTTCTATTCACAATTTTGAGAATCTTTCATTTGCAATTTTGATAAGCTAAGATACACTTCCAGAGGGCGGCGGCTTAGCGTGTGCAATGCTGCCAAAAGCAGCTTGCGAGCGAACAACTCGGAATGACCCCCCCATGTGCAGTGTAGGTGTCGCAGATATAACATGTACAGAGAGAGTTAGATTTGGGTGGGTTATTTTGTTTCTGTGCAGGGTAAATACTGGCTGCTTTATTTTTACACTGCAAATTAGATTGCAGATTGAACACACCACACCCAAATCTAACTCTCTCTGCACATGTTATATCTGCCTCCCCTGCAGTGCACATGGTTTTGCCCAACTGCTAAAAAATTTCCTGCTGCGATCAACTTGGAATTACCCCCGATGACCATATCATATGCAGTGACAGCAGCAGGGGCGGATTGGGATGGAAAACCAGCCCGGGAAATTTCTGGAAGCAGCCCTAATGGAGGCGGGGTCTGTTGAAGGGGTGGGGTATGTTAAGAGGGTGGGATACTCTTCATAGAGCCTGACACAGCCGTCCTTGCATCTTTTGCTGCAGTTGGGCCTCTGACATTTATGCTAATTCTACTACATAACCCTTCCATGGTGGCATTTGTCTATTCTCACTATATACAGTACTTTACTGTCCTAATCAGTGGTCATTGCTTAGTCTGGCTCAAGTTCAGAACATGGGAACCCTGGTCTATTAGTTTCAATATTCACGTGGACATCTAATGGGAACAGTAACCTGTGGCAAGCAAAGTGGAGCGAGCCGCCCCACCCGAAGTATGGCAAGCGACGCAAGCCCACGATGGTACATTTATTGTTTTGACCAGTGTAGTTATACTAATCCAAGGGATCCCATATTCTGAACTTGAATCCTCAGTTCTGCTAGATTCCTTATGCTCCTACACTATATTTTTGTTACATTCTGTGGTATGCGGTTAACTCGTCGAGATCCCGACTGTCACAATACCGATGCCGGGATCCCGACGGCGGGGGGCACTATACTGCTGCCGATAACGATATACCGGTGAAGTAGATCATTCCCCTTCTATGGGTGTCCACAACACCCATAGAGGCAGAATAGAACCTGAGGTGATTGAAGCTTGCCACCGAGGCTGCAAGGGGCTTCGTTTTGCTCGACCCCCTGCCGGCATTCTACCGCTCAGGATGCCGATGTCGGGATACAGATGGTAAATCATACCGAACCGCACTGTCTCATCTGTACCTTTTATCCTCTTTCTTCTTTGTACATTCTGTCATGCCCAGGGCCGGACTGGGACTAAAAATAGGCCCTGGCATTTTTGAAGCACACAGGCCCACCTCTGTGACTCCTCCCCTTACTATTCCTGACTCCTCCCAATTATTAGTCTATGTTCTTACAAATATAATTAATATTCTAACAACATACAGGTGTACATCATTCTCTATTAAAATATACACAACCAGTAGTTGAAGTGGAAATTTGTAAGTGGGGGCAAGGAAATGTGAGGTTTGTAATTAAGCGCTCCGAAAAAGGGGGCGTGGTCACTTAAAGGGGGCATGGTCACTCAAAAGGGGCGTGGTCTTCAGTGTAGTTTACCACACCATACACCCCTTATACACATTATGCACCACAATAGTAGGACCCCTTATACTATCTAGTACTGCTGCCCCTTTCACATTATACCACACAGTATGAGCCAAAATTCACATTACAGCACCCGGTATGAGCCGAAATTTACATTATATGCCCCCGATAGTGCAGTGCCAGGTATACAAATGCCCCCACAGTGCCAGGTATACAAATGCCCCCACAGTGCCAGGTATACAGATGCCCCACAGTGCCAGCCAATTGCCCCCACAGTGCCAGGTATACAAATGCCCCACAGTGCCAGCAAATTGCCCCCACAGTGCCAGGTATACAATTGCCCTCACAGTGCCAGGTATACAAATGCCCCACAGTGCCAGCAAATTGCCCCCACAGTGCCAGGTATACAATTGCCCCCACAGTGCCAGGTATACAATTGCCCCCACAGTGCCAGGTATACAATTGCCCCCACAGTGCCAGGTATACAAATGCCCCCACAGTGCCAGGTATACAAATGCCCCACAGTGCCAGCCAATTGCCCCCACAGTGCCAGGTATACAAATGCCCCACAGTGCCAGCCAATTGCCCCCACAGTGCCAGGTATACAAATGCCCCACAGTGCCAGCAAATTGCCCCCACAGTGCCAGGTATACAATTGCCCCACAGTGCCAGGTATACAAATGCCCCCACAGTGCCAGGTATACAAATGCCCCACAGTGCCAGCCAATTGCCCCCACAGTGCCAGGTATACAAATGCCCCACAGTGCCAGCCAATTGCCCCCACAGTGCCAGGTATACAAATGCCCCACAGTGCCAGCAAATTGCCCCCACAGTGCCAGGTATACAATTGCCCCACAGTGCCAGGTATACAATTGCCCCCACAGTGCCAGGTATACAATTGCCCCACAGTGCCAGGTATACAATTGCCCCCACAGTGCCAGGTATACAATTGCCCCACAGTGCCAGGTATACAATTGCCCCCACAGTGCCAGGTATACAATTGCCAACCACAGCAGCCAGTGCTGCAGCTACTTACCGCTGCTGCACTGCTGCTGCTGCTCCTCCTCCTCCTCCTCCGGGCTGTGAGGGACGGGGGTGAGAGCGCCGGGCGCCCGCCAGCGCGGCTGTTCCTGATGCGGCAGCGTATAGCATTCAAAGCAGCCGCCGGTTCGTGAGCCAATCAGAGCTCGCGGACCGGCGGCTTCTGATTGGCTGCCGGTCCGCGAGCTCTGATTGGCTCACGAACCGGCGGCTGCTTTGAAGTCTGCTATACGCGCCGCGCCAGACACAGCCGTGCTGGCGGGCGCCCGGCGCTCTCACCCCCGTCCCTCACAGCTCTCCAAGCCTGACAGCTGAGACGCGCTGCCGCCGGACTGAGCGGCAGCGCGTCTCAGTGACCGCTGCACCGGCCCACGTGGCCATCGGCCCTTCTGGCATCTGCCAGAAGTGCCAGATGGCCAGTCCGGCCCTGGTCATGCCCTACACTTTACCCTTGTTCCACTTCACTTATTATATAGTCTCTCCTTTATTTTATCATAGTAATATTATTCTCATTATCTTTACTCTTCGTCCTTTACTTTCTCCAAATTTCTCTTTTTAGTTTGCTTAATTTCTATCTGTCCACGCTCTCATACTACATACTCATACTATAGTATACCGCACACAGATCCCTTTCCCTCTATATTACAAAACACGCAAGTACCTGTCCCTCTATACTACAACACAGACAAGTCCCTGTCCCTCTGTGTTAGAAAACACACAAATCCTTATCCCTTTATATTACCAAACCCAAGTACATGTCCCTATATATTACAACATACGCAAGTACCTGTCCCTCTATAGTACAACAGTCCATGTCCCTCTACATTACAACTCACGCAAGTCCCTGTCCCGCTATATTACAACACACAAGTCCCTGTCCCGCTATATTACAACACACAAGTCCCTGTCCCGCTATATTACAACACACAAGTCCCTGTCCCTCTGTATTACAGCACACGCAAGTACTTGTCCCGCTATATTAAAACACGCAAGTCCCTGTCCTTCTATATTACAACACCTGAAAGTCCCTGTCCTGCTATATTAGAACACACAAGTCCCTGTCCCTCTATATTACAACATACACATGTCCCTATCCCTCTATATTACAACTCACAAGTGCCTGTCTTTCTATAGTACAACATGCAAGTCCCTGTCCCTTTATATTACAACACGCAAGTCCCTGTCACTCTGTATTACAACACACACAAGTACTTGTCTCTCTATATTACAACACGCAAGTCCCTGTCCCTCTATATTACAACACGCAAGTGCCTGTCTCTCTATATTACAACACGCAAGTACCTGTCTCTCTATATTACAACACGCAAGTCCCTTTTCCTCTATATTGCAACACACAATTACCTGTCCCTCTATATTACAACACGCAAGTACCGGTCTCTCTAAATTACAACATACAAATACTTGTCCCTCTATATTACAACAGACAAGTCCCTGTCACTTTATATTACAACCGCAAGTAAGTCCCTGTCCCTCTATATTACAACACGCAAGTACCTGTTCCCTTTTCTTGACTCTTTACACTCTTTGAAGCCTCCTTAGTCTTACTTTAGTCTAATTTATTTTGTCTTCCTTTTTGTCCATAATAGTTTACTGACATATTTCCTTCCTAATCCCTGTGACATAGAGCCTATTACTTGCCTTATTCTCTCTCTCTCTCTCTCTCTCTCTATCACATACTTTTCTTTGCCACCTCAATTTATTTTCTTTCACTCCACTTTTATTTTCATTAGTAATCCATATACTTCTTCTCCCTCATCCTTTCTTCTACTACATCTTAATACTGTACTTTACCGTGCACTGAGCTACTGAACCTCTTTCTGTCCCTGCAGTCGGTTCAGTCACTTCTCTAAATTCTCTGCAGCAGAGCAGTGCCGAGTGCTAGCCGCGCCCCCTACATGACGTCATGCCTAGTCCGGAGCTTGCTGTATGAGGAAGTGCTGTGCTGCACGGACTGCAGCATCACTGGCAGTTGCTGTGCACTGTGTGCAGGGGCCGTTTCCAAGCTCTGTCTGATCGGAGGCTAGGTGGAGGGGTGAGTCAGCCCGTTAAGGGGACAATGGGACCGGCCAACCAGGAACTGGCCCGGTGTCCCGGCGTCCCAATCCGCCCCTGGACAGCAGACATGTCAGTTATTGTAGGCAGCTTCAGTCCGCACCAGATGTCAAAAGTTTTTCCTGACAGATCTGCATCACCTCCAGCAGGTCCCTTAGGAAAATTGAGATTTTTCCTCGCAGACGCAGTTGCTTGAGAAACTGAAGGAGAAGATGTTGCCGTGTCACGTGCCACTTGAGCTGACAATTTGTTCACCAACAGCTCTGTGCATCTCTTCAGATTTGTGTCCGTCAGAAAGAAAGATACAACTTAGGACTTAAACCTAGGATCAAGTATGGTCTCCAAAATATAGTGATCTTATTTCAAGCCATTGATCTACAGGTCCGACATGCTTAGTATACTCGCTTCCTTTCAGCTCCTCCTTCAGTTTGTCCAACTTCTTTTCTAAGAGTCTAATAAAAGGAATGTCTAAACTAACTTCACATGTGGCAGCTTCGAAGGGTTTGAGAACCTTGCACAACACAGAAATTATTCTCCATTGCGCTTGACTAAGGTGCATTCCCGTTCCTTTCCCTATGTCATAGGTCAGTTTGTAGCTTTGGATAGCATTTTGCTGCTCCTCCATTGCTGAAGCATATAGAGGGTTGCATTCCACATCATTACTACCTCTTGCTTCAGCTAATGGCAGGGAAATTTCAAAATTTTTTGCAAGTGCTGCAATCTTCTACATGCACTTGCAGAATGGCTAAAATGTCCCGAAACTTTCTGGGCCACGGACAGCATCTCCTGCACACCCCTGTAATTAGAAAATAATAATAATAATAATAATAATAATAATTGGGCCTAATTCAGACCTGATTGCTCCCCTGCGAATTTGCAGAGGGCTGCGATCAGATAGTCACCACACAGACAGAGTGAATACCGTGCAAGTGTGCGTGCACCATGCGAAAATGTTGTTGAACACTGCTCAGCTGCAAATCCATTCGCAACTCACTGACCAACCATCGAATGTTTTTTCCAGTCTGTGCAGTGTGTGTAGCCCGGGACTTACTCCTACAGTGTGATCCAAACAAGCTGATCGCGGACAGAGCTGACGTCACACACCCACCCTGAAAACGTCACACACCCACCCTGAAAACGTCACACACCCACCCTGAAGACTATTTCTCGCTGGATTAGGTTCACTATCCAGTAGAGATGAGCGGGTTCGGTTCCTCTGAATCCGAACCCGCCCGAACTTCAGCTTTTTTTCCACGGGTCTGAGCGACTCGGATCTTCCCGCCTTGCTCGGTTAACCCGAGCGCACACGAACGTCATCATGACGCTGTCGGATTCTCGCGAGGCTCGGATTCTATCGCGAGACTCGGATTCTATATAATGAGCCGCGCGTCGCCGCCATTTTCACACGTGCATTGAGATTGATAGGGAGAGGACTGAAGGGTTAAATATGTTATATGAACTGTTATAGGCTTGAATAGATACGTACCACTCTGTACAGGGTACCCTTATCTGTTCATACAATACAAGGCTTGTCTGTGTCTCCTCTTCAGGGAGAGTTACATTCCAGACTAAACCTGTTATCTCTATTTTTACTTCTGTTACCAATTTTCCCAGAGGTTTGAGATTCTGCCCAGTAACTACTAACGAGCCAATAAGAGTGTAACACATGTCAGTTACACCCATGTACGTTGTCTTTATAAACCTTTGTTAACCATATAATAAAGCAGAGTGACTCTTAACCCTCAACTGTGTGTTTTCTGTGTGGGATTAAGAGCTGCTCTCACTGGTACCAAAGAGATGATTACATCGAGGGGGCACAAAAAGGGTTAAATCCCTTCAGCTGGGGGCTAGGTCCGGGATCTAGGCGATCGTCCCCTGCCCGGTAAGATAGAGAATTTTATTGTCTGTCTTTTCCGTTCAGGGATTGCGATTACTACTAGATCTGAACTCATTCCGTGTTCCGGGAACACGTGACCAAAAATACAATCCAAGTCCGGGACTTGGCAGAAAAGAAACTTGTTTTCTTAAAGGCGCCGGGCGCCACATAAAGGTATCAGGGATACCAATCTTTAAAGGCAAAGGTATCAGGGATACCAATACAAGGACCAGAAGTCCATATAATCTTTAAAAGGCACAGGTATCCGGGATACCATAGATGGACCAGAAATCCAAATAACAACGCCTCCTCGATTTGATCACCTAAATGTTTGTATGTTTGTCTTATAAGTACTCATATTGTAATTTTTTCTATTAAGGACACTCAGTGAACGGGTGGTAAGTGCACGGGCGCTGAGTCTCAGAGGACATTGTTGTTTACAGTGATTTTAAGTACATTTGAAAGTTGATTTGTAACAAATAACATTGTCCACGATTGCAGAGATATTAATTGTACGGGTGGTAAGTGTACGTACATTTGGTATCACAAGTTGTGCTGTTATTCCTTATCTTCTCTGTTCTGTCTCTGGTAGTTTGTGTAGGGAATGTGTAATCCCACATGTTACCAATGATTTATGATCAGATCAGCTGAATGCATACATAGACTATTGCTCCCCTTCCCTGTTATTTGTGAATTCTTTTAGAAATATATTGCGTGGGTGGTAAGTGTACACGCATTATATGACAGTGTGTTCGGAACAGTCTATGTTTTTATGATAGGATTGTTGTTGCTTCACCTTAAAATACGTTAGTTACTTGTTGGTAATATGGATCAGACCACAGTAAAGAGATTGAATACCCGCCTCCCCTCCCCTCCCGGGGGAGACCTGCAAGGAATGTGCTGCTCGTCTCTCCCAGCAGCAGCAGTAGCTTGCAAACAGAAACCTAGTGAGAATGTGACTGAATTCTGGAAGTGATTTAAAAGTGTTGGTCAGAGGAGGCAGGTCTCACCCTAGTTAATACCGACAACTTACTCATTTCTACATTTATAAACAACTTGTTGCCAACAGTGTCATTAACTGTAAAACAGAGTGTTTCCAGTTGGACCTCTGATAATTTAAAGATTCTGAAAAACATTTATATGAGAAAGAAGCAGCAGGTTGTTTTGAAATGAGGAAATCTGTCAGTACTATACCCTCACATAACTACCAGAACCCCCCGGGAAAGCCAAATAGGTCTTTCCGCCCACCCCAAGACAATAGGTTCCAGAGGGGCCCTATGACACTGGCCTAATATCTTGTACCCCCTACAAGGCCACACTGAAACCTGATGTACACCCCTTTACCAGAAACAATATCCATTGTCTAAAAGAAAAAATAGAAGGTCTTAGACCTATGGTACAGCAATTTTTAGAGCAAGGCATTCTTAGACATGTAGTATCCCCATACTGCACACCAGTTAACCCTGTAGCAAAAGTAGATGGGACTATAAGGTTTGTGCAAGATCTTAGAGCAATTAATCAGCTAATTGTTCCCATTGCACCAATTGTACCTGATGTAAACTCACTCCTCTCAGCCATCCCTGTAGATGCTGCATTTTTTTCAGTGATTAATTTAAAAAATGCATTTTTCAGCATACCAGTGGACCCCCAAACACAGTTACTTTTTGCTTTTTCTTTTGAGGGCAAGCAGTTAACATGGTGCAGATTACCACAGGTATGTTTATTCACCTGTTGTGTATAGCATTGTACTCCAAGCCACATTGGCTCCCTGGCACCCCCCCTATGGTTCTGTCCTG
Organism: Pseudophryne corroboree; assembly: GCF_028390025.1. NCBI lineage: Eukaryota > Metazoa > Chordata > Amphibia > Anura > Myobatrachidae > Pseudophryne > Pseudophryne corroboree. The sequence continues at coordinate 818,706,139 of NC_086449.1, read as the reverse complement.
CTACAGTATGCAGATGATCTGCTTCTCTGTAGTCAAACTGTTAAACTGGCTCTGTGAATGTGGACACAAGGTGTCTAAAAACTAAAATGCAATGGTGTAAAAAGCATGTCGATTATTTGGGTTTTGTACTCACAGAGGGAGAAAGGAAAATCAGTCCACAACGCATTCAGTCTGTATTGGGCCTGGTCACCCCAACTACTCAGAAGGAAATGCTATCCTTTCTGGGCATGATTAATTACTGCAGACAGTGGATATCTGATTGTTCCTACTATGACAATATCTTGAGACAAGCCACTCTCAATAACAAACCTAAACAGATTCAATGGTCACAAGAAATGTTAACTGCATATGAAAGTCTAAAATGTATGTTGGTAAAAAGTCCGGCATTGAGCCTCCCAAACTGTACTGCCATTTCATTTATATGCAAGGGACAACTGTAAAACCATGGCGGGGGTACTAACTCACATGGAGGCAAACTGCGCCCTGTGGCATTCCTGTGTCGGTCCAAGGTATGCCTGCCTGCCTCAGAGCACTGGCAGCTTGTGCAATGGTGGCTGAGATGGCAACTACACTCACCTTAGGTCACACAACAATTCTACACACAACACATGATGTCGTAGCAATACTTAACGGCTTGCATACACAGCATATGTCGGCCCAACGCCTTAGTGGGTATGAAGTCCTATTGCAAAGCAGCCCATCCCTCATCATCAAATATGCAAACACGTCATCAGGCCCAGCACCCATTCTTAATGCACTCCTAGGACAAAAGGGTCCCCAAGATGACATACCTGACGACCATGACTGCTCAGCATCAATAGAATCAGAGACCTCCCCGAGATTAGACATGTCCCCTGTGCCAATACCCGGTTCAGACAATGTCTTTGTTGATGGCTCCTGTAGCAGACCAAATGACTCCACATACCAAGCAGGTTATGCCGTTGTGCGCCTGCCCAATGACATTCTTGAAGCAAAGCCCATACCTTACCAATCGGCACAGGCTGCAGAGCTCATAGCCCTTATCAGAGCCTGCCACATGTACCAAAACAAACCCGTTACAATTTACACAGACTCCAAATATGCCCATGGCGTTGTCCACGACCATGAAGTTATTTGGGCAAGAAGAGGCTTTGTAGGAGCCGATGAAAAAGGCATTTCCCATGCACAACTTATCACAAACCTCCTCCATGCCATCACACTGCCCTCTGACATTGCAATTTTGCACTGTAGGGCCCATACTGGTGGCAAGGACGACATATCAGAAGGAAATGCCCTTGCTGACAGAACTGCCAAAGAAGCAGCTCTACAACCCATTGCCCAGTCCCATATGACTGTCATGACCCCCTGTTAGGGTCTCCTGCCCTGTGCTGCCACGTCGTCATGGCAACCGGGAGACAAGTGCTAGCGGAGTAACCTGAGCGCAGCTGATACTCCAGTTCGGGTCTTTTGCTGTGCAGTGGTTACAGGCAGGGGATCCGGTGCTGGTTTTTGTGCTCACAGTCTGTGAGGTCTGAGTGGGGGCGTGGACAGCACCTGCTTTATAAGGCCTCTTCTCAGATTAAGCAGATGCTGCTGAATCTTTGTTGGTTAGTCAGTTCCTGAAAATTAGCCAGTACTGTGTAGCTTTGTATTTGTTATTGCTTACTGCAAATAGGCCTGGAGATTTGGTACTACACTCTGCCAATCCAGACCTAGCAGTAAGACTGGAGTCAGTCGTTTAGCCTGCTGAAGTTCTTTTGCTATTCTGTGAACCCAGCAGGTTTGTGGCTGTACTTTCAGACCTGCATGCTTAATCCTCTCTCACTGTGCAGGGCGTCCATGTGTCAGTTTAGTGGCAGGAAGCTGAACCTGTGCCCTGCAAGTGAGAAATAGGATTGTGGAGACTCTCCTTGTGTCTACTATTCCATCTCTGACCAAGGAGTTTGCTGCCACACCCGTTGGTAACCCTTTAGGGTTTTGCTGTTGCCCTTAGCAACAGCATTTCGGGTTCTCTACGTATTAAAACACAACATCTTGCTTTTTCCATCTGAGCATTTGTAATACTAGGGAGACACCCAGTTTCTTAGCCTCTGGGCTTATCTGTTCACTTTGTGTTGGTTTTGTTACCCTATCACTTTCTGTGTACGTGATGTCATATTTCCCAGTCTGTCTGTTAGTTCATTTGTTTTGCATCCCTCTCTGTTCAGACACAGTACATTCCTGCAGGCACTGGTGTGCATAACATATTCAGCAGCCCAATACTCCTGTTGAAATTTTGTGGGAATATGGAGCATACCCCTCAAAATACGTTGCAACAGGTGGTCGATCAGGTGCAGGTCCTGACTCGTCAATTTAGTGATTTGTCCATTAAAATGCACACCTCCCAGGCCGCTGGCGGAGCTCCCGCAGCAGCAGCACCTTCAGGGGTTAAGGAGGCGAAAGTAAATCTTCCGGATCGTTTTTCTGGAGATCGCTCGCAGTTCTTTTGTTTCAAGGAGAGCTGCAAGCTATATTTCCAGCTTAGGCCTCAGTCTTCTGGGTCAGAGATTCAGCGGGTGGGCATAGTGATTTCCTTGCTACAAGGAGACCCACAGGTCTGGGCATATGGGTTGCAGCCTGACTGTCCGTCGCTTAAAAGTGTTGATGCTTTTTTTACGGCACTGGGCATGTTGTATGATGACCCTGACAAGACGGCCTCAGCCGAGGCTCAGATTTCGATCCTTAAGCAAGGGCGAAGGCCAGTTGAGGTTTACTGTACGGAGTTTCGGAGGTTGGCCCATGATACCCAGTGGAATGACCCAGCCTTGAGACACCAGTACCGAAGAGGTCTTTCTAACCAGATAAAAGACCAACTGGTACAATATCCCTTGCCTGATAGCTTGGATCAGCTCATGCAGTTATCCATCCGGGTTGATAGACGGCTGAGAGAGCGTAGGCTTGAAAGGGAGACCGAGGTTTCCTTCTTTCCCAAGGGAACCTCAGACTCTGAGGAATTTTCCGAGGAGCCTATGCAGATTGGGGCTACCCGCCTCTCCTCGCGTGAGAAGACGCGGAGGAGACAGCAGGGGTTGTGTTTGTACTGTGGGAATAAGGGTCATGTGGTAGTATCATGCCCAGAAAAGCCGGAAAACTTCAGGGCCTGAGGGTGATGGGAAATATCCTGTCAGGCCAGAAGTCAGAATTTCCCAAGAAGACTTTTATCATTCCGGTGACCTTGAAGATCCTCGGTCAAACTGTCAAGACTGAGGCCTTTGTGGACAGTGGGGCCGACGGGGTTTTGATGGACCGCCAATTCGCCCTGAAACACTCTGTTTCCTTAGTACCCTTGGCGTCGGAAATTGAAATTTGTGGGTTAAACGGGGAACCATTATCCCAGGGTAAAATTACCTCTTGCACTAGCCAGATTTCTTTGTTTATTGGAGCCACACACTCTGAAAAATTGTCCTTTTATGTGACTGTCTGTACTTTTGTCCCAATGGTGTTGGGGTTACCCTGGTTAAGGGCCCACAATCCTCAATTTGACTGGGTCTCTGGGGAGATTCTTAGTTGGGGTACTGATTGTTTCAGGAGTTGCTTGAGCCTTCCAGTCAGGCTCTCGCAGCTAAGTTTGCCAGGATTGCCAGGGTGTTATGCAGATTTTGCGGACGTGTTCTCCAAAAAAGTTGCAGAGGTACTACCTCCCCATCGCCCCTATGACTGTGCCATTAATTTGTTGCCGAATGCTAAGCTTCCCAAGAGCAGGTTGTACTCCCTGTCACGTCCTGAGGCTCAGGCTATGGCAGAGTACATTCAGGAGAACTTGGCTAAAGGATTTATCAGACCTTCACAGTCTCCAGTTGGGTCGGGGTTCTTCTTCGTGGGTAAAAAGGATGGTTCATTGCGACCCTGCATCGACTTCAGGGAATTGAACCGTATCACGATTAAAAACTCATACCCACTGCCTCTCATTTCGGTCTTGTTTGACCAGCTTCGTACTGCCACCATTTTTTCTAAGATTGACCTACGCGGTGCGTACAATCTAATCCGAATAAGAGAGGGGGATGAATGGAAGACTGTCTTTAATAAACTCACTCAGGGCATTATGAATATTTGGTGATGCCTTTTGGGCTCTGTAATGCCCCGGCAGTCTTCCAGGATTTCATGAACGATGTGCTCAGGGAATATTTGGATAGATTCTTGGTCGTATACTTAGATGACATCCTAATCTTCTCCCATTCCCTGGAGGAACATCGGAAGCATGTACGCTTAGTCCTCCAGAAACTCAGAGACCACCGGCTTGGGGCGAAGCTGGAGAAGTGCGAATTTGAAGTTCAGCAAATCGCATTTCTAGGATATATTATCTCCCCAGAAGGTTTCCAAATGGAGGGTTCCAAGGTACAGGCAGTCCTGGATTGGGTGCAGCCCACTAGTTTGAAGGCGCTTCAGCGTTTCCTGGGCTTTGCAAATTTTTATAGACGATTTATCGCTGGATTTTCGTCTATAGTGGCGCCCTTGGTGGCACTCACTAAGAAAGGGGCGGATGTTGCTCACTGGTCTCGTGAGGCCAAATCGGCTTTTGCCCGTCTCAAAAGGGCATTTGTCTCGGCCAAAGTGCTGCGACACCCAGATCCAGAGCGTCCTTTTGTGGTGGAGGTGGATGCCTCTGAGATGGGTATTGGGGCAGTGCTCTCTCAGATGGGAGTGTCTGATAATCGCCTTCATCCCTGTGCTTACTTTTCCCGTAAATTTTCGCCTGCCGAGATGAATTATGACGTGGGTAACCGGGAATTGTTGGCTATTAAGGATGCACTCGAGGAGTGGAGACACTGGCTTGAGGGGGCTAAGTTTGTGGTCTCAATTCTCACCGACCATAAGAATTTGGCATATTTAGAGTCAGCAAAGCGTCTCAATGCCAGGCAGGCACGATGGGCTTTGTTTTTTGCTCGCTTTAATTTTTTGATAACATATCGCCCTGGGTCAAAAAACATCAAGGCTGATGCGCTCTCGCGGAGTTTTGCTCCAATCCAAGAGACCACCGAGGAGCCGTTGCCCATTGTGTCCCCCTCATGTATTAAAGTGGGCATTACCCAGGACCTCTTGTCATTAGTCCTTAGAGCACAGGAGCAGGCTCCTCCAGACCTTCCGGTAGGTCTTTTGTTTGTGCCTCCTAGGTTAAGACAGCGAGTGTTCCTGGAATTCCATGCCAAGAAGTCGGCAGGTCACCCGGGTATTGCCAGAACTCGGGAGTTGCTATCTAGGGCGGTGTGGTGGCCCTCGGTGGCTAAGGATGTGGATCAGTGGGTTCGGGCATGTGACATCTGTGCCCGAAATAAGACTCCTAGAGGGGTTCCTGTTGGCCCATTGCATCCACTCTCTATTCCATCTAAGCCATGGACCCACATTTCAATGGATTTTGTGGTGGACTTGCCCAAATCCTCAGGGATGACAGCCATCTGGGTTGTCGTTGACAGGTTTTCGAAGATGGCGCACTTCGTTCCACTGGTTGGGCTGCCATCGGCCAGACGCCTGTCTGAATTATTTATGCTGCATGTTGTGCGTCTCCACGGGTTGCCACTTGATGTGGTCTCTGACCGCGGATCCCAGTTTGTGGCCAAATTCTGGAGGGCATTTTGTTCCGATCTCCAGATTTCTGTCAGCTTGTCGTCAGGCTACCATCCGCAGTCTAATGGGCAGACTGAAAGGGTGAACCAGTCCTTGGAGCAGTTCCTCAGGTGTTATGTCTCCAAGTGTCAGACTGACTGGGTTGCTCATCTGTCCATGGCGGAGTTTGCCTATAACAACGCGGCTCACTCTGCTACAGGGATCTCTCCTTTCCTTTGTGTGTATGGGCATCATCCTAAGGCCAATTCTTTTGACCCCCTGGACTCCACGCCTGGTGGTTCCTCTGTCGTTTCGGTCCTTAGAGGTATTTGGAGGAAAGTGAAGAAAGCCCTTGTGTCTGTGTCATTAGTGACTAAAAGGGTTTTTGATAAGCGGAAAAGACCCTGCAGCTTCAAATTAGGAGACTTCGTCTGGTTGTCTACCAAGAATTTGAAGTTGAGACAGCCATCTCATAAGTTAGGCCCCCGGTTCATCGGCCCTTATAAGATCACCAGGGTTATCAATCCAGTGGCATTTCAGTTAGATCTGCCCCGTTCTTTGGGTATCAATAAAACATTTCATTGTTCCCTTTTAAAACGGGCGATTAGTAATCCTTCTTCCAGAGGAAGACCTTCCCCTCTTCTGATACGTGGCCAGAGGGAGTTTGTTGTTGAAAGGATTCTTGACTCCAAGATGGTTCGGGGTCGGCTGTCATTTTTGGTGCACTGGAAGGGGTATGGCCCGGAGGAGCGGTCGTGGGTGCGCAGTTGTGATCTTCATGCCCCCAGACTGATACGCTCTTTCTTCTCGCAGTTCCCCGATAAACCCGGTGGTAGGGGTTCTTTGACCCCTCGTCAGAGGGGGGGTACTGTTAGGGTCTCCTGCCCTGTGCTGCCACGTCGTCATGGCAACCGGGAGACAAGTGCTAGCGGAGTAACCTGAGCGCAGCTGATACTCCAGTTCGGGTCTTTTGCTGTGCAGTGGTTACAGGCAGGGGATCCGGTGCTGGTTTTTGTGCTCACAGTCTGTGAGGTCTGAGTGGGGCGTGGACAGCACCTGCTTTATAAGGCCTCTTCTCAGATTAAGCAGATGCTGCTGAATCTTTGTTGGTTAGTCAGTTCCTGAAAATTAGCCAGTACTGTGTAGCTTTGTATTTGTTATTGCTTACTGCAAATAGGCCTGGAGATTTGGTACTACACTCTGCCAATCCAGACCTAGCAGTAAGACTGGAGTCAGTCGTTTAGCCTGCTGAAGTTCTTTTGCTATTCTGTGAACCCAGCAGGTTTGTGGCTGTACTTTCAGACCTGCATGCTTAATCCTCTCTCACTGTGCAGGGCGTCCATGTGTCAGTTTAGTGGCAGGAAGCTGAACCTGTGCCCTGCAAGTGAGAAATAGGATTGTGGAGACTCTCCTTGTGTCTACTATTCCATCTCTGACCAAGGAGTTTGCTGCCACACCCGTTGGTAACCCTTTAGGGTTTTGCTGTTGCCCTTAGCAACAGCATTTCGGGTTCTCTACGTATTAAAACACAACATCTTGCTTTTTCCATCTGAGCATTTGTAATACTAGGGAGACACCCAGTTTCTTAGCCTCTGGGCTTATCTGTTCACTTTGTGTTGGTTTTGTTACCCTATCACTTTCTGTGTACGTGATGTCATATTTCCCAGTCTGTCTGTTAGTTCATTTGTTTTGCATCCCTCTCTGTTCAGACACAGTACATTCCTGCAGGCACTGGTGTGCATAACACCCCCCCTGCCATTAATGATCAATATCTTATCACGGAGCTACAGGCCACAGCCTCCAACAAGGATTTGGATGACTGGATATATCCTGTATTGCAGAAAAATCCCAAATGAGGATTAATCTGCAAAGAGGGGAAACCTTGTATACCCCAAACAAGTGCCCCTTTGTTCATTGCTCATTACCATGGGGTAGGACATCATAGCAAGAACACCACAGCCTTACTTTTAAGCAAAGACTTTTATATCACTGATGTTAAAACACTGGTAGATCATTACGTCAGTAGATGTGTTACCTGTCTACGCAAGGTGATTTAGAACTTATAAAGGAAGAATATGTGAGGTCCCTCATCAGCAAATTAGATGAAATTGAACACAAGGTTGTTTGTAAAAATCCTTTTAATCCACAGGAACCGACACATCCTTTTCAAGTCGGAGACAAAGTCGTTGTAAAAGTGCTCCCGAGGAATAAAGGTCCAGGAGATTTCACCTATGGTCCAGAGACGGAAGTCGTGGCAGTGACCAGGACGGCTGTCCTTACTGAAGACGGGCCCACGTGGATACACGCATCCCGAGTAAAGAAGATACCCAGCCCAAATCGCGAAGCAAGTCAAGGAGATTCCAGCGAGGTACTAACCGGGGCAGACAGCCCTGACCTCCAACATGGAGAAGCAGACGATGCAGAAAAAGAACAAGATGCCTACCTATGGCCAGGGGACTATGTTGACAATCCTAATGGTCCTCACTTGCCAAGCTACAGCTGAAGTAGACATTACACAAAACTCTGGCATTTACACATTCTGGTACAACTCCTCCAACACTGAGGTTACTACTTATAAAATAGACTTTTGCAATTTTGGCCCATGCCTCAGAAAACATTATGAATGGGGATGTGACCAGTATGGAACACGTAATACCCCCAATGAAGCTTATATTTGTGTTACTAGTAAATATTGGGGTGATAAATGTGCGTATTGGGGATCAGTGGGATGGAATTCTGGTCATAGTTATGGATACCAGCCCAAGGAGGCTCTCTCAAGTAAAGACAAATATGGTGAGTCCCTGCTTACCCGTCTTACCCTTTATAGACAAAACAGATGTGATAGTAAATTCATATTAAGCATAAGACATCCCCAGTCTACTGATGCAGGCACCTATGTCCTGGGTGAATCCTTTTTTATAAATCCATCCCTTACACAATTCTTGTTACAGGATATGTTTAACAATGAAAAGTATGCCCAGCTCAAGTCCCCTAAACCACGCCCCAACCTCTTGAGACCTCATATAACCACCTTCCAGTTAATGATTGCTATAGACAACCCCACTTTTGAAGGCACTATGGCCATTGAAACTGGGTTTTCAGATATTAATATTTGGGTAGAATGGATGAGATATAATGCCAAGAAACATAATATGACTAATTGTTATGTATGTGGTAAATCTAGACCCCATCTGGGAACAGTCCCTCTAAATATCCCCTTAGACCAAGAAAGCTGTTTCTTTAGTTTATACAATGACACAGAAACTAATGAAGGTTCCCCTACCTCAAACACTGCTCCCACACATAGAAGAAAAAGGGAAACTCCAGTAGGTAGCTTCGATCCACATGTTTATATTGACACAATTGGGGTCACAAGAGGGGTGCCAGACGAATTCAAAGCTAGAGATGAAGTAGCTGCAGGATTTGAATCCTTAATCCCTATAATAACTGTCAATAAAAATGTTGCATGGATCAATTATATCTACTATAATCAGCAGAGATTTGTAAATGACACAAAAGATGCTCTTAAGGGTCTTTCTGAGCAACTAGAAGCCACTTCCCAGATGACATTCCAAAACCAAATGGCCCTTGATATGATACTAGCAAAAAAGGTGGTACTTGTGTTTACATTAGTAAGGTAGAAGGGTGTTGTACCTATATACCTGACAATACTGGCCCTAATGGTAAAGTTACCTTAGCCATAAAAAAACTAGATGATTTATCCATAGAGCTAAAAAAAAGAATTCAGGTATTGATAACCCATGGAGCCAATACTTTGGTTGGTTTGAAAATTGGAAACAGGGTCTTGTTCAACTAGGAATCTACATATTGATTGTGATAGCAATTTTTTGTGTTGTTTTCTTTTGCATTATACCCTGCTGCAGAAAACTCGCCACAAAAGGTATTGAAAACTCGCTTATGTATGAAGCCGTCCTTACAATCCCTCCTAACTCCCCTGCAGCCTATAAGCAATACCTAACTGAATATAGAAATAAAAAGCTCTATGAAAAGAATCATGTTATATAAATATATGATTCTAAGAGGGGATTGAAGGGTTAAATATGTTATATGAACTGTTATAGGCTTGAATAGATACGTACCACTCTGTACAGGGTACCCTTATCTGTTCATACAATACAAGGCTTGTCTGTGTCTCCTCTTCAGGGAGAGTTACATTCCAGACTAAACCTGTTATCTCTATTTTTACTTCTGTTACCAATTTTCCCAGAGGTTTGAGATTCTGCCCAGTAACTACTAACGAGCCAATAAGAGTGTAACACATGTCAGTTACACCCATGTACGTTGTCTTTATAAACCTTTGTTAACCATATAATAAAGCAGAGTGACTCTTAACCCTCAACTGTGTGTTTTCTGTGTGGGATTAAGAGCTGCTCTCACTGGTACCAAAGAGATGATTACATCGAGGGGGCACAAAAAGGGTTAAATCCCTTCAAGGACGTGGCTGGCGTCCTCTCCATTTAGATTAGAAGAGAGAGAGTGAGATTGAGACAGAGACACTTGATTTACTGGAGCTTAGGAGTACTAGAGAGTGCAGAGTTTACTAGTGACTGACCACTGACCACAGTGACCACCAGTGCAGTTTTATTTAATATAATCCGTTCTCTGCCTGAAAAAAACGATACACAGTGACTCAGTCACATACCATATCTGTGCTCAGCCCAGTGTGCTGCATCATCTATGTATATATCTGACTGTGCTCACACAGCTTAATTGTGGGGGAGACTGGGGAGCAGTTATAGGTTATAGCAGGAGCCAGGAGTACATATTATTATGTTATTATTAAAATTAAACAGTGCACACTTTTGCTGCAGGAGTGCCACTGCCAGTGTGACTGACCAGTGACCTGACCACACTGACCACCAGTATAGTATACTATATTGTGATTGCCTGAAAAAGTTAAACACTCGTCGTGTGACTTGTGTGGTGTTTTTTTTTTTATTCTATAAAAAACTCATTCTGCTGACAGACAGTGTCCAGCAGGTCCGTCATTATATAATATATACCTGTCCGGCTGCAGTAGTGATATATATATATTTTTTATATCATTATTTATCATCCAGTCGCAGCAGACACAGTACGGTAGTTCACGGCTGTAGCTACCGCTGTGTCGGCACTCGGCAGTCCATCCATAATTGTATACCACCTACCCGTGGTTTTTTTTTCTTTCTTCTTTATACATACTACATCTCATTATCATCCAGTCTATATTAGCAGCAGACACAGTACAGTACGGTAGTCCACGGCTGTAGCTACCTCTGTGTCGGCACTCGGCAGTCCGTCCATAATTGTATACCACCTACCCGTGGTTTTTTTTTCTTTCTTCTTTATACATACATACTACATCTCATTATCAACCAGTCTATATTAGCAGCAGAAACAGTACAGTACGGTAGTCCACGGCTGTAGCTACCTCTGTGTCGGCACTCGGCAGTCCGTCCATAATTGTATACCACCTACCCGTGGTTTTTTTTTTCTTTCTTCTTTATACATACATACTACATCTCATTATCAACCAGTCTATATTAGCAGCAGACACAGTACAGTACGGTAGTCCACGGCTGTAGCTACCTCTGTGTCGGCACTCGGCAGTCCATCCATAATTGTATACCACCTACCCGTGGGTTTTTTTTCTTTCTTCTTTATACATACTACATCTCATTATCATCCAGTCTATATTAGCAGCAGACACAGTACAGTACGGTAGTCCACGGCTGTAGCTACCTCTGTGTCGGCACTCGGCAGTCCGTCCATAATTGTATACCACCTACCCGTGGTTTTTTTTCTTTCTTCTTTATACATACATACTACATCTCTTTATCAACCAGTCTATATTAGCAGCAGACACAGTACAGTACGGTAGTCCACGGCTGTAGCTACCTCTGTGTCGGCACTCGGCAGTCCATCCATAATTGTATACCACCTACCCGTGGTTTTTTTTCTTTCTTCTTTATACATACATACTACATCTCTTTATCAACCAGTCTATATTAGCAGCAGACACAGTACGGTAGTCCACGGCTGTAGCTACCTCTGTGTCGGCACTCGGCAGTCCATCCATAATTGTATACCACCTACCCGTGGTTTTTTTTTCTTTCTTCTTTATACATACATACTACATCTCATTATCAACCAGTCTATATTAGCAGCAGACACAGTACAGTACGGTAGTCCACGGCTGTAGCTACCTCTGTGTCGGCACTCGGCAGTCCATCCATAATTGTATACCACCTACCCGTGGTTTTTTTTTCTTTCTTCTTTATACATACATACTACATCTCTTTATCAACCAGTCTATATTAGCAGCAGACACAGTACAGTCCAGTAGTCCACGGCTGTAGCTACCTCTGTGTCGGCACTCGGCAGTCCATCCATAATTGTATACCACCTACCCGTGGTTTTTTTTTCTTTCTTCTTTATACATACATACTACATCTCTTTATCAACCAGTCTATATTAGCAGCAGACACAGTACGGTAGTCCACGGCTGTAGCTACCTCTGTGTCGGCACTCGGCAGTCCATCCATAATTGTATACCACCTACCCGTGGTTTTTTTTCTTTCTTCTTTATACATACATACTACATCTCTTTATCAACCAGTCTATATTAGCAGCAGACACAGTACGGTAGTCCACGGCTGTAGCTACCTCTGTGTCGGCACTCGGCAGTCCATCCATAATTGTATACCACCTACCCATGGTTTTTTTTCTTTCTTCTTTATACATACATACTACATCTCTTTATCAACCAGTCTATATTAGCAGCAGACACAGTACGGTAGTCCACGGCTGTAGCTACCTCTGTGTCGGCACTCGGCAGTCCATCCATAATTGTATACCACCTACCCGTGGTTTTTTTTTCTTTCTTCTTTATACATACATACTACATCTCTTTATCAACCAGTCTATATTAGCAGCAGACACAGTACGGTAGTCCACGGCTGTAGCTACCTCTGTGTCGGCACTCGGCAGTCCGTCCATAATTGTATACCACCTACCCGTGGTTTTTTTTTCTTTCTTCTTTATACATACTACATCTCATTATCATCCAGTCTATATTAGCAGCAGACACAGTACAGTACGGTAGTCCACGGCTGTAGCTACCTCTGTGTCGGCACTCGGCAGTCCGTCCATAATTGTATACCACCTACCCGTGGTTTTTTTTTTCTTTCTTCTTTATACATACTACATCTCATTATCATCCAGTCTATATTAGCAGCAGACACAGTACAGTACGGTAGTCCACGGCTGTAGCTACCTCTGTGTCGGCACTCGGCAGTCCGTCCATAATTGTATACCACCTACCCGTGGTTGTTTTTTCTTTCTTCTTTATACATACATACTACATCTCTTTATCAACCAGTCTATATTAGCAGCAGACACAGTACGGTAGTCCACGGCTGTAGCTACCTCTGTGTCGGCACTCGGCAGTCCGTCCATAATTGTATACTAGTATCCATCCATCTCCATTGTTTACCTGAGGTGCCTTTTAGTTGTGCCTATTAAAATATGGAGAACAAAAATGTTGAGGTTCCAAAATTAGGGAAAGATCAAGATCCACTTCCACCTCGTGCTGAAGCTGCTGCCACTAGTCATGGCCGAGACGATGAAATGCCAGCAACGTCGTCTGCCAAGGCCGATGCCCAATGTCATAGTACAGAGCATGTCAAATCCAAAACACCAAATATCAGTAAAAAAAGGACTCCAAAACCTAAAATAAAATTGTCGTCGGAGAAGCGTAAACTTGCCAATATGCCATTTACCACACGGAGTGGCAAGGAACGGCTGAGGCCCTGGCCTATGTTCATGGCTAGTGGTTCAGCTTCACATGAGGATGGAGGCACTCAGCCTCTCGCTAGAAAAATGAAAAGACTCAAGCTGGCAAAAGCAGTAGCACCGCAAAGAACTGTGCGTTCTTCGAAATCCCAAATCCACAAGGAGAGTCCAATTGTGTCGGTTGCGATGCCTGACCTTCCCAACACTGGACGTGAAGAGCATGCGCCTTCCACCATTTGCACGCCCCCTGCAAGTGTTGGAAGGAGCACCCGCAGTCCAGTTCCTGATAGTCAGATTGAAGATGTCAGTGTTGAAGTACACCAGGATGAGGAGGATATGGGTGTTGCTGGCGCTGGGGAGGAAATTGACCAGGAGGATTCTGATGGTGAGGTGGTTTGTTTAAGTCAGGCACCCGGGGAGACACCTGTTGTCCGTGGGAGGAATATGGCCGTTGACATGCCTGGTGAAAATACCCAAAAAATCAGCTCTTGACAACAGGTGTCAAGCCGTGTGTTCCCTTTGTCAAGCTGTAATAAGTAGGGGTAAGGACGTTAACCACCTCGGAACATCCTCCCTTATACGTCACCTGCAGCGCATTCATAATAAGTCAGTGACAAGTTCAAAAACTTTGGGTGACAGCGGAAGCAGTCCACTGACCAGTAAATACCTTCCTCTTGTAACCAAGCTCACGCAAACCACCCCACCAACTCCCTCAGTGTCAATTTCCTCCTTCCCCAGGAATGCCAATAGTCCTGCAGGCCATGTCACTGGCAATTCTGACGATTCCTCTCCTGCCTGGGATTCCTCCGATGCATCCTTGCGTGTAACGCCTACTGCTGCTGGCGCTGCTGTTGTTGCTGCTGGGAGTCGATGGTCATCCCAGAGGGGAAGTCGTAAGACCACTTTTACTACTTCCACCAAGCAATTGACTGTCCAACAGTCCTTTGCGAGGAAGATGAAATATCACAGCAGTCATCCTACTGCAAAGCGGATAACTGAGGCCTTGGCATCCTGGGTGGTGAGAACCGTGGTTCCGGTATCCATCATTACTGCAGAGCCAACTAGAGACTTGTTGGAGGTACTGTGTCCCCGGTACCAAATACCATCTAGGTTCCATTTCTCTAGGCAGGCGATACCAAAAATGTACACAGACCTCAGAAAAAGAGTCACCAGTGTCCTAAAAAATGCAGCTGTACCCAATGTCCACTTAACCACGGACATGTGGGCAAGTGGAGCAGGGCAGGGTCAGGACTATATGACTGTGACAGCCCACTGGGTAGATGTATGGACTCCCGCCGCAAGAACAGCAGCGGCGGCACCAGTAGCAGCATCTCGCAAACGCCAACTCTTTCCTAGGCAGGCTACGCTTTGTATCACCGCTTTCCAGAATACGCACACAGCTGAAAACCTCTTACGGCAACTGAGGAAGATCATCGCGGAATGGCTTACCCCAATTGGACTCTCCTGTGGATTTGTGGCATCGGACAACGCCAGCAATATTGTGTGTGCATTAAATATGGGCAAATTCCAGCACGTCCCATGTTTTGCACATACCTTGAATTTGGTGGTGCAGAATTATTTAAAAAACGACAGGGGCGTGCAAGAGATGCTGTCGGTGGCCAGAAGAATTGCGGGACACTTTCGGCGTACAGGCACCACGTACAGAAGACTGGAGCACCACCAAAAACTACTGAACCTGCCCTGCCATCATCTGAAGCAAGAAGTGGTAACGAGGTGGAATTCAACCCTCTATATGCTTCAGAGGTTGGAGGAGCAGCAAAAGGCCATTCAAGCCTATACAATTGAGCACGATATAGGAGGTGGAATGCACCTGTCTCAAGCGCAGTGGAGAATGATTTCAACGTTGTGCAAGGTTCTGATGCCCTTTGAACTTGCCACACGTGAAGTCAGTTCAGACACTGCCAGCCTGAGTCAGGTCATTCCCCTCATCAGGCTTTTGCAGAAGAAGCTGGAGACATTGAAGGTGGAGCTAACACGGAGCGATTCCGCTAGGCATGTGGGACTTGTGGATGGAGCCCTTAATTCGCTTAACAAGGATTCACGGGTGGTCAATCTGTTGAAATCAGAGCACTACATTTTGGCCACCATGCTCGATCCTAGATTTAAAGCCTACCTTGGATCTCTCTTTCCGGCAGACACAAGTCTGCTGGGGTTGAAAGACCTGCTGGTGAGAAAATTGTCAAGTCAAGCGGAACGCGACCTGTCAAGTCAACATCTCCTCCTTCACATTCTCCCGCAACTGGGGGTGCGAGGAAAAGGCTCAGAATTCCGAGCCCACCCGCTGGCGGTGATGCAGGGCAGTCTGGAGCGACTGCTGATGCTGACATCTGGTCCGGACTGAAGGACCTGACAATGATTACGGACATGTCGTCTACTGTCACTGCATATGATTCTCTCACTATTGAAAGAATGGTGGAGGATTATATGAGTGACCGCATCCAAGTAGGCACGTCACACAGTCCATACTTATACTGGCAGGAAAAAGAGGCAATTTGGAGGCCCTTGCACAAACTGGCTTTATTCTACCTAAGTTGCCCTCCCACAAGTGTGTACTCCGAAAGAGTGTTTAGTGCCGCCGCTCACCTTGTCAGCAATCGGCGTACGAGGTTATATCCAGAAAATGTGGAGAAGATGATGTTCATTAAAATGAATTATAATCAATTCCTCCGCGGAGACATTGACCAGCAGCAATTGCCTCCACAAAGTACACAGGGAGCTGAGATGGTGGATTCCAGTGGGGACGAATTGATAATCTGTGAGGAGGGGGATGTACACGGTGATATATCGGAGGATGATGATGAGGTGGACATCTTGCCTCTGTAGAGCCAGTTTGTGCAAGGAGAGATTAATTGCTTCTTTTTTGGGGGGGGGGTCCAAACCAACCCGTCATATCAGTCACAGTCGTGTGGCAGACCCTGTCACTGAAATGATGGGTTGGTTAAAGTGTGCATGTCCTGTTTTGTTTATACAACATAAGGGTGGGTGGGAGGGCCCAAGGGCAATTCCATCTTGCACCTCTTTTTTCTTTTATTTTTCTTTGCGTCATGTGCTGTTTGGGGAGGGTTTTTTGGAAGGGCCATCCTGCGTGACACTGCAGTGCCACTCCTAGATGGGCCCGGTGTTTGTGTCGGCCACTAGGGTCGCTTATCTTACTCACACAGTCAGCTACCTCATTGCGCCTCTTTTTTTCTTTGCGTCATGTGCTGTTTGGGGAGGGTTTTTTGGAAGGGACATCCTGCGTGACACTGCAGTGCCACTCCTAGATGGGCCCGGTGTTTGTGTCGGCCACTAGGGTCGCTAATCTTACTCACACAGCTACCTCATTGCGCCTCTTTTTTTCTTTGCGCCATGTGCTGTTTGGGGAGGGTTTTTTGGAAGGGACATCCTGCGTGACACTGCAGTGCCACTCCTAGATGGGCCCGGTGTTTGTGTCGGCCACTAGGGTCGCTTATCTTACTCACACAGCTACCTCATTGCGCCTCTTTTTTTCTTTGCGTCATGTGCTGTTTGGGGAGGGTTTTTTGGAAGGGACATCCTGCGTGACACTGCAGTGCCACTCCTAGATGGGCCCGGTGTTTGTGTCGGCCACTAGGGTCGCTTATCTTACTCACACAGCTACCTCATTGCGCCTCTTTTTTTCTTTGCGTCATGTGCTGTTTGGGGAGGGTTTTTTGGAAGGGACATCCTGCGTGACACTGCAGTGCCACTCCTAGATGGGCCCGGTGTTTGTGTCGGCCACTAGGGTCGCTTATCTTACTCACACAGCTACCTCATTGCGCCTCTTTTTTTCTTTGCGTCATGTGCTGTTTGGGGAGGGTTTTTTGGAAGGGCCATCCTGCGTGACACTGCAGTGCCACTCCTAGATGGGCCCGGTGTTTGTGTCGGCCACTAGGGTCGCTTATCTTACTCACACAGTCAGCTACCTCATTGCGCCTCTTTTTTTCTTTGCGTCATGTGCTGTTTGGGGAGGGTTTTTTGGAAGGGACATCCTGCGTGACACTGCAGTGCCACTCCTAGATGGGCCCGGTGTTTGTGTCGGCCACTAGGGTCGCTAATCTTACTCACACAGCTACCTCATTGCGCCTCTTTTTTTCTTTGCGTCATGTGCTGTTTGGGGAGGGTTTTTTGGAAGGGACATCCTGCGTGACACTGCAGTGCCACTCCTAGATGGGCCCGGTGTTTGTGTCGGCCACTAGGGTCGCTTATCTTACTCACACAGCTACCTCATTGCGCCTCTTTTTTTCTTTGCGTCATGTGCTGTTTGGGGAGGGTTTTTTGGAAGGGACATCCTGCGTGACACTGCAGTGCCACTCCTAGATGGGCCCGGTGTTTGTGTCGGCCACTAGGGTCGCTAATCTTACTCACACAGCTACCTCATTGCGCCTCTTTTTTTCTTTGCGTCATGTGCTGTTTGGGGAGGGTTTTTTGGAAGGGCCATCCTGCGTGACACTAGAGTGCCACTCCTAGATGGGCCCGGTGTTTGTGTCGGCCACTAGGGTCGCTTATCTTACTCACACAGTCAGCTACCTCATTGCGCCTCTTTTTTTCTTTGCGTCATGTGCTGTTTGGGGAGGGTTTTTTGGAAGGGACATCCTGCGTGACACTGCAGTGCCACTCCTAGATGGGCCCGGTGTTTGTGTCGGCCACTAGGGTCGCTAATCTTACTCACACAGCTACCTCATTGCGCCTCTTTTTTTCTTTGCGTCATGTGCTGTTTGGGGAGGGTTTTTTGGAAGGGACATCCTGCGTGACACTGCAGTGCCACTCCTAGATGGGCCCGGTGTTTGTGTCGGCCACTAGGGTCGCTTATCTTACTCACACAGCGACCTCGGTGCAAATTTTAGGACTAAAAATAATATTGTGAGGTGTGAGGTATTCAGAATAGACTGAAAATGAGTGGAAATTATGGTTTTTGAGGTTAATAATACTTTGGGATCAAAATGACCCCCAAATTCTATGATTTAAGCTGTTTTTTAGGTTTTTTTGAAAAAAACACCCGAATCCAAAACACACCCGAATCCGACAAAAAAAATTCGGTGAGGTTTTGCCAAAACGCGGTCGAACCCAAAACACGGCCGCGGAACCGAACCCAAAACCAAAACACAAAACTCGAAAAATTTCAGGCGCTCATCACTACTATCCAGCAGGGCTGTCGTGTCCATAATCTGGTAAGGCCCACTCTACTCGTAAGGTGGGGTTGTCAAAGTCGGAAAAATATCACGCTACACGTTGCCATATATTCACCTCATGCGCTTGCCCGCTGCACATGCACTTTCTCTGGCGTGCGTGCACATATTCGCAATTGCGTGACGGCTCCTCTAGGGGCGTGCGCTCGAGCGCATGGTATGTGCATTTACGGTAGAGTTTGTGTGCGTCTAGCGAGCGACTCAATCGCTGCTTAATAAATCCATATAGCAGGTTTTATTGGTAATGTTCCCCTTAGTGATATCTGTAAGTTTGTTAAAAGTGACTTGTTCATGGACATGGGAATCCCTCTTTTCGTGATACAAAGGGTCTGTCTAAGGTTGAACAGTGGTGTCTGGTACCTAACCGAAGAGTATTTTAATAGCAACAATCCAGTGTTGGTTAGGTAAAGATTAATCGCTCCTGCGTATAGTTATGGCCATTAGTAATTTCTGGACATTTCCTATATTTGCAGTTCATTATCCATGCGGCGGGAATCCGGCGATTCCCTCCCACCTGAGCAGTTTGTAATAGTCACAGCCCACCTGTTCAAATCCACCTATGACCTTTTGTTATAGTGCAGAGAGACATTCCTGTGTCCAATGAACAATAAGGTTGTAGGGCCCTTTGAAGTACACTGTATGTTGTATATATAAGGGTCACTGTCCCCAGACCAGCCAGTACTCTCACTCTTCAACATTTATCTCTGATAATTGGAGGACTGGATTCCGGTTGCGCTAGCGAGCGTTCCCCGTATGGTATGTTTCTCTGTGGCCAGTTTGTTACCCGTGTAATGTTAGCCATTCATTCTTAGTCTATGTATTTGCGATCGTTCACTATTGTGTATATTTCTGTCTAGATATTCTGTTAGAATTATATGTTAGCTTGTAGTGTATGACTTGTCAACTGTTTCCCCTTTTCGATATAACGAAAAGCTTGTTAGTAAAGGTTTTGGAACCTTAGTAAAGTATCGTGTGTTCATTACATTACTGTGGGTAATAGGAGCGTCTCGATCGCTCAAGCAGCTTTAGCATTAACAAGGTTAAGCAGCGTTACATTGCTGCAGTATTTCATAACAAGGTTTACAGCATAAGAGTATCCTTTCTGAGTGTTGCATTCAAGGTTTACTGAGTGTCATCCTGTGAGCGTCTGCGCCGCTCGTGTTCCCCTCGTGGTCTCGAGCGTCCGCTATGCTGGTAGCATATCATTACGGTAGTCGGCAGCCTATAGCGTGCTTGACTCTACGCATTAAGCCGTGAGCGAACGTGCCGCTCGTGCGTCTCGACCACGGCTAAGCGTCTGCTACACTAAGTGCGTACCCTTACGGTACCCCATACGCCAACTGCGTACTTAGTCTCTTACCCACATATAGTGAATGTTATAAGGTAATCAAATCGACATTATCAGGGTCTTCCTGGGCGGCTGCCTGGGGTGTCTCGGCAGTGCAACTTTGCCGAGCTGCAACTTGGTCTGGGTCGAACACATTTGCAAAGTTTTACAAGTTCGATACTTTGGCCTCTGATGATCTGAAGTTCAGTCAATCAGTTCTGCAGGAGCCTCAGCGTTCTCCCTCCCGTTCTGGGAGCTTTAGTACATCCCTATGGTACTAATGTGGACCCCAGCATCCTCTAGGACAGGGGTGGGGAACCTCCGACCCGCGGGCCGTATACGGCCCGCTAAGTTATTTGGTCCGGCCCACCAGCTTGTGTCAGTGAGACACGCTGCCGCTCAGTCTGGCGGCAGCGTGTCTCAGCTGTCAGAACAGGAGGAGAGCGCGGCTGTCCTGTCGGGTGAGAGCGGCGCCGTGTAGTACTTCAAACCATCCGCCGGTCCGTGAGCCAATCAGAGCTCACGGACCGGCAGCAAATCAGGAGCCGCGGCTGCCGGTCCGCGAGCTCTGATTGGCTCTCGAACCGGTGGCTGGTTTGAAGTACTACACGGCACGCTGCCGCTCCCACACACGACAGCCGCGCTCTCCTCCGTGTCCCGCCGAGGTAAGCAGCACGGAGGGGAGAGCATTTGTATACCTGGCACTGTGGGGACATCATTCTGTATACCTGGCACTGTGGGGGCATCTGAATAACTGGCACTGTGAGGGGCATTTGTATACCTGGCACTGTGGGGACATCTGTATACCTGGCACTGTGGGGGCATCTGTATACCTGGCACTGTGGGAACATCTGTATACCTGGCACTGTGGGGGCATCTGTATACCTGGCACTGTGGGGACATCTGTATACCTGGCACTGTGAGGGGCATTTGTATACCTGGCACTGTGGGGGCATCTGTATACCTGGCACTGTGGGGGGCATCTGTATACCTGGCACTGTGGTGGCATCTGTATACCTGGCAATGTGAGGGGCATCTGTATACCTGGCACTGTGGGAACATCTGTATACCTGGCACTGTGGGGGCATCTGTATACCTGGCACTGTGGGGACATCTGTATACCTGGCACTGTGAGGGGCATTTGTATACCTGGCACTGTGGGGGCATCTGTATACCTGGCACTGTGGGGGGCATCTGTATACCTGGC
Organism: Pseudophryne corroboree; assembly: GCF_028390025.1. Lineage (NCBI taxonomy): Eukaryota > Metazoa > Chordata > Amphibia > Anura > Myobatrachidae > Pseudophryne > Pseudophryne corroboree. The sequence continues at coordinate 818,685,045 of NC_086449.1, read as the reverse complement.
ACTGTGGTGGCATCTGTATACCTGGCAATGTGAGGGGCATCTGTATACCTGGCACTGTGGGGACATCTGTATACCTGGCACTGTGAGGGGCATTTGTATACCTGACACTGTGGGGGCATTTGTATACCTGGCACTGTGGGGACATCTGTATACCTGGCACTGTGAGGGGCATTTGTATACCTGGCACTGTGGGGGCATTTTTATACCTGGCACTGTGGGGGCAATTGTGGATCTGGCACTGCACTATTGGGGGCATATGTGTATCACGTCCCATTTTAACTGGCCACACCCATTTTTTGGCACGTGCACGCCTCCGGCGCGCACACACAGTACCTCTAAGGGGCAGGGTAATTTTTTAAGTTGAGAATTTTTGTATGGCCCCCGAACGATTTTATAAATATCCAAATGGCCCTCGGTAGAAAAAAGGTTCCCCACCCCTGCTCTAGGAGAAAATAGGATTTTGGTTACCTACCGTAAATCCTTTTCTCATAGTCCGTAGAGGATGCTGCCCCGTGCAGCGCTTCGTTCTCCTGCAAATGTTATTTGGTTCAGTACAACTTAATTTTAGTTGAGTACTGCATTGTTACTTGGTAAGTAATGTTTCAGCTGTTGCTGAGTAGTTCAAGCTAGTTGACTTGACGTGCCTTGTATGTGTGAGCTGGTATGAATCTCACCACTGTCTGTGTAATATCCTTCTCTCGAAGAATGTCGTCTCCTCGGGCACAGTCTCTAGACTGAGTCTGGTGGGAGGGGCGTAGAGGGAGGTGCCAGCCCACACTCTCAAACTCTTAAAGTGCCAATGGCTCCTGGTGGACCAGTCTATGGGTATATATGTGGGTATAATCTCCCACATAGGCGGAGATTAGTTGATCGCACCAGCAGCAAAAAGTTGCTTGGTGCGATCAACTCGGAATGAGGGCCAAAATCCACAAACAAGAATTGGAAAAACCGGAAGAACCAGAAGCACCATGAGTTCCGCAGCCTGGAATGCATGGATGGTGGGCGGAAATGACAACGACGGTCAGAAAACATAACCAGGTAATGCAAAAAATGGAGTGAAACAAAACCAGAAGTCACATGCGTTCCAGGCTGTGGAATGCATAGTCCCAACATCCAGAAGAGGCATTAGCGGCTACTTAAGTCAGCAAAATGCCACAAAGGGGAACTGTACTGTAAAAATAGTGCAAAGTGCCTGCAGAATATAACAAAAAATTACTAAAATAACCCCAAAATGGCAATTCCGAAAGTTCTTGTACCGTTTGCGAAATTTGAAGCGATCTCGGGGTTCAAAATTAATTACCTTAAGACTGAAGCATTGGACTTCCGGATCCAGCTCTGGCAGGGATGGCTACATGTTAGAGCGGCTCCTCTGAGACCGAAGCTTCTCCACCCGCTCTCGCCCGCCTCTGGGCGCCACCAGCTGGGCCACCGCCGTCGTGGGGACGCTTCCCGCTGTGCATGGAGAGGTTTCTCACCTTCTCCATGCCCCGCAATCAGCAGCATTGGCAACGAGACCGAAGGAGCCGCGTATCCAAAATGGCGGCAGCGGCTTCCTCCTCAGCGCCCCCCTACGCTTCCAGCGCTACCTCCAGCCCCTTCTGACCCTCCTCTGGCCAGCTACACGGATATTGTGAGGGCTATAAAATCCACCATGGCCCCCCTTATGCACGAGCAGGCTGCATCCTTTAAACAAGCATTGCAGGAAACAAATGCTAATATCCTGCAGCTCACTCATAGAGTGCACACCACTGAGGTTACCTTGGGAGAGACTTTTCAGGCTGTTTTCACTCTTAAACAACGATATGAGGTTCTGCATAAACAGCACCTCCAAATCCTGGATAAAGTGGACAATTAGGAAAACAGGTCTAGGAGAAATAACCTCGGCATTGTTGGTCTGCCTGAGACTCTAAAAGGGGAAACGCTCCCCCAATTCTTAACCACCACACTGCTGGACCTGCTTGATGTGGCTGACTCCTGCTCTGATTTGGTTGTGGAACTGGGGCACCGACTCGGCACAACCAGTGCCGACACGGACTCGCGTCTGCAGGTCACCATCTTTCGGTGCCTTAATTTCCTGCACCATGAGACCATCTAGCAGGCCTCTAGGAAACAACGACCTTTGATATGGGACTCCCATAAGCTCCTGATATTCCAGGACTATTCGGTCAAAGTCACAAGGGCCCGTACGGCGTTTTCTGCGGTCTGAGCGGATCTGGTAAAAACTGGCCGTCGCTTTGCCCTTATGTTTCCTGCTCGCCTGCGGCTCTTCATTGGAGATTCCACTGTGGACTTTTCTACTCCTAATGATGCTACGCAATATTTACGTGAGGAGGCTTCCGCGAGGGGACTTTCTGACTCTCCTGTCCAGTTCCGCCCGGACTCCTGCGACTGATCCCCAGTTTGGTGACACCTTGCCGTTTTGTGTTACATGCATCTTGCTGTTTCTTTGATGTTGCCGGGAAGTGCTCCCTGGCTTCCATATGTTGATGCTGTATTGTTGCCTTGCTTATTTTTTCTAATATATATATTTTTTTCTTTCCATTCTGGTTCTCTTAGAGCAGTGGTTTCCAAACTTTTTTGAATCACGGCGCCCCAGAATATCAGAATTTTTTTCACAGCACCCCTAGGCCAAAAATTTCTTATTGAGAAATTTAGAAAGAAATATTACATTAAGTAGATGGCGTTTATATGTCCTCCTTAGGGTCAGTTGTGTGGTGAGGGACAAGATTTGCTTCTGCTTGGCCACATATTTTATGACTAGCAGCCACCAGCACTGGTTTTACCTATTATATTGACCATGAATAATTTGAATTGGTCCTGGACCACCAACCCAGGGCACCCCTGCAAGTGTCCTGAGGCACCCCAGGGAGCCACGGCACACAGTTTGGGAACCTCTGTGTTAGAGTCTATTTTACTGTCATTCTAGTATTGTCTGTGATGTCTTAGCCTATGTTAACCCTTGTCTCCCCCCCTCCTCCCCTACCTCCCTTGCCCTCGCTGGCGGTGTGTGGTGGTCCACTGATTTAGATTTACCGTAAGCCGTCTTCACCATTTACTTTTGTTCTCTTTTGCTGTACGCTGCAATTCTGATTAATGAAGACGCTGCTTTCTTAATAGCTGTGGCCCTATGGGACATTAGTTCTGATATGTTTCCTTTTTATTGTTCTTCCGTGATTTCTATGTTTAGGAAGACTGGTTTCTCGTTTATGAGACCTTTTGGGATGCTTCTCCTCCCTTCTTTTCTTTGGTTCCTATCTCCTTTTTTCTACTTCTTTTTACTTCTGTGGTTCTTTCTCACTCTTCTCTTCCCTCTTCTCCCCCCCCCCTCCCCCTTTTTCTTCTTTGCGAGGACTCCTGGCCAGGTTTCATGATTGCTGCCTAATCTCTACCCACCACCCCTGCCCCTCCCTTTCCCCCTGGGTCATGCTGGAGCGTCCCTGTGAGCATCGTCTCTCCCGCTTTTTCATTTTTTCCTTTTCTACTGTTGTAGGATGGCCCCTTTAACTTTTGATTCGTGGAATGTAGGTGGGATTCACTCTTCTGCCAAGAGGACCAAGCTTTTCACCTAAGTAAGCAAGAAAGGTATTGATGTAAATACGCTCCGGGAAACGCATTTAATTCCGCCGGAAATTTTAAAATTGAATGTCATGGGGTATTCTGTTTTGTCAGCTGCCTCCTACACGTCTAAAAAACGTGGAGTGGTCACATTAGTTCAGAAACAACTTACCCCTACCCTCCACTCCTCTATTAGCGACTCTTTGGGCCGCTATGTGATATCTGAGGTTACCCTAGCTAATACTAAGTGTGTCCTTTGCAACCTTTATGCCCCGAACACTTACTCCAAATGTTTTATGCAATGTATTGTGGCCAAACTTGCTTCTTTCAGCGACTCCACTGTTTTAATTGGGGGCGATTTTAATTTGGTGGCTTCCCTCACTATGGACCGACAGCGTCCCCCACGCCGCTCCCGCCCTCTCCCTTCATTAGGGGTCCCGCAATTGGCGTCCTCACTTTGTTTGACCGATGTTTGGAGAACTTTCCACCCCACGGACAAGGAGTATACGTTTGTCTGCGGCTCACGCCACCCTGTCACGTATCGATTATTTGCTGTTGTCTACTGACGCTTTATCTAAGGTTGCTGACTCAGTTATAGAACCCATTGGTTTGTCGGATCATGCTCTGATTTGGGTCACAGTTGCTTCTCCAGTTGACTGCGGCTACTACAAACCATGGCATTTTCCGTCCTACCTGACCAGTTCTGTTGCCTTCTGTGATATGTTGATAGCGGGGTGGCGGGACTTTGCATGACACATACTGACTCGCCACGACTCTTCTGGCAAACGGCTAAATCAGTATTGCGGGGGAATATCATTGCATATGTTTCCAAACACAGAAAAGATACTATCACTGACCTGGTTTGGGAGCGTTGTGGACTTGGGGTTTCTTCCGGTGACCGGGAAGAGGAACCGCAACTGGGCCACAGCAGGGATGGCCGAATGTAAGTTTTCCTCATGCAGGATCAGGTCGGCAGACAGGAGGCACGTGTGGACGCTGAAGGTCTCCTGAAAGACAGAACTTGAAAGGCGCTGATGAATCAGTGAAGAATACCAGGTGCTGGAGGCACAAACTGCGCTAAAGTGCACTGGGTGCTTGGAGACACTGAGGTGCTTGGAGGCGCGGAGGCGCTTGGAGGCACCGAGTTGCTTGGAGGCACAGAGGTGTTTGGAGGCACAGAGGTGCTTGGAGGTATAGAGGTGCTTGGAGGCGCAGAGGCGCTTGGAGGCACGGAGGCGCTTGGAAGGACGGAGGCGCTTGGAGGCACGGAGGCGCTTGGAGGCACGGAGGTGCTTTGAGGCACGGGGGTGCTTGGAGGCACGGAGATGGTTGGAGCACTGGAGACTGAGACGGAGGGCACGCTGAATGCTGAGAACACTGGAGACTGTGAAACAGGGAACACGCTTGCATAAAGGGAGCACTGAAGTCTATCACTAAGGAGAGACGATACTCAGGCGCCGGGCTCTGTCCGGCGTCCACCTTTGAATTCCCCGCCTTCCTCTGATTGGTGGAGGGGAGCCAGCGACGTCACCCGCCCACCACCCATGTGACAGCCGGGCGTAATGGCGGCACCCACGCTCATGGGAACCGCCGGGAGCAGCGCCGCCAGACGCCGGGACCCAGCGACCACCGGAGGCGGGGACCACCAGGAGGACCAGCGGACACGCAGGGGTAAGCGTGGCGGCCGCTGCCCCTGGTATGTGACAGATACCGCTCAATTATATCAACAGGCTCAGTCTGATCTCACTTTAGCCTTTCAAACTTTTAAGTCTCACCCCTCGGTCCTGACTAGAGGCAATTATCAGAAGGCTAAGTGCCACTTTGAGGGGGTCTTAGATAGTGATGAGCGGGTTCGGTTTCTCGGAATCCGAACCCCCCAGAACTTCACCCATTTTACACGGGTCCGAGGCATACTCGGAAACTCCAGTATTGTTCGGTTAACCCGAGCGCGCCCGAACGTCATCATCCCACGGTCGGATTCTCGCGAAATTCGGATTCTATATAAGGAGCTGCGCGTCGCCGCCATTTTTCACTCGTGCATTGGAAATGATAGTGAGAGGACGTGGCTGGCGTCCTCTCAGTTTTGTTCAGGGGGCTGCAAATATCTGTGCTCACTGCTATTGTGGGGACTGGGGACCAGCAGTATTATATAGGAGGAGTACAGTGCAGAGTTTTGCTGACCAGTGACCACCAGTATTATACGTTCTCTGCCTGAAAAACGCTCCATATCTGTGCTGCATTGTAGTATATAGTACGAGTACAGTGCATAATTTTGCTGACCACCAGTATATAATATATAGCAGTACGGTACAGAAGGCCACTGCTCTACCTACCTCTGTGTCATCAATTATGCTATCCATCCATACATGTGGCGCATTTCAGTTTTGCACAGTTTGCTGACCACCAGTATATAATATATAGCAGTACGGTACAGTAGTCCACTGCTCTACCTACCTCTGTGTCGTCAAGTATACTATCCATCCATACCTGTGGTGCATTTCAGTTTTGCACAGTTTGCTGACCACCAGTATATAATATATAGCAGTACGGTACAGTAGGCCACTGCTCTACCTACCTCTGTGTCGTCAAGTATACTATCCATCCATACCTGTGGTGCATTTAAGTTGTGCGCAGTATATATAGTAGTAGGCCATTGCTATTGATATATTACTGGCATATAATTCCACACATAAAAAGTGGAGAACAAAAATGTGGAGGGTAAAATAGGGAAAGATCAAGATTCACTTCCACCTCGTGCTGAAGCTGCTGCCACTAGTCATGGCCGAGACGATGAAATACCATCAACGTCGTCTGCCAAGGCCGATGCCCAATGTCATAGTAGAGAGCATGTAAAATCCCAAAAACAAAAGTTCAGTAAAATGACCCAAAAATCTAAATTAAAAGCATCTGATGAGAAGCGGAAACTAGCCAATATGCCATTTATGACACGGAGTGACAAGGAACGGCTGAGGCCCTGGCCTATGTTCATGGCTAGTGGTTCAGATTCACATGAGAATGGAAGCACTCATCCTTTGCTAGAAAACTGCAGTGCCACTCCTAGATGGGCCAGGTGTTTGTGTCAGCCATTTACAGTAGGTTGCTTAGCTTAGTCACACAGCGACCTTGGTGCACCTCTTTTTTTCTTTGCATCATGTGCTGTTTGGGGACTATTTTTTTTGAAGTGCCATCCTGTCTGACACTGCAGTGCCACTCCTAGATGGGCCAGGTGTTTGTGTCGGCCACTTGGGTCGCTTAGCCATCCAGCGACCTTGGTACACCTCTTTTTTTCTTTGCATCATGTGCTGTTTGGGGACTATTTTTTGAAGTGCCATCCTGTCTGACACTGCAGTGCCACTCCTAGATGGGCCAGGTGTTTGTGTCAGCCATTTATAGTAGGTCGCTTAGCTTAGTCACACAGCGAACTTGGTGCACCTCTTTTTTTCTTTGCATCATGTGCTGTTTGGGGACTATTTTTTTGAAGTGCCATCCTGTCTGACACTGCAGTGCCACTCCTAGATGGGCCAGGTGTTTGTGTCATCCATTTACAGTAGGTCACTTAGCTTAGCCATCCAGCGACCTTGGTGCACCTCTTTTTTTCTTTGCATCATGTGCTGTTTGGGGACTATTTTTTTGAAGTGCCATCCTGTCTGACACTGCAGTACAACTCCTAGATGGGCCAGGTGTTTGTGTCGGCCACTTGGGTCGCTTAGTTTAGTCACACAGCTACCTCATTGCGCCTCTTTTTTTCTTTGCATCATGTGCTGTTTGGGGACTATTTTTTGAAGTGCCATTCTGTCTGACACTGCAGTGCCACTCCTAGATGGGCCAGGTGTTTGTGTCGGCCACTTGGGTCGCTTAGCTTAGTCACACAGCGACCTCGGTGCAAATTTTAGGACTAAAAATAATATTGTGAGGTGTGATGTGTTCAGAATAGACTGGAAATTATTGGAATTATGGTAATTTAGGTTAATAATACTATGGGATCAAAATGACCCCCAAATTCTATGATTTAAGCTGTTTTTGAGGGTTTTTTGTAAAAAAAACACCCAATTCCAAAACACACCCGAATCCGACAAAAAAATTTCAGGGAGGTTTTGCCAAAACGCGTCCGAATCCAAAACACGGCCGCGGAACCGAATCCAAAACCAAAACATAAAACCCGAAAAATGTCCGGTGCACATCACTAGTCTTAGATCAGTTGGCGGCAAGACATGATTATAGGTAAAAATCTTTGTTTTATAGACACGGGAATAAATCAGGGAGACTCCTATCTAATCTGCTCCGCACTTATGATTCTCTCTCCTCTATTCCTTCCCTGAAAAACAGAGATGGGGTCCCGATTAAGAAGGGTAGGGATATTGTTGCCCTGCTGGGTTCTTACTATGAAGCACTTTATTCTCACCCATCTATTGACCCCTCCCTTAAGGAGGAGTTCTGGTCGTCAACTGCCTTTCCCTCTCTTTCCCCTGACCAACAGGCCTCCCTTATAGCCCCGATCTCAGCTGAGGAACTCCGTCAAGCTATTAAAAAATTGAAGCCCCTTAAATCCCCTGGTCCCAACGGCTTCTCCGGCGAGTTTTATAAGATTCTTGAATCTGAAATTGGCCCCTCATTACTCTCGGTGCATAATGTTCTTTTATTGGACAATTCTGTCCCTCGTTATTTTAATTCAGCTATTATTAAAGTTTTGCCCAAACCTGGTCGTGACCCAGAGGACCCGGCCTCTTATAGGCCTATCTCTCTATTAGATGTTGATTATAAGCTTTTTATGAAAATGATGTCAGAAAGATTGAAAGTTATTTTGCCCTCCCATATTGCCCCAGACCAGACTGGTTTTATATGGGGTCGCCACCCTGTGATTAATATTCGCAAGGTTCTCTCAGTTATTCAGTCGTTCGCCTCCAATCCCGACTCCTGTTCTCAGGACATTGAGTCTTTGGCTGCTGAGAAGGCGTTCGACTTGGTCACTTGGGATCACCTGTACCATACCCTGGAGAAGTTTGGCTTCCCCTCCCGGTTTGTGTCCACCCTGCAGGCTCTGTATGCTTCCCCGCTAACCCAAGTATCCAGCAATGGTTTCCTTTCATCTCCCTTTATTGTGCAACGTGGTATAAGACAGGGTTGTCCCATGTCACCCTTCTTGTTTGCATTGACTTTGGAGCCTCTGGCCATAGCTCTCAGGGGTTTGCAGAGCTTCAGGGGGATTCATATTGGTGCGGTTGAACTCAAGCTCTCCGTTTGCGGACGACCTGTTGTTGTTTGTCTCCGATCCCTGCACTTCCCTCCCTGCAATTTTGCGCTTGCTAACCATTTTTGGCTCGTTTGCGGGGTACAAAATAAATGTTCATAAATCGGAACTTATGCCCCTAGGCATCTCCGACTCCTCCCTTTCTCATCAAGCCATATATTCACAGTTCCGTATATCGCCCCGACAGTTTAAATATCTAGGTATCCAGATCCCTTCCTCCCTCTCTAGGTTATATGAATTAAACTTCACCCCAGTTATCTCCCAGATTTCCCGATTATTGACTACCTGGATGCTACTGACGCTTTATCTGTTTGGACGCATAGCTTTGTTTAAAAGTGTGATTTTTCCTAAACTCTCTTACCCTATCCAAATGCTGCCCATCTCCCTCTTCAAATCTTATATTGCGGTTTGTACCTGTTTATTTACCTAATTTGTGTGGCGTGGGGGACGTTCTCAGATTGTGGCCTCTAAACTACAACTCCCCAGGTGTGAGGGTGGTGCGGGCCTACCTGATATAGGGATATTTACTAGAGCTGTATTTTTACGATACATTAGTGATTGGCTTCTGACACGGGAGACTGGCACTGGGGGCATTTCTGTATATGGCACTGGGGGCATATCTGGCACTGTCGGGCAATGTGTACCTGGCACTGTGGTGGAATATCTGGCACTGGGGGCATATGTGGCACTGGGAGCACAGCCCTAGCAAAAAGCATTACCCCTTGGTTACAAGCACAACACCCAGCACATGAAACCCATGGCAACGCATATGACACCCTGAGCATGACAACCTCTGGCACCGTGCATAGAACCAAGAGCATGAAACCCCTGGCAGGTAATTTAAAAGTAATTAGAAGTCTTACAGTAGGTCTTAAATGTGTAATGGGCATTGCGGTGTGTGTCATAATGTATCACGGACATTGCGGTGTGTGTCATAATGTGTCACAGGCATTACGGTGTGTGGTATACTATATCATGGACATTATGGTATATGGTATAATGTCTCGGGCATTGCAGTGTGGCATAATATATAACGGGCATTGTGGTATGTGTCACAGGCATTACGGTGTGTGGTATACTATATCACGGCATTGTGGTATGTGCTATAATGTCTCAGGATCATTGCGGTGTGTGTCATAATGTGTCACAGACATTGTATGTGCTATAATGTATCAGGGGCATTGCAGTGTGTAGCATAATGTATAACGGGCATTGCGATTCCTGTCATAATGTGTCAGGGGCATTACAGTGTGTGGCATAATGTGTCGGGGGCATTACGGTGTGTGGCATAATGTGTCGGGGGCATTACGGTGTGTGCATATTGTGTCATGTGCATTGTTGTGTGTGGCATAATGGCTAAGGCCATTACAGTATGTGACATAATGTATACTGGGCATTACTATAAGGAGGAAAAATGACAAATAATGTAAGGGGCATGAATCAGGATTATTTTTCTTTCCCGTGGTATGGGCGTGCAGGTTGCAAAACAGGAGTATAAGGAAGTCTTTACCTGAATTGTCATGCCCCCTTTCAGTGAAGACACACACATTTTAGTGAGGCCACACCCCCTTTCCCTGCGCGCGCATCTTTACTTTTATAGTGCCGTTTATGGGGGGGGGGGGGGGCACCAGAGTTTTCTTTGGCTTGGGGGAAAAAAAATCCTAGTTACGCCACTGGATCCCACTGTGTGTAATGTGTGTGTGCGTATGGGTCTGGGACTCAAGGTCGGCACACCTTATGGCAACATCAATTGGTCGACACACCTTAGGTCGACACCAGAAATAGGTTGACATGAACAAGGCTGACATGGAAAAAGGTCAACATAAGTTTTTTTATGTTTTTTTGGTGTAATTTTCTTCATAAAGTAATCGGGAACCCCAATTAGTGCACCATGTCCCCTCGCTTCGTTCGCCATGCTTCGGGCAAGGTGCCGAGCGCAGATTACCGTTCCCAATCGTATCCCACGTGGATCATAAAGTATGAAAAAGTAAAAAAAATAAGATTTTTTTTTTAAAAACTCATGTCAGCCTTTTTCTATGTTGACCTTGTTCACGTCGTCATATTGGCTACATCGCCATTTCTGGTGTCGACATAAGGTGTGTCGACCAACTGATGTTGACCTAAGGTGTGTCGACCTAGAGCCCGGATACCATGCGTATATAGCAACATCATGGTGTCACTTTTACCTGTTACACAAATGAAGCCTTACGTAGACTCCGCTAGTGGACTATGGGGGTAATTCTGAGTTGATCGCACCAGGAAATTTTTTAGCAGTTGGGCAAAGCCATGTGCACTGCAGGGGAGGCAGATATAACATTTGCAGAGAGAGTTAGAATAAGGGTGTGTTATTTTTAGTGATGAGCGGGTTCGGTTCCGAACCCCCCCCAAACTTCACCCTTTTTACACGGGTCCGAGGCAGACTCGGATCCTCCCGCCTTGCTCGGTTAACCCGAGCGCGCCCAAACGTCATCATCCCGCTGTCGAATTCTCGCGAGATTCGATTCTATATAAAGTCGCGCGTCGCCGCCATTTTTCACTCGTGCATTGGAAATGATAGTGAGAGGACGTGGCTGGCGTCCTCTCACTTTGTTTCAGGGGGCTGCAGTGCAAATATCTATATTCTGGGGACCAGCAGTATTTTAGGAGGAGTACAGTGCAGAGTTTTGCTGACCAGTGACCACCAGTATTATACGTTGTCTGCCTGAAAAACGCTCCATATCTGTGCTCAGTGTGCTGCATATATCTATGCTCACACTGCTTTATTGTGGGGACTGGGGACCACCAGTATATTATATAGGAGGAGTACAGTGCAGAGTTTTGCTGACCAGTGACTACCAGTATTATACGTTGATCTATTACTGGCATAAAATTCCACACATTAAAAAATGGAGAACAAAAATGTGGAGGGTAAAATAGGGAAAGATTAAGATCCACTTCCACCTCGTGCTGAAGCTGCTGCCACTAGTCATGGCCGAGACGATGAAATGCCATCAACGTCGTCTGCCAAGGCCGATGCACAATGTCATAGTAGAGAGCATGTAAAATCCAAAAAAATAAGTAAAATGACCCAAAAATCTAAATCAAAATCGTCTGAGGAGAAGCGTAAACTTGCCAATGTGCCATTTATGACACGGAGTGGCAAAGAACGGCTGAGGCCCTGGCCTATGTTCAAGGCTAGTGGTTCAGCTTCACCTGAGGATGGAAGCACTCATCCTCCTGCTAGAAAACTTAAAATAGTTAAGATGGCAAAAGCACAGCAAAGAACTGTGCGTTCTTCTAAATCACAAATCCCCAAGGAGAGTCCAATTGTGTCGGTTGCGATGCCTGACCTTCCCAACACTGGACGGGAAGAGGTTGCGCCTTCCACCATTTGCACGCCCCCTACAAGTGCTGGAAGGAGCACCCGCAGTCCAGTTCCTGATAGTCAAATTGAAGATGTCACTGTTGAAGTACACCAGGATGAGGATATGGGTGTTGCTGGCTCTGGGGAGGAAATTGACAAGGAGGATTCTGATGGTGAGGTGGTTTGTTTAAGTCAGGCACCCGGGGAGACACCTGTTGTCCGTGGGACGAATATGGCCATTGACATGCCTGGTCAAAATACAAAAAAAAAATCACCTCTTCGGTGTGGAATTATTTCAACAGAAATGCGGACAACTGGTGTCAAGCCGTGTGTTGCCTTTGTCAAGCTGTAATAAGTAGGGGTAAGGACGTTAACCACCTAGGAACATCCTCCCTTATACGTCACCTGGACCGCATTCATCAGAAGTCAGTGACAAGTTCAAAAACTTTGGATGACAGCGGAAGCAGTCCACAGACAACTGAATTCCTTCCACTTGTAACCAAGCTCCTGCAAACCACACCACCAACTCCCTCAGTGTCAATTTCCTCCTTAGACAGGAAAGCCAATAGTCCTGCAGGCCATGTCACTGTCAAGTCTGACGAGTCCTCTCCTGCCTGGGATTCCTCCGATGCATCCTTGAGTGTAACGCCTACTGCTGCTGGCGCTGCTGTTGTTGCTGCTGGGAGTCGATCGTCATCCCAGAGGGGAAGTCGGAAGACCACTTGTACTACTTCCAGTAAGCAATTGACTGTCCAACAGTCCTTTGCGAGGAAGATGAAATATCACAGCAGTCATCCTGCTGCAAAGCGGATAACTGAGGCCTTGGCAGCCTGGCTGGTGAGAAACGTGTTTCCGGTATCCACCATTAATTCACAGGCAACTAGAGACTTGATTGAGGTACTGTGTCCCCGGTACCAAATACCATCTAGGTTCCATTTCTCTAGGCAGGCGATACCGAAAATGTACACAGACGTCAGAAAAAGAGTCACCAGTGTCCTAAAAAATGCAGTTGTACCCAATGTTCACTTAACCACGGACATGTGGACAAGTGGAGCAGGGCAGACTCAGGATTATATGACTGTGACAGTCCACTGGGTAGATGTATTGCCTCCCGCAGCAAGAACAGCAGCGGTGGCACCAGTAGCAGCATCTTGCAAACGCCAACTTGTTCCTAGGCAGGCTACGCTTTGTATCACCGCTTTCCATAAGAGGCACACAGCTGACAACCTCTTACGGAAACTGAGGAAAATCATCGCAGAATGGCTTACCCCAATTGGACTCTCCTGGGGATTTGTGACATCGGACAACGCCACCAATATTGGCCCTCATTCCGAGTTGTTCGCTCGCAAGCTGCTTTTAGCAGCATTGCACACGCTAAGCCGCCACCTACTGGGAGTGTATCTTAGCTTATCAAAATTGCGACCAAACGATTCTCAAAATTGCGATTAGACACTTCTTAGCAGTTTCTGAGTAGCTCCACACTTACTCGGCATCTGCGATCAGTTCAGTCCGTTTAGTTCCTGGTTTGCCATCACAAACACACCCAGCGTTCGCCCAGACACTCCCCCGTTTCTCCTGCCACTCCCGCGTTTTTCCCAGAAACGGTAGCATTTTTTCGCACACACCTATAAAACGGGCAGTTTCCGCCCAGAAACACCAACTTCCGGTCAATCACATTACGATCACCAGAACGAAGAAAAAACCGTGAGTAAAATACCTAACTGCATAGCAAATTTACTTGGCGTAGTCACACTGCAGACATTGCGCATGCGCATTAGCGACTAATCGCTCCGTTGCGAGAAAAAAATAATGAGCAAACAACTCAGAATGACCCCCATTGTGCGTGCATTACATCTGGGCAAATTCCAGCACGTTCCATGTTTTGCACATACATTGAATTTGGTGGTGCAGAATTATTTAAAAAACGACAGGGGCGTGCAAAAGATGCTGTCGGTGGCCCGAAGAATTGCGGGCCACTTTCGGCATTCAGCCACCGCGTGCCGAAGACTGAAGCACCAGCAAACAGTCCTGAACCTGCCCTGCCATCATCTGAAGCAAGAGGTGGTAACGAGGTGGAATTAAACCCTCTATATGCTTGAGAGGATGGAGGAGCAGCAAAAGGCCATTCAAGCCTATACATCTGCCTACGATATAGGCAAAGGATGGGGAATGCACCTGACTCAAGCACAGTGGAGAATGATTTCAACGTTGTGGAAGGTTCTGCAACCCATTGAACTTGCCACACGTGAAGTCAGTTCAGACACTGCCAGCTTGAGTCAGGTCATTCCCCTCATCAGGCTTTTGCAGAAGAAGCTAGAGACATTGAAGGAGGAGCTAAAACAGAGCGATTCCGCTAGGCATGTGGGGCTTGTGGATGGAGCCCTTAATTCGCTTAACCAGGATTCACGGGTGGTCAATCTGTTGAAATCAGAGCACTACATTTTGGCCACCGTGCTCGATCCTAGATTTAAAACCTACGTTGTATCTCTTTCCGGCAGACACAAGTCTGCAGAGGTTCAAAGACCTGCTGGTGAGAAAATTGTTAAGTCAAGCGGAACGTGACCTGTCAACAGCTCTTCCTTCACATTCTCCCGCAACTGGGGGTGCGAGGAAAAGGCTAAGAATTCCGAGCCCACCCGCTGGCGGTGATGCAGGGCAGTCTGGAGCGAGTGCTGACATCTGGTCCGGACTGAAGGACCTGCCAACGATTACTGACATGTCGTCGACTGTCACTGCATATGATTCTGTCACCATTGAAAGAATGGTGGAGGATTATATGAGTGACCGCATCCAAGTAGGCACGTCAGACAGTCCGTACGTATACTGGCAGGAAAAAGAGGCAATTTGGAGGCCCTTGCAGAAACTGGCTTTATTTTACCTAAGTTGCCCCCCCTCCAGTGTGTACTCCGAAAGAGTGTTTAGTGCAGCCGCTCACCTTGTCAGTAATCGGCGTACTAGGTTACTTCCAGAAAATGTGGAGAAGATGATCTTCATCAAAATGAATTATAATCAATTCCTCCGTGGAGACATTCACCAGCAGCAATTGCCTCCAGAAAGAACACAGGGACCTGAGATGGTGGGGACGAATTAATAATCTGTGAGGAGGGGGATGTACACAGTGAAAGGGGTTAGGAATCGGAGGATGAGGAGGAGGTGGACATCTTGCCTCTGTAGAGCCAGTTTGTGCAAGGAGAGATTGATTGCTTCTTTTTTGGTGGGGGCCCAAACCAACCAGTCATTTCAGTCACAGGGGTATATTTACTAAGCTCCCGATTTTGGCCGAGTTGGTGTTTTTTCTTCAAAGTGTCATCTCGGGAATTTACTAAACTCAAATCACGGCAGTGATGAGGGCATTCGTATTTTTTTGGAAGGTCATGTGTCAAATTACAAATGAATACACCATCGGTCAAAACGCGGCTGTTTAAGTATGAATCTCGGTCATTTACTAAAAAGTGCAAAGCAAAAAAAAAAACAAACACTGCCGTGAAAAATTACAATTCGTAATAAAGTGCTAAAAAAAAACAGACCTGCTTTTTTTCCCCGTGATTGGATAGGCATGCACGGATCCCTGAGATCCGTGCATGGATATCAGTGGGAAGGGGTGGGAAAGTGTTATATTTTCCTAAAAAAATTGCGTGGGGTCCCCCCTCCTAAGCATAACCAGCCTCGGGCTCTTTAAACTGGTCCTGGTTGCAGAAATATGGGGAAAAAAATGGACAGGGGTTCCCCCATATTTAAACAACCAGCACCGGGCTCTGCGCCTGGTCCTGGTTCCAAAAATACGGGGGACAAAAAGAGTAGGGGTCCCCCGTATTTTAGAAACCAGCACCGGGCTCCACTAGCTGGACAGATAATGCCACAGCCGGGGGTCACTTTTATACAGTGCCCTGCGGCCATGGCAATAAAAACCCAACTAGTCACCCCTGGCCGGGGTACTCTGGGGGAGTGGGGACCCCTTCAATCAAGGGGTCCCCCCCAGCCACCCAAGGGCCAGGGGTGAAGCCCGAGGCTGTTCCCCCCATCCAAGGGCTGCGGATGGGGGGCTGATAGCCATGTTGTAAAGTGATTGATATTGTTTTTAGTAGCAGTACTACAAGGCCCAGCAAGCCTCCCCCGCAAGCTGGTACTTGGAGAACCACAAGTACCAGCATGCGGCAGAAAAACGGGCCCGCCGGTACCTGTAGTACTACTACTAAAAAAATACCACAATAAAGACAACACACACACACCTTGAAAGTATAACTTTAATACATCCATCCACACCACATATACACATACTTACCTATGTCCCCACGCAGGTCGGTCCTCTTCTCCAGTAGAATCCATGGTGTACCTGTTGAATAAATTATACTCACCAAATCCAGTGTAGAAGGCTCCTCGAAAAATCCTTTTGTAATCCACGTACTTGAAAAAATAAAAAAACGGATACCCGACCTCGCACTGAAAGGGGACCCATGTTTTCACATGGGTCCCCTTTCCCCGAATGCCAGGAACCCCCTCTGACTTAAGTCCAAGAAGGTTCCATCAGCCAATCAGGGAGCGCCACGTTTGGCACTCCCTGATTGGGAACTTTTAGCTCAGCAGTGAGGTTACTCTTGGTCAACCGCTGAGCTAAAAGTTCCCACCATTGGTTACAATGGAGCGCATAGGCGCTACATTGTAACACTGCCGTGTGCCACCTGTCATACAGTACAGGAGCACACAGCCAATCAGGAGGGCGCCAAACGTGGCGCTCCCTGATTGGACTTAAGACTGTGGCATTATCTGTCCAGCTAGTGGAGCCCGGTGCTGGTTTCTAAAATACAGGGGACCCCTTCTCTTTTTGTCCCCCGTATTTTTGGAACCAGGACCAGGCACAGAGCCCGGTGCTGGTTGTTTAAATATGGGGGAACCCCTGTCCATTTTTTCCCCATATTTCTGCAACCAGGACCGGCTCAAAGAGCCCGAGGCTGGTTATGCTTAGGTCGGGGGACCCCACGCAATTTTTTTTTTGCTTTTACATGATTTATTTAAAAAAAAAATGCACAATGAACCCCAGCACGGATCACACAGATCCGGCCGTGATTCATTGTGTTAAAGTCGGCAGTGTTTTGCTAATCACTGCCGTAAAAAACTGGAAAAAAAAACGACATCGGAAAAAAACGAAAATGCAGAATACGACAGCTTAGTAAATTAGCCGTAAAAAATTCAAAAAGTTGCAGTTTTACACTTTCGATGTCATTCGTGATTATTCTCCCACCAAATCGGGAGAATTACGAATGTTAGTAAATGTACCCCCCAGTCGTGTGGCAGACCCTGTCGCTGAAATGATGGGTTCCTTAAAGTGTGCATGTCCTGTTTATACAACATAAGGGTGAGTGGGAGGGCCCAAGGACAATTCCATCTTGCACCTATTTTTTCTTTCATTTTTCTTTGCATCATGTGCTGTTTGGGGACTATTTTTTTGAAGTGCCATCCTGTCTGACAGTGCAGTGCCACTCCTAGATGGGCCAGGTGTTTGTGTCGGCCACTTGTGATGCTTAGCTTAGCCATCCAGCGACCTTGGTGCACCTCTTTTTTTCTTTGCATCATGTGCTGTTCGGGGACTATTTTTTAAATCTGCCATCCTGTCTGACACTGCAGTGCCACTCCTAGATGGGCCAGGTGTTTGTGTCGGCCACTTGGGTCGCTTAGCTTAGTCATCCAGCGACCTCGGTGCAAATTTTAGGACTAAAAATCTAAAAATAATATTGTGAGGTGTTCAGAATATACTGAAAATGAGTGGAAATTATGGTTATTGAGGTTAATAATACTATGGGATCAAAATGACCCCCAAATTCTATGACTTAAGCTGTTTTTGAGTTTTTTTTGTAAAAAAAAAAACACCCGAATCCAAAACACACCCAAATCCGACCAAAAATTTTCAGGGAGGTTTTTGCCAAAACGCATTCGAATCTAAAACACGGCCGCGGAACCGAATCCAAAACCAAAACGCATAACCCAAATAATTTCCGGTGCACATTACTAGTCATTTTGTTTCTGTGCAGGGTAAATACTGGCTGGTTTATTTTTTGGTGGAGGGGCGGGTGCAGGGTTGCCGCAGGTGGGGGAGCGGCAGTTGCGGGGGTGCTGCTGGTGGGGGAGGGGCAGGTGGGTTTGGGGGCCCCCCGGCTGGAACAGCTCTGAAGCTCTACCCGTCCTGTCAGCAACAGCAGCTGCATTGACTACAGTCAGAACACGCTGCTGGCTGGTCTGTGGTGTTGCAGTTTCTTCTGCCTGTGCGGGTGATGTTCCAAAATCTACACCCAAAAACAAAAATATTTCCGTAATTTGCATAAGGGGGCATGGTCCCACAATTAGGCCACACTCCTGAACCCGCAGCTGGCACAGCAATGAGATAGGGCCCCCTGTCTCAAGTGCCCCTAGGCTCCCCAAAGTCCTAATCCGGCCATGCCCAAGCACCGCAGCTCCCCCCCCCCCCTCCCCTGACTGTGAGTCCCTCTGCAGCAGAGTGGAGTTTAGGGAACACGCAGCAGTCAAAGGGCAGAGCCTCCCATTGGATGTAACCTGTGTGGGAGGGCATTTCTCGCCCAATCAGCTGTGGGCTGGGTGTGACAGACCTGCCGCTAAGCCAATGAGAGCTCCTAGCCACGAACAGTGTAAGAAAATGAGACATAAAGTCACAGAACTGGGTAAATATATAGGAGTTATCTCAATTAGTACACAAAATTGCAACTTGTGAAAATGAATAAATATGCCCATAGGTGGAGACAGACATGCCCTTTGGGAAGAGCATGACACTCAGTGGCATAACTACCATCCCCACAGCCATTGTGGAGGTGCAGAGCTGCAGTGGCACCGCCGCTGATTCAGGCAGATTGGCATGCGAACTAGCCGTCCGCATGTCAATCTACTAAATGTCCCTCCCAAAATGGCCACCGCCATGGAGGAGACAGATGCACAAGCATTACCCCTTGGCAACGAGCAATACACACCCAGTACATGAAACCCCTGGCAACAAGCATTACCCCTTGGCAACGAGCATTACACACCCAGTGACTGAAACCCCTGGCAACAAGCATTACCCCATGGCAACGAGCATTACACACCCAGTGAATGAAATCCCTGGCAACAAGCATTACACCCTGGCAAGGAACCATGGTATCATGGGCATTGCGGTGTGTGACATAATGTATAACCGGCATTGCAGTGTGTGGCATAATATATACCGGGCATTGTGGTGTGTGGCATAATGTGTCACATGCATTATGGTGTGTGGCATACTGTGTTATGGGCATTGCGGTACATGGTATAATGTGTAATGGGCATTACGAGGTGTGACATATTGTGTAATGGGCACTGCGGTGTGTGGTATAATATGTAATGGGCATTGCGGTGTGTGTCATAATATTTAAGGGACATTGCGGTGTGTGGCATAGTGTGTAAGGGGCATTAAACCTTACACAGCCAGATGCATCCATACTTTATTCACACCAACTAATCTAAAATAGAGACTCAGACGACAGAAATTGGCGTGAAATGGGTCAGCTTTTAGTTTAGGAGGGAGGCCTATTTGTAACTAACTGATTAAAATTGTCCCTCCTCTAACTATGGTGGCAGGAGAAGAACTGCTCAACAAAAATATTACATAAAAAACTTGAATTCAAAAATGAAAATAAAAATAAAATAAAAAATATAAAAATAAAATGAGTCACCAAAAGAGGGCCACCTGCCCTGACGGTCAAGAATGGACCTGCTGCCGCTATCCTTGACCATACACAACTCGCAAGGGTAGAGTTCATCACCCCACTCTGACGGGGACTACAAATAAATCATAAGAGGGACACCTGCCAACTCAGCTCAACTAAAGTGGCGTGAGGGCCCACCTGGACCAGTGATGCCCCCATGAAAAAAACCGTCAACATGCCCTGCCAGTCTCCCCAAAGGATCTGCCCTCCAGGGAAAAATAATAACTACCTATAATACAAAAACCACTTAAAGCCGTTCTGAAACCGGCCAACAGCCAGTTTCCTTACAAACTGGCACCGCCACCATATCCCAAAACCTAAAGCACTTTATTCAGCTCTCAAAGCCCTAACTATATCCTCCAAAAATATCACCATACCCGCATCAGAGAGGTGCACGCCATCAGCCCTATACAAGTGCTGGTCTCTGAAAGAGATCCTCCCGTGCGGTATCACAAATCCACTGTTCTGGTGAACTGCCCTGCCAACCACGGAACTGACTCTCCTTCGAATCAAGAGGGTAATTCCGAGTTGATCGCAGCAGGAACTTTGTTAGCAGTTGGGCAAAACCATGTGCACTGCAGGGAGGGGGGGGGGCAGATATAACATGTGCAGAGAGAGTTAGATTTGGGTGGGGTGTGTTCAACCTGCAATCTAAATTGCAGTGTAAAAATAAAGCAGCCAGTATTTACCCTGCATAGAAACAACATAAGCCACCCAAATCTAACTCTCTCTGCACATGTTATCTCTGACCCCCCTGCAGTGCACATGGTTTTGCCCAACTGCTAACAAAGTTCCTGCTGCGATCAACTCCAATGCCTAATATCGCCCCTCCATGCTCCCCTGGGAATAATCTCAGACCAATAAATTCAACAAAGCGGCCAATCGTGCACCGGCCGCACCAAATGCCTGCGTATCTCACATCTAAGATCTAGCCCAGTACGCGAGGTCAAGTCTTTGCCCCCTAAATGAACAATTAAGAAAAGGGGGAAACCAAAACTAGTAACGGATTGCAGTAACAACTCCCTAAAACCCTACCAACGTAAACCCCTATGACCTATCCACCTGAACAACGACAACTCCGCAAACTGCTCAAAATCCGCCGATATAGGGGACCTGACCAACCAGTAAATATAAGAGTGGCCAACCACCCATATCATCTGCAAATCTAATCGCATGCCTGAAAAAATAAACCAGAAATAAGATTAATAATGCACATAAATACTTAGAACAACAGACACCTACGGGGGAAAAAAAAAACTAATCCCCAATGGGGTGGGAAAGGGACAGGGCAAATGCGGGTCGCCCAACTTGACTTGAGGCAAAAACTCAAAAACTTCCGACAGCCGTTAGAAACCGCAACTAAAACTGACTAAAACATTCCTCAAGGCCCCCGCAAGAAGCAGCAAGCAGCTAATCCTCAAGAGGGCGCACTGCCAGATGGAAGCCTGAGCTGATATATTGTTTATATACACCAGACTTCCATCTACCCAGTGCCCGGATGTCAACGTTGGACCACCCTGCCGCAGCGGCAGCTGTGGTGGCGCCAATGCAGATAGACGGAGATAGACCTAATTGCAGAATGCAATTCATCAGAACCGAGCCAAACCGATAACAGGTGAGCGGCGACCCATCAAGATGAATCAACAACCCCCCAGAAGATTGAGGTCAAAGATTACGATAAGTCTCTGCGGCTACCACCAGACAAGTCCAATGATCACCACAACGATCCATGGAAACCCAACACCCCCTACAAACCATATGGCTCTTGGAACATTGCAATCTACACCACAATCCATTAGGACATAAATCGACATGAGCGCTTGGCATCGGCGAGTCAGCCGTCCTGGACGAGGACACCAGATCGCCTACCCTGAATGCACCATGATAAGCCATAGTAAAGGCCATTCGGAAAAGGCTGATTTCATAACCAGAAGAACAGACGTTCCTCAAAGTCTTTATCAGCCTCCTCATTAAGAGGCCGTCGACAGGACATCTCGTGTCAGGAGAAGGTGGGATCACTCTGGCCCAACCCATAAGCACCCGCAAGAGAAAAAAGGACTTCATAATATCCCTTTCCCCACGCAGGCGCAGAAAACTCCTTCCTGACAAAAGCCTGCGACTTCCCGGCAACATAGGTACGCCAAACGAAGGCAAGAATCGATTTATTTAAACTCTTACTCGATTGCCCCTCTCAATCAGAAAACGGCTCCACCATTCCCATGCGGACAAGAAAGCCGTGTAAGTTGCGAGTGCCAGTGACGGCAGCACTAAATCCTCCATGCCGGCCGAATAATCGGCCAGACATAAGAGGGACACCCGTCACCGACCAAGTTGGTGGTAAGCCCAACCCTCCAAAAACGCTCCTAACCTAATCAGCTACCGTGTTATCTATGCCGGGTACGTGTTTGGCTTGCAACAAAATATTGTTCAAACAACGTAGTACAATCTGCGCAAGTATTCTGAGGACCAGGATGGAGGTCGACTTCTGCCTATTCAATGCGAATTCAACACCCAAATTATTGCACAAGAATATGACCTCCTTGCTCTGCAAAGCTTCACCCTATAACTCCAACGCTACCATAATGGGAAATACCTCCAAAAATATCATATACTTAGTCAGATCCTCCATAACCCAGTCCTCAGGCCACTTCTCGGCATACCATCTACCACCGAAATAGGCCCCAAAGCCGGTGGACCCTTATGCATCGTGAACAGCTGCAATTCTGAATTGCTAACCTCCATGGGGGTCATTCCGAGTTGATCGCTCGCTAGCTGTTTTTAGCAGCCGTGGCAATGCATAGTTGCCACCCACGGGGGAGTGTATTTTCGCTTTGCAGGCGTGCGAACGCCTGTGCAGCAGAGCACCTGCAAACACATTTTGTGCAGAACAAGACCAGCCCTGTAGTTACTTATCCTGTGCGATGATTGCTGCGACAAGTGACACGGTAATGACGTCAGATACCCGCCCAGCAAACGCCCGGCCACGCCTGTGTTTTTCCAAACACTCCCAGAAAACGGTCAGTTGATACCGAGAAACGCTCTCTTCCTGTCAATCTCCTTGCGTACGGCTGTGCGATTGGAATTATCGCTACAACCAGTGCAAAACCACAAAGGACTTCCCACCTGTACAACGCGCGTGCGCATTGCTGTGCATATGCATGCGCAGATTAGCTGTTTTTTCAATGATCGCTACGCAGCGAACAACGGTTCCTAGCGATCAACTCTGAATGACCCCCCCATGTCCCTCCATAAGAAGGAATCCCAAATCAAAAGGACTCTGCAAATTTCTTGGGAAAGCCTTAAGAAATGATGAGGCCTTCTGATACCAGTTGTACGCTCTAATTTCCTGGATAATATCCTGCCCATGGGTATAACTCTACATGCAAAGTTAAACAAACCCAATAGTGATTGAGCCTGTTTAAGCATGAGCTTCCCTGTCGCAAATGCAAACAGAATCTCATTGTGAAGACGCGCAACCTTGTCCGCCGGCAAACGACAAACCCTCTGTACAGAATCAATCTCAATTCACAAATAAACCGTAACCTCAACCGGGCCCTCAGTCTTATCATTCGCCACTGGGACCCCGAAACCTTTACCAATACCAATGCCCGTGTGTCAAGGCCGAGTGTTTTTGTGAATCCGTTAGCCCTGGACCAACCACAGGTGTAGGTGCCGGAGGATAGTGAAAACAGGGAGGACGAATAAAGTTCTGTTTCATATTTAATTCCAGTAAGGAGTTAAATGACAATTATTAGTCACCATAGATGTATACTGACATACTGCAATGAATTGTATAATGATAAGCAGGAACAGTCTTAAAGATGCATTGAAGAAATGTTCATACAACAGAGTTTAAACAAGCTTGTGAAGAATTGTCCAAATAAAGCAATGGCTGGTGCCAAACTGTAAGGAGTGTTAACTGGATTTTGTAGACATAAATGAATAACTGTAGAGACTTGTATTGAAGCTTAAAGGTTAAACTGGAAGACTGTGAAGAATTGTCCTTGATTGCAGCAATAATGAAAATACAATACTGAATAGAATGCTTGCATGTTGAAGATAACTTTTGAAGCACTGTGAAATTGCAGCAGATGACAATGGTGCAGAATGAGTTAAACTGAGAGCTGATTAAACGAGCACCTGATATTAGTAGAGTCTTCCAAGCATGTGTGATTGAAGCAGGCAGACAGGGTTACCTCTCACAAGACTCTGGAAATCAACTTGTTGCCACTGGGAGAGCGATTGACTGACAACACAGCAGGGAGCTGGTGGATCTTTTGCAGTGAAGGATGCAGGCAGACCTCTGGGAGCGGAGGCGATATCTGGACCACTGGAATCACACAGAAAACCACAGAGAGAGCACAGAGCTAGGGTACAGAGTAACTACAACAAAGCACTGGACCAGAGTAACATAATCCCAGCCTACTTAAAGGCAGCACAAGCACGGGATTGGCTAACACTTACCCACAGGTGTTTCACAAGTGCTCTCAGGTGCTCATTTGGTCTCCAACATGGAGACACACAGCGGAGCCTTTGGCCATTTGGTCCCCACATTTTTGGCTCCCAGAACCTGCATCACCTCTGCCGCTGACCACGCCGTGTCCCCACTTGGCCGCCAGCAACGGATGGACTCCAGAACCCGCAGAGGTGAGTGATTGGTTCGTGACACCATGACAGCAAATTTGCGCAATGCCTAGAGACAGCGGGTTCCACCAGCAAGAAATCCTCTAAATAATGCGCTATACCGCTCTTGCCAGTGTACTCCTCCAAGCACCAGTGCAAAAAGGTACTAAAGCACTGGAAGTATGTGCAAGAAATAGAGCAATCCATGGGCAGGCATTTATCAATATAGAAACCATCTACCAGCTGAAAACCCATAAAACTGAACACTGAGGGGTGTACGGGTAATAGCCTAAATGCAGATTCAATATCCATCTTACACACGAGAGCCCCGGTACAGAATGACTTAACCACTTCGAGTGCCGCTTCAAAAGACTGATAATTAACGCGGCAATGAATGTCAGCAATCGCATCGTTCACTGAGGCTCCCCTTGGACAAGACAAATGCTGAATAAGCCTGAATTTACCCTGCACTTTCTTGGGCTTTCTTGGAATAGGGGGTTCTGCAAAAGGCCCCACCATCCGGGAATTCATAAGCGGAGCGTAAATTCTTCACAAGGCCCTGACCAATTGTCCCTAAAATGGACAAAGAAAAACCTTCTGAAAAACCTACGCGCAAAAATTCAGCATCCGCCTGCAATGGGTATCTACTGAGCCAAGGAAGCAGTGCCTGGACCTTAACTGGAGTGGGGGCCCTAACTGACCAAGGGAGCCGAGGGACTGCGACTTTGCCTGGCGAGGGGAGTTGACCCTCCTCCAACGCCAGGCTTGGGACAGTCCTTAATGGCATGGGAACAACCACATCTAATGCAGGAGTGCCGAAAACGACATCTCGTACCCAAAGAGCGTTGTCCATTATTAAAGGCAAAGCACTTCCCATGCCCTGCCCAAGCTGCTCCAAAGCGAGCACCATAAGGCTTAACAAAAGGCGTCGTATTCTGTCTAGCGCCCGCCTTAGGCGGCCCTGCTTCCACGGCTAAGCCTGCCACCTGCGTAATTTCTACATACAGCTCAACGTCTTTTTTTTGACAATATCATAGATATCTCGCCCATGCTGCTTCCTTCTGAATTCCTCATCGTAGGCCGCCATGACGAACCTGCGTATGAGGAACACAGGTGATGAACAAAGTACTGATAGCGTACCAGGTTCATATGTTCATCTGGACGAGTCTCCAAAGAACAAGCCGTAAATACCAACATGCCCCGTAACTAACCACGACGGCGTCTCACTTCCCCATATGCTCTTTCCATGATTGGTGAAACCGCACCTACTGAGGACAAAACAGAAACATCTTCCCCAGTTGTAACAGAGTGGTTAGAGTTACCATCCCCGGGCAAGCGCCCATAGTCCACAGCCAATAACAGAACTGGTACAATGGCCTGCAAAATACTAGACGATAGCGCGGCCTCATTCCAATGACCCCTGACCCCGCCCACCGGGACCGGTGGTAAGAAGAGGCACTACAGCTGAAACCACCGCTGAGCAAACAGATGTAATGGAAATATCCACATCACATGTCGGGTCAGCATAAGACCTGCAACGAGGCGCGGAGCTGGAGAGCCTCCCCCTGTTGGTAGCAAGCCCTTGGCAAGTAACCCCCCGCTAGAGATATCCCCAGATTGAGAAGCATCCCCAGAACTGCAATCACAGCCTCAAATAGGCGGCGCCTCCTCTCCCTCCTATGACTCCTAGCAGTATTAGACCTCCGCTTCACCAGCCGCGCACCTGCCTCCGCTATCGCAGTACCCATGAGGTAACGCGACTGGACACTAGCAGCCATGCTACAAAAAGCCCTTACAACAGAGGAAAGAAAAGAGATAAGAGAAGTAGGAAAACAGGGGTATAGAAAATAGAAGAAGAATAGGGAATATCAAAGAAAGATAGAAAAGAACAAATTCAATCCAAAAGCAATAAGATATAAATCCTAAAGGGACCGTACTCATCTCCTCCAAAGACAAACTGGAAAGAGACCAAATGATTCTAGAAACCACTCTAAACCCATTATCACCACTCCCCTAACTTAAAACCAACTAATCAAAAACAGCCATCTATCTGAGGGCGTTCCTCCCAACATCAAAAGCTTAACCCCATGTTGGGCCTATAACAATAAGCGTGTCAGCATTAGGCCGGAAAGTTTATATCATCTTCAGGCACACCAGGTGCCTTCCATGATCTTACCATAATAAAGAGGAAAAATGGCAAATAATGTAAGGGGCATGAATCAGGATTTTTTTTTCCTGTGGTGGCCAACGTCTGGGCGTGCAGGTTTTAAAACTGGGGTTTAAGGTAGTCTTTTCCTGCAACGCCACACCCCTTGCAGTGAGGCCACACCCCTTTTTTTGGAGTATGCACACAGTCTTTACTTTTCAAATGGCAATTCGGGGGGGCGCCAGACAGTTTTTTGGCTTGGGGGAGCAAAGTTTCTAGTTTCGCCACTGATGACACGACCTGCATCGGCGCTTTGCACGGTACATTCTGTTATCAGCTGTAATCTTCCTGAAACTAGTTCTCCAAAGTAATCAAATATGGACAGATGTACTAAGCCTTGGAGAGTGATAAAGTGAGAGAGCTAAAGTACCAGCCAATCAGCGCCTGTCATTTTTCAAACACAGCCTATAAGATGGCAGTTAGGAGCTGATTGGTTAGTGCTTTTGTTGGGTAATGGTGCGCTCTGTATCTGTCTCCTCATGCATAGGGTCTCGTGGGCGCATCCCCTAGTGTTCATCCCTCTAGTGCCTGTGTCTTAGGGAGGCGGAGCCTAACACGGGGCTCCTCCATCTTCTTACAGAGAGTGAGACTTTAGCGTTCCACGTGTCCTGCGCCATGTACCACGCTGCCGGAGCTTAATAGAGAGCCGGGCACTGTCAATTCCTTCACAGCAGGAGTCGGACTGCACGGACATGCAGTCCTCCATCCCTCACCATCGGAGCCATACCCTGGTGTTATACCGCAGCCACATATCACCGTAGCGATAAGTACTCCTAAACATACTGTGTTACACTATTTGCTATAGGAGCCAGTTGCCTGCTATTATATCTTCTGATTGCCGAGTCACCTGTGTATCTCAATAAACCTGCATGCTGGTAACTCTTTACGTGAGTGGACTAACGTAACTACATCAGGCTCTGCAATACTCTACCAACATCTGTATCTCTGTATAAGCTTTCATACCATACTTACCTACTCTCCCAGAAGCTGCGAAGGCTCCCGTTTTTTGGGGTAGCCCCCCGCACCCCCGGAAGAGTGGGTAAGTCTCCCGCATCCTGCTCGCACCCTAGCGATGCGTGCAGGATGGAGAGATAACCTCCGTCGGGTGGAGAAGGGGTTAAAATGGCGCAAATCGCATCATTTTAGCCCCGCCCCCTTCCCGCGAATCGCGGCATTTCCCGATGCTGGGGGGGGGGGGCGCTCAGTAATGTCACAGTCCGGCCCCGCCCCCCGAGGACACCTGCAGCGTCTCCTCTCCGGGAGAAGCCCGGAGAGGAGACTTACAATGTAGGTAAGTATGTTTCATACATCTCACTGATAGATTTATTTGTACCTTTATCAATTTTTTTTTGATTACAGAATATAACAAGCTAAATCCCTGTAAATATACAGAAGTAATAATTATCATCTTATTAAATTACCTTTATTGTTCTCAATACATTTTATGTATTATCTGTGTTCCTTAGTGTAACTGAGCCTGTAGCTATAATCTGAGTGACAGCTCAGCCTCGCCCTGTGTGCAGAATGTGACCGCACTGGTTTCTGAGCATCAGAGACTTTCACTGTCATTTCTCTCTCCTGCTTCCAGCGATGGCGTCTGCTGATCTGAGACAGGAGCTGGACTGTTCCATCTGCCTGAGCATTTATACGGATCCTGTAACCCTGAGATGTGGCCACAACTTCTGCCGGGTCTGTATTGATCGTGTGCTGGATACACAGGAGGGGGCTGGAGCTTATACCTGTCCTGACTGCAGAGCAGAGTGTCAGGAGCGTCCTGTACTGCAGAGGAACATAACGCTGTGTAACATAGTGGGGAGTTTCCTGTCTACTCGGCCAGATCAGCAGGAGACTGGGATCTTCTGCACTTACTGTGTGGACTCTCCTGTACCTGCTGCTAAATCCTGTCTGCTGTGTGAGGCTTCTCTGTGTGATAATCACCTGAGAGTACACAGCAAGTCAGCAGCACACGTCTTATGTGATCCCACCACTGCCCTGGGGAACAGGAAATGCTCCGTCCATAAGAAGGTCCTGGAGTATTACTGCACTGAGGACGCTGTCTGTGTTTGTGTGTCCTGCAGTTTGGCTGGAGAACATCGGGGACACCATGTGGAGATGCTGGATGAGACCTTTGAGAAGAAGAAGGAGAAGCTGAAAGATGTTCTGCAGAAACTGACCACAAAGAGAGCGGACACTGAGAAAAGAGTCCAGAGTCTGCAGGAGCGCAGGAGGGAAGATCAGGAAAAAGCAGCTGGTGTAACAGAGACAGTCACTGCCCTGTTTAGAGACATCAGGAGACAGCTGGAAGACCTGGAGAAGAGAGTCCTGAGTGAGATCTCCAGACAGGAACAGCGCGTTTCACTCTCAGTCTCTGATCTGATCCAGCAGCTGGAAATAAAGAGGGACGAGCTGTCCGGGAAGATGTGTCACATTGAGGAGCTGTGTAACATGTCTGACCCAGTGACTGTCTTACAGGAACCAGACACAGGGGACTTGTGTGATACTGAGGACACAGAGAGACATGATACCCAGGTCCATGGTGCAGGAGATCTGGATGTGGGTCTCATCTCAGGGACATTACACACATTATCTGATATAATAACAGGTATAAATACAGGGATCTATAAACAGGAAGCTACAGACCTATTACTGGATGTGACCACAGCTGGTAATTATATACAGATATCAGGTGACAGGAAAACTGCATCCAGGTCACCAAACCAGAATCGCCCAGTAACACCAGAGAGATTTCAGTGTAATCAGGTAATAAGCACCAGGGGATTCTCCTCAGGGCGACATTACTGGGAGGTGGATGTCAGTAAGTCAGTGATGTGGGCAGTGGGGATGTGTTATCCCAGTATAGACAGGGGAGGAAAGAAGTCATACATTGGATATAATATCAAGTCCTGGTGTTTGTGGAGGAAGAGGTACAGTAATCGGTACGTAGTGATGCATGACAGTACAGAGATCTGGGTAGCTGACAATATACCCTGTGACAGAGTGAGGGTGTATCTGGATTATGAGGCAGGACAGCTGTCCTTTTATTCTCTGTGTGACCCCATCAGACACTTACACACCTACACTGCCGCCCTCACTGAGCCCCTCCATGCTGTATTATGGGTAGGGGTCGGGTGTTTAACTATATGTGGAGTAGTCGGGAGTTGGGAGAAATTACCATAAGAAATCTGCCCAGAGACTAGTGACATCACAGGTATGAGGAATGTGATTGGGGGAACATTCAGCCAATAGAATGAAGCACTGGGTGGAGCTACAGATGAGCCCCTCCCCCTGTGTACCCATGTGACCAGTGTGTGGATGTGTTCACATGTTGGTGTGCTATGCTGGGTACACACTGACAGACATATCACCCACCCAGCTGTGATGTCAGCACCGACATATCTAACGGCCAATTGGTCAGTCCGTATACTGTAGCTTACCTCATCCACTGCGCTGTCGGTGCGATGGTGTGTCGGCAGACATGTCGTTGAGGTGTGTAACCAGTCTTAGAGACTGTCATTATAAATACAGTATATACATATACAACTCTGTGGGATTTCTCCGTCTTTGATTCACTGACAGCTGTGATTGGCTGCAATATCTGTCTGTCAGCCAGTGTGTACCCTATCAATGTAATCAGTGCTACGCTTGCTCCTATTGGCTGTGAAATATATTGGGATTATGTCACCACCTTCTGGGTATTGTTGTCCAAAGCTATGGGTCTGACTCATGTTTGTAAATGTAACCCTAGGAAAAGGTCAGGGCAGTAACTAGGTTCCAGGGGTGCCTGGTACACAGTGTATCTGCTCTATGAGCGCAGACCCGCCGACAACACACGCAGGGCCGCGCTGTGCCACACTAGTACTGCAGCACCCGGCTACTTGTTACAGTGACATAGATAGGGAGACGAATGCTGCAGCTTGTCAGTCGCACGCTCCTCCCCGGCTCCCCGTCTGTGACAGAATGACATCACACCTCCGTGTTCTTATCTATTGGTCCCTAGTATAGCAGACACGTGTAAGTAACATTGTCTCCCATAATCCCGCTCTCTCTGCAAATGGCTACCTGACGTAACGGGCAGCTGGGTAGGCGCTGCGGCGGTCACCTGACCCTGATAGAGCGCTAGGAGAGAGACTAGTGGAGAAGGCCGAGGTCTCCGGCAGGTGTTACTTGCAGCCTGCTGCTCTGAGTACTATAGTGTGTGCCCCATGTCGCCCGATGTGTAGTTATTGTTCTCAGGATTCTCATAATCTCCTATTATAACACTCTGTTACATTTTTATTTCTCTTATATAAAAAACTACAACAAAATTGCAATAAAACTTGTTAAAGGTCAATAAAAATGTTTTTAATGAAATATATCTTCCATTTTCCGATTTTACTGGATTGAATTCAGCACAGGTTCTCAAACTCGGTCCTCAGGACCCCACACGGTGCATGTTTTGCAGGTCTCCTCACAGAATCGCAAGTGAAATAATTAGCTCCACCTGTGGACCTTTTAAAATGTGTCAGTGAGTAATTAATACACCTGTGCACCTGCAGGGTTACCTGCAAAACATGCAACGTGTGGGGTCCTGAGGACCGAGTTTGAGAACCCCTGGAATACAGTATAGGCTCATCCAAAATAACTGGTCCGATATCGCCATATGTTGCTATAATTCATATCGGAATGCCCTGTTCACATTTCCCATGCAGAGAGGCAGAGCAGTGGACTTTCCACCTCCAGCCCTCATCGGAGCAAACTGACTGCGACACCTTTGCGTTGTACAAGTGAGGAGGTCATGTGACGCGACACCATTTTCCGCCACAGCCTGAAGCATAATGCTACGACCCTGCTTCTACTAACAGCATACTAGCCTACTTTTGAAAACTAGAATCAGGTAGATTACAGTAGAATGTGGCGCGCAAAGCGCAATGCGCTGCCGAATGGGCGTGTCATACTCTGCCCAAAGGGTGTGTCTAGTTCCAGGAATGGGCGTGTCTATGCTTAAATGCTTGTTGTTGTGAGATTTGTTTTATATAACATTAGTAACAATGTATTTTTCTCTTCTTCTCACTCAGAACAATATACATGGTAAATGTGATGCCTACGCAATAAATCCCAAATGCAATTTGACCATGTGTGAATTTATCCCTACCCATATAAGTAAATGATGATTTTGGTGTATTACATGTTACTTTATTGTGAACACTGGACGTCTGTATCTTGTAGGCACTACCTATATTTATTGGATGTGCTGTTTTCCATACCATTACTGCATTACCCAAATCATTACAGACACCAGATACTCTAATTAAACAAATGTGTTTAACTACAGAAAGATTATTAACAACAATTCTTACATTAGCAGCAGCAGCAGCAGCAGCAAACTATGGGTCAGTGCACAGAAGCACAGATAAGAAGGAGGGTGTGATCAGATACTGCTGTCTCTCTCTCAGGGGTTCCCACAAGCAGGGATAATGACAGGCATCAGCAGTGAATCCTGAGCAGCTGTAGCAAATCACCCCTTTCACACTAAACCAAAGACCTGGGAAATTCCCAGGTCGACCGCTTTCAGACATAAGCCTGGTCTGCCCTGCCAGCCAGGCCAGGCTACTCTCATGTCTCTCACACACACACACACACACACACACACACACACACACACACACACACACACTGACGTCACACTCATACATGTCTTACACACACACGTCTTACACATACACATGTCACACACATACATGTACTATACACACACATGCCAAATTCATACACACACACACACACACACACACACACACACATCACAACCAGGCCGCCTCTCTGTTAGGCTGCTCCGGCTGCTTCTACAACAGCACGGACTACAGCAGCCAGCGCACGCCCCCTCCAGGCAGCCCCGCCCAGTCCAGTGGTCCAGCGCCAATCAGAGGCATGTAGGTGCAAGCTGGGAGCAAATTGCCGGGTCGCACCTTTCAGACCTAAGCCGGGTTATCTTCCCGAGACTTAAGTATTGGGAAAAACCCTGGTCAATTGCAGCGTGTTCCTGGGTTGGGGCCTTTCAAACATGCCGAATCCCGGGATGATGCGCGTTCATGTGCAATATCCCGGGAATTTGGAGCATGTCTGAAAGGGGTATTAGTGTCACCACTGTCAGAATCTGAAGAATCAGGGAGATGTGACAGACAAAGCAGGGCAGCAGGAGATTTATGGCTGAAACTGGAGCCTCCTGCATGATGCAACTATGGCTAACAGCTGGAACCAGCCTGGTTGGCTATGCTGAGAACACGCGCATGCTGAAACAAGGTGGGTTAATAGACACTGCACCATTACTCATCAAATATTGTCTTTACAGTGCCAATACTAGCAGACTGTGCCAGTGTGAATTTACACACATCTTGAGCAGACAGTATTAACAGAGGAATGATGTTGATGAGGAGGAGGGGCTGCACTGTGGCGTAATGTGTATAAGGGGCTGAACTGTGATGTAATGTGTATAAGGGGCTGTACTGTGATGTAATGTGTATAAGGGGCTCTACTGTGGCGTAATGTTTATAAGGGGCTCTACTGTGGTGTAATGTGTATAAGGGGCTCTACTGTGATGTAATGTGTATAAGGGGCTGTACTGTGATGTAATGTGTATAAGGGGCTGTACTGTGATGTAATGCGTATAAGGGGCTGTACTGTGATGTAATGCGTATAAGGGGCTGTACTGTGATGTAATGTGTATAAGTGGCTGTACTGTGGTGTAATGTGTATAAGGGGCTGTACTCTGATGTAATATGTATAAGGGGCTCTACCACAGCGCAATATGTGTAAGGGGCTCTGCTGCCTGGTGTGTGGTGTAATGTGAATAACGGACACTAGTGTGCAGTGTAATGTGAATTGGTGCTATTCTGTGGCCACGCCCTTCCCAACTGAGTCATGGTCCTTTATTTTTGGCAGGCGCACGTTATCCCTGTTTCGAAAATGAGGGGGGGGAAGCACCAATTCTCTTGCTGGCACAGGGCATCAAAATAATAAATAAATATATGTGTCATTTCTGAGGGGAATCCTAATTATAATTCCTATACAGTACATACATGGGCCCTCATTCCGAGTTGATCGGTCGCAAGGCGATTTTAGCAGAGTTACACACGCTAACCTGCCGCCTACTGGGAGTGAATCTTAGCTTCTTAAAATTGCGAACGATGTATTCGCAATATTGCGATAACAAACTACTTAGCAGTTTCAGAGTAGCTTCAGACTTACTCGGCATCTGCGATCAGTTCAGTGCTTGTCGTTCCTGGTTTGACGTCACAAACACACCCAGCGTTCGCTCAGACACTCCCCCGTTTCTCCGGCCACTCCTGCGTTTTTTCCGGAAACTGTAGCGTTTTCATCCACACGCCCATAAAACGCTGTGTTTCCGCCCAGTAACACCCATTTCCTGTCAATCACACTACGATCGCCGGAGCGAAGAAAAAGCCGTGAGTAAAAATACTATCTGCATTGTAAAATTACTTGGCGCAGTCGCAGTGCGAATATTGCGCATGCGTACTAAGCGGATTTTCACTGCGATGCGATGAAAAATACCGAGCGAACGACTCGGAATGAGGGCCATGGTTGTGCAATGTGCATGTTAATATTTGTGTATATTTATTTATTATTGTTTGGTGATTTATAATGTTATCATTTATAGGCATGCAGCTATTGGCGGACTGGAGGAACTTAGAAGGAGCGTAGGAGAGGTGGGAAAAACTGAAAAGTGCAATACTAAGTGCAGCAGACCTTTGTATCAAAAGGGTTAGGAAATGCAACAGGAACAGGAAGCCAGTGTGGTTCACAAAAGAAGTATCAACTAGTGTGAAAGCAAAAAAGATGGCTTTTACGAAATACAAACAGACTCAAAATATCTTGACAGACGGAAGGATGCTAAGAAATTGATCAGATGTGCAAAGGCAGAAGCTGAGGAGAAAATGGCCCAGTCAGTAGATAAAGGGGGCAAAACTTTTTGTAAATATATAAATGAAAGGAGAAAATCAAATGGAGGAATAATAAGACTTAAGACAGAGAGTGAGCATTTGGTGGAGGGAGACAAGGCAATAGCAGATCACCTAATTATTTTTGCTCAGTATTTACTACAGAAGAAGAAGGGAAGGGGCCACAGATAAGTTACAAGGACATTCATAAAAATAAGGTAGATGAAAGTACATTTACAGAGGAGAAGGTCCTAACAGAACTTTCAAACTAAAAGTGGATAAATAAATGGGACCAGATGGGATACACCCAAGGATACTCAAAGAGCTAAAAGATGTGCCTGTGGCACCATTAACAGAATTATTTAACCAGTCACTAAATACAGGTGCCATTCCAGAGGACTGGAAAAGTGTGAATGTAGTTCCACTGTACAAAAGTGGAAGCAAGGAAGAAGCAAATAACTACAGACCAGTAAGCCTTACATCAGTAGTAGGGAAAGTAATGGAAAAACTATTAACAGAAAGAGTTGTGGAATATATTAAATCAAACAACTTACAGGATCCAAAACAGCATGGATTTACTGGTGGGAGATCATGCCAAACAAATCTTATTGACTATTTTTACTCTGTGATGAAAATACAGGTTGAGTATCCCATATCCAAATATTCCGAAATACGGAATATTCCGAAATACGGAATTTTTTGAGTGAGAGTGAGATAGTGCAACTTTTGTTTTTTGATGGCTCAATGTACACAAACTTTGTTTCATACACAAAGTTATTCAAAATATTGTATTAAATGACCTTCAGGCTGTCTGTATTAGGTGTATATGAAACATAAATGAATTGTGTGAATGTACACACACTTTGTTCAATGCACAAAATTATTAAAAATATTGATTAAAATTACCTTCAGGCTGTGTGTATAATAAGTGCATTCTGTGCTTAGACTTAGGTCCCATCACCATGATATCTCATTATGGTATGCAATTATTCCAAAATACGGAAAAATCCCATATCCAAAATACCTCTGGTCACAAGCATTTTGGATAAGGGATACTCAACCTGTAATAGATCAAGGGGTAGCTGTAGATATAGCATATCTAGACTTTAGTAAGGCATTTGACACTGTCCCACATCGCAGACTGCTAAATAAACTTGAAAGCGTGGGGGTGGATTATAAAACAGTTAAATGGATAAGAACCTGGGGGTATATTTACTAACATTCGTAATTTTCGGAAAAAGGTCAAAGTTCAATCACGAATGACATCGACAGTGTAAAATTGCAACTTTTTGAATTTATTACGACTAATTTACTAAGCTGCCGTATTTTGCCTTTTCGGGTTTTCCGATGTCGATGTCATTCGTTTTTTTTTCTGTTTTTTACGGCAGTGATTAGCAAAACACTGCCGACTTTTTCAAAATGAATCTCGGCCGGATCTGTGTGATCCGTGCTGGGGTTCATTTTTTTTTTTTTTTGTAAATAAACACTGTAAAACTTAAAAAAAAATTGCTTGGGGTCCCCCCTCCTAAGCATAACCAGCCTCGGGCTCTTTGAGCCGATCCTGGTTGCAGAAATATGGGGAAAAAATTGACAGGGGTTCCCCCATATTTAAGCAACCAGCATCGGGCTCTGCGCCTGGTCCTGGTTCCAAAAATACGGGGGACAAAAAGAGTAGGGGTCCCCCGTATTTTTAAAACCAGCACCGGGCTCCACTAGCTGGACAGATAATGCCACAGCCGGGGGTCACTTTTATATAGTGCCCTGCGGCCGTGGCATCAAATATCCAACTAGTCACCCCTGGCCGGGGTACCCTGGGGGAGTGGGGACCCCTTCAATCAAGGGGTTTCCCCCCCCAGCCACCCAAGGGCCAGGGGTGAAGCCCGAGGCTGTCCCCCCCATCCAATGGGCTGCGGATGGGGGGCTGATAGCCTTTTGTGAAAATGAAAAGATATTGTTTTTAGTAGCAGTACTACAAGGCCCAGCAAGCCTCCCCCGCATGCTGGTACTTGGAGAACCACAAGTACCAGCATGCGGCGGAAAAACGGGCCCGCTGGTACCTGTAGTACTACTACTAAAAAAATACCCAAAAAAAGACAAGACACACACACCTTAAAAGTAAAGATTTATTACATACATCCACACAAACATATACACATACTTACCTTATGTTCACACGCAGGTCGGTCCTCTTGTCCAGTAGAATCCATGGGGTACCTGTTGAAAAAATTATACTCACAAAATCCAGTGTAGATCGGTCCTCTTCAAATCCATTTGTAATCCACGTACTTGAGAAAATAAAAAAACGGAGTCCCGACCACGAACTGAAAGGGGCCCCATGTTTTCACATGGGACCCCTTTCCCCCGAATGCCAGAAACCCACTCTGACTTCTGTCTAAGTGGGTTTCTTCAGCCAATCAGGGAGCGCCACGTTGTAGCACCCTCCTGATCGGCTGTGTGCTCCTGTACTGACTGACAGGCAGCACGCGGCAGTGTTACAATGTAGCGCCTATGCGCTCCATTGTAACCAATGGTGGGAACTTTCTGCCCTGCAGTTGACCGAAAGTGACCTCACCGCTGAGCAGAAAGTTCCCACCATTGGTTACAATGGAGCGCATAGGCGCTACATTGTAACACTGCCGTGTGCCGCCTGTCAGTCAGTACAGGAGCACACAGCCGATCAGGAGGGAGCTACAACGTGGCGCTCCCTGATTGGCTGAAGAAACCCACTTAGACAGAAGTCAGAGTGGGTTTCTGGCATTCGGGGAAAGGGGTCCCATGTGAAAACATGGGGCCCCTTTCAGTTCGTGGTCGGGACTCCGTTTTTTTATTTTCTCAAGTACGTGGATTACAAATGGATTTGAAGAGGACCGATCTACACTGGATTTTGTGAGTATAATTTTTTCAACAGGTACCCCATGGATTCTACTGGACAAGAGGACCGACCTGCGTGTGAACATAAGGTAAGTATGTGTATATGTTTGTGTGGATGTATGTAATAAATCTTTACTTTCAAGGTGTGTGTGTCTTGTCTTTTTTTGGGTATTTTTTTAGTAGTAGTACTACAGGTACCAGCGGGCCCGTTTTTCCGCCGCATGCTGGTACTTGTGGTTCTCCAAGTACCAGCATGCGGGGGAGGCTTGCTGGGCCTTGTAGTACTGCTACTAAAAACAATATCTTTTCATTTTCACAAAAGGCTATCAGCCCCCCCATCCGCAGCCCATTGGATGGGGGGGACAGCCTCGGGCTTCACCGCTGGCCCTTGGGTGGCTGGGGGGGGGACCCCTTGATTGAAGGGGTCCCCACTCCCCCAGGGTACCCCGGCCAGGGGTGACTAGTTGGATATTTGATGCCACGGCCGCAGGGCACTATATAAAAGTGACCCCCGGCTGTGGCATTATCTGTCCAGCTAGTGGAGCCCGGTGCTGGTTTTAGAAATACGGGGGACCCCTACTCTTTTTGTCCCCCGTATTTTTGGAACCAGGACCAGGCGCAGAGCCCGATGCTGGTTGCTTAAATATGGGGGAACCCCTGTCAATTTTTTCCCCATATTTCTGCAACCAGGACCGGTTCAAAGAGCCCGAGGCTGGTTATGCTTAGGAGGGGGGACCCCACGCAATTTTTTTTAAGAAAATAACCACTTTCCCACCCCTTCCCACTGATATACATGCACGGATCTCATGGATCCGTGCATGCCTATACAATCACGGATTAAAAAAGCAGGTCTGTTTTTTTTTAGCACTTTTTTACGAGTTGTATTTTTTCACGGCAGTGTTTTATTTTTTTTTGCTTTGCACTTCTTAGTAAATGACCGAGATTCATACTTAAACAGCCGCGTTTTGACCGATGGTGTATTCATTCGTAATTATTTTCATGGACTACCCAAAAAAAACGAATGCCCTCATCTCTGCCGTGATTTGAGTTTAGTAAATTACCGAGATGACACTTTGATGAAAAAACGGCATCTCGGTCAAAATCGGGACCTTAGCAAATATACCCCCTGGTCTCAAAAACCCAAAGGCTAAATATAGTATCAAGGGTACTATAATGGAAACTACTGAGGAGGAAAGGATTTTAGAAGTCACTATTTCAACTTCAAGTGACTTGAAGGCAGGAAAGCAATGCAACAAAGCAATGAGAAAGGCAAGTCAGATGCGTGGTTGCATTGGGAGAGGAATCAGTAGCAGGAAAAGAGAAGTAATAATGCCACTGTATAGGTCATTGGTGCAGCCTCATCTTGAATACTGTGTCCAGTTCTGGAGACCATGGGGGTCATTCAGAGTTGTTCGCTCGTTATTTTTTTCCGCTACGGAGCGATTAGTCACAAACTGCGCATGCGCAATGTTCGCAATGCGCCTGCGCCAAGTAAATTTGTACAAAAGTTTGGTATTTTACTCACGGCCTAACAAGGTTTTTTCATCGTTCTGCTGATTATTGTGTGATTGACAGGAAGTGGGTGTTTCTGGGCGGAAACTGACCGTTTTCTGGGAGTGTGCGGAAAAACGCAGGCGTGTCAGGAAAAAACGCGGGAGTGGCTGGAGAAACGGGGGAGTGTCTGGGCGAACGCTTGGTGTGTTTGTGACGTCAAACCAGGAACGAAACTGACTGAACTGATCGCAGTGTAGGAGTAAGTCTGGAGCTACTCAGAAACTGCAAAGAAATTTCTATTCGCAATTCTGCTAATCTTTCATTCGCTATTCTGCTATGCTAAGATACACTCCCAGAGGGCGGCGGCCTAGCGTGTGCAATGCTGCTAAAAGCAGCTAGCGAGCAATAAACTCGGAATGAGGGCCCTGATCTCTAGAAGGATATAAATACATTAGAGAGTGTACAAAGAAGAGAAACTAAAATGGTGCATGGCCGACATCACACAACTTACCCGGAAAGGCTAAAAGATCTTAATGTATAGTATGGAGGAGAGAAGGGAAAGGGGAGACATGATAGAAAACTTTCAAATATATCAAGGGTTTTAACAAAGTTCAGGAGGGAAACTTTCTTCAAAGGAAGAGAAGTATTAGAACTCAAGGACATACACTGAGACTGGAGGGGGGAGGTTCAGGGGAAATTTAAGGAAAAATTACTTCACAGAAAGGGTAGTGGATAAATGGAATAGTCTCCCATCAGAGGTGGTAGAGGCTAAGACTGTAGGGCAATTTAAACATGCCTGGGATAGACATAAGGATATCCCTACAAAGAAATAAGGTTCAAAAAGGGTTGAGATTACCTAAAGGATA
The DNA here is from genome assembly GCF_028390025.1 of Pseudophryne corroboree. Lineage (NCBI taxonomy): Eukaryota > Metazoa > Chordata > Amphibia > Anura > Myobatrachidae > Pseudophryne > Pseudophryne corroboree. The sequence continues at coordinate 818,645,178 of NC_086449.1, read as the reverse complement.
AAAAAATAAGATTTTACTCACCAGTAAATCTATTTCTCGTAGTCCGTAGTGGATGCTGGGGACTCCGTAAGGACCATGGGGAATAGCGGCTCCGCAGGAGACTGGGCACAACTAAAGAAAGCTTTGGGTCACCTGGTGTGCACTGGCTCCTCCCTCTATGACCCTCCTCCAGACCTCAGTTAGGACACTGTGCCCGGAAGAGCTGACACAATAAGGAAAGGGTAAGACTCATACCAGCCACACCAATCACACCGTATAACTCGTGATACTATATCCAGTTAACAGTATGAAATATAACTGAGCCTCTCAACAGATGGCTCAACAATAACCCTTTAGTTAACAATAACTATATACAAGTATTGCAGACAATCCACACTTGGGATGGGCGCCCAGCATCCACTACGGACTACGAGAAATAGATTTACCGGTGAGTAAATTCTTATTTTCTCTAACGTCCTAAGTGGATGCTGGGGACTCCGTAAGTACCATGGGGATTATACCAAAGCTCCCAAACGGGCGGGAGAGTGCGGATGACTCTGCAGCACCGAATGAGCGAACTCTAGGTCCTCCTCAGCCAGGGTATCAAACTTGTAGAATTTATGTTTGACCCCGACCAAGTAGCTGCTCGGCAAAGTTGTAAAGCCGAGACCCCTCGGGCAGCCGCCCTAGAAGAGCCCACTTTCCTCGTGGAATGGGCTTTAACAGATTTAGGATGCGGCAGTCCAGCCGCAGAATGTACAAGTTGAAACGTGCTAGAGATTTAGCGAGCAATAGTCTGCTTTGAAGCAGTAGCACCCAGCTTGTTGGGTGCATACAGGATAAATAGCGAGTCAGTTTTCCTGACTCCAGCCGTCCTGGAAATATATATTTTCAGGGCCCTGACTACGTCCAGCAACTTGGAGTCCTCCAAGTCCAGAGTAGCCGCAAGCACCACAATAGGTTGGTTCACATGAAAAGCTGATACCACCTTAGGAAGGAATTGGGAACGAGTCCTCAATTCCGCCCTATCCATATGAAAAATCAGATAAGGGCTTTTGCATGACAAAGCCGCCAATTCTGATACACGCCTGGCCGACGCCAAGGCCAACAGCATGACCACTTTCCACGTGAGGTACTTTAGCTCCACGGATTTAAGTGGTTCAAACCAATGCGACTTCAGGAAATCCAACACCACGTTGAGATCCCACGGTGCCCCTAGAGGCACAAACGGGGGCTGAATATGCAGCACTCCCTTAACAAAAGTCTGAACTTCAGGCAGTGAAGCCAGTTCTTTTTGGAAGAAAATGGACAGAGCCGAAATCTGGACCTTAATGGAACCCAATTTTAGGCCCATAGCCACTCCTGACTGTAGGAAGTGCAGAAATCGACCCAGTTGAAATTCCTCCGTTGGGGCCTTCCTGGCCTCACACCAAGCAACATATTTTCGCCATATGCGGTGATAATGTTTTGCGGTCACATCTTTCCTAGCCTTAATCAGCGTAGGGATGACTTCTCAAACGCAGCCGCAGTAAGTCTTGGAACAGACAGGGCCCCTGCTGCAGCAGGTCCTGTCTGAGCGGCAGAGGCCATGGGTCCTCTGAGATCATTTCTTGAAGTTCTGGGTACCAAGATCTTCTTGGCCAATTCGGAACCACGAGTATAGTTCTTACTCCTCTCCTTCTTATTATTCTCAGTACCTTGGGTATGAGAGGCAGAGGAGGGAACACATACACCGACTGGTACACCCACGGTGTTACCAGAGCGTCCACAGCTATCGCCTGAGGGTCCCTTGACCTGGCGCAATATCTTTTTAGCTTTTTGTTGAGGCGGGACGCCATCATGTCCACCTGTGGCCCTTCCCAATGGTGTACAATCATTTGGAAGACTTCTAGATGAAGTCCCCACTCTCCCGGGTGGAGGTCGTGTCTGCTGAGAAAGTCTGCTTCCCAGTTGTCCACTCCGGGAATGAACACTGCTGACAGTGCTAACACATGATTTTCCGCCCATCGGAGAATCCTTGTGGCTTCTGCCATCGCCATCCTGCTTCTTGTGCCGCCCTGTCGGTTTACATGGGCGACTGCCGTGATGTTGTCTGACTGGATCAGCACCGGCTGGTTTTGAAGCAGGGGTCTTGCCTGACTTAGGGCATTGTAAATGGCCCTTAGTTCCAGAATAGTTATGTGTAGGGAAGTCTCCTAACTTGACCATTGTCCTTGGAAGTCTCTTCCCTGTGTGACTGCCCCCCAACCTCGAAGGCTGGCATCCGTGGTCACCAGGACCCAGTCCTGTATGCCGAATCTGCGGCCCTCTAGAAGATGAGCACTCTGCAGCCACCACAACAGCGACACCCTGGCCCTTAGAGACAGGGTTATCAGCCGATGCATCTGAAGATGCGATCCGGACCACTTGTCCAACAGATCCCACTGAAAGATCCTTGCATGGAACCCTCCGAATGGAATTGCTTCGTAAGAAGCCACCATCTTTCCCAGGACTTGCGTGCAATGGTGCACCGACACCTGTTTTGGTTTTAGGAGGTCTCTGACTAGAGATGACAACTCCTTGGCCTTCTCCTCCGGGAGAAACACTTTTTTCTGTTCTGTGTCGAGAACCATCCCCAGGAACAGTAGACGCGTTGTAGGAACCAGCTGCGACTTCGGAATGTTCAGGATCCAGCCGTGCAGTTGTAGCACTGCCCGAGCTAGTGCTACTCCGATCAACAACTGTTCCCTGGACCTCGCCTTTATAAGGAGATCGTCCAAGTACGGGATAATCATAACTCCCTTCCTTCGAAGGAGTATCATCATCTCTGCCATTACCTTGGTAAATACCCTCGGTGCCGTGGACAAACCAAACGGCAACGTCTGGAATTGGTAATGACAGTCCTGTACCACAAATCTGAGGTACTCCTGGTGAGGGGGGTAAATGGGGACATGCAGGTAAGCATCCTTGATGTCCAGTGATACCATGTAATCCCCTTCGTCCAGGCTTGCAATAACCGCTCTGAGCGATTCCATTTTGAACTTGAACCTTCGTATATAAGTGTTTAAGGATTTAAAATTTAGAATGTGTCTCACCGAACCGTCCGGTTTCGGTACCACAGACATTGTGGAATAGTAACCCCGTCCCTGTTGAAGAAGGGGTACCTTGACTATCACCTGCTGCGAATACAGCTTGTGAATTGCCTCCAGCACTGCCTCCCTGTCCGAGGGAGCTGTCGGCAAGGCAGATTTGAGGAAACGGCGAGGGGGAGACGTCTCAAATTCCAGCTTGTACCCCTGAGATACTACCTGTAGAATCCAGGGATCCACCCGTGAGCGAGCCCACTGGTCGCTGAAATTCTTGAGACGGGCCCCCACCGTACCTGGCTCCGCCTGTGGAGTCCCAGCGTCATGGTGTGGACTTAGAGGAAGCGGGGGAGGACTTTTGTTCCTGGGAACTGGCTGTATGCTGCAGCTTTTTCCCTCTACCTCTACCTCTGCCTCTGGGCAGAAAGGACGCGCCTTTAACCCGCTTGCCTTTCTGGGGCCGAAAGGACTGTACCTGATAATACGGTGCTTTCTTTGGCTGTGAGGGAACATGGGGCAAAATGTTGATTTCCCAGCTGTAGCTGTGGAAACGAGGTCCGAGAGACCATCCCAAACAACTCCTCACCCTTGTAAGGTAAAACTTCCATGTGCCTTTTAGAATCAGCATCACCTGTCCACTGCCGAGTTCCTGGCAGAATGGACATTGCGTTTATTTTAGATGCCAGTCGGCAAATATCCCTCTGTGCATCTCTCATGTATAAGACTGCGTCTTTAATATGCTCTATGGTTAGCAATATAGTGTCCCTGTCTAAGGTATCAATGTTATCTGACAGAGAATCTGACCACGCAGCTGCAGCACTGCACATCCATGCTGAAGCAATAGCTGGTCTCAGTATAATACCTGAGTGTGTATATACAGACTTCAGGATAGCCTCCTGCATTCTATCTGCAGGCTCCTTTAGGGCGGCCGTGTCCGGAGACGGTAGTGCCACCTTCTTTGACAGACGTGTGAGCGCTTTATCCACCCTAGGGGATGTCTCCCAACGTGACCTATCCTCTGGCGGGAAAGGGTACGCCATTAGTAACCTTTTAGAAATTACCAGTTTCTTATCTGGGGGAAACCCACGCTTCTTCACACACTTCATTTAATTCATCAGATGGGGGAAAAACCACTGGAAGCTTTTTCTCCCCAAACATAATACCCTTTTTTGTGGTACCTGGGGTAATATCAGAAATGTGCAACACATTTTTCATTGCCGTAATCATGTAACGGGTGGCTCTATTGGAATGTACAGTAGTCTCATCGTCGTCGACACTGTAGTCAGTATCCGTGTCGACATCTGTGTCTGCCATCTGAGGTAGTGGGCGTTTTAGGGCCCCTGATGGCTTTTGAGACGCCTGGGCAGGCACGGGCTGAGAAGCCGGCTGTCCCACATCTGCTATGTCGTCAAACCTTTTATGTAAGGAGTTGACACTGTCACGTAATTCCTTCCACATATCCATCCACTCAGGTGTCGACCCCGCAGGAGGTGACATCACATTTATCGGCATCTACTCCGCCTCCACATAATACATGTCGACACAGCCGTACCGACACACCGCACACACACAGGGAATGCTCTGACTGAGGACAGGACCCCACAAAGTCCTTTGGGGAGACAGAGAGAGAGTATGCCAGCACACACCAGAGCGCTATATAATGCAGGGATTCACACTACCCACAGTGATTTTTCCCTTATAGCTGCTATAATACACAGATTTGCGCCTAAATTTAGTGCCCCCCCCTCTCTTTTTAACCCTTTGAGCCTGAAAACTACAGGGGAGAGCCTGGGGAGCTGTCTTCCAGCTGCACTGTGAAGAGAAAATGGCGCCAGTGTGCTGAGGGAGATAGCCCCGCACCTTTTTCGGCGGACTTCTCCCGCTCTTATAATCATAATGTGGCAGGGGTATTTTACACATATATAGCTTATTAGGCTATATTATGTGTGATTTGCCACTTTTAAGGTACTCTAATTGCTGCCCAGGGCGCCCCCCCCCCACCAGCGCCCTGCACCCATCAGTGACCGGAGTATGTGGTGTGCACAGGGAGCAATGGCGCACAGCTGCAGTGCTGTGCGCTACCTTAATGAAGACCGGAGTCTTCTGCCGCCGATTTCCTGGACGTTCTTCTTGCTTCTGGCTCTGCAAGGGGGACGGCGGCGCGGCTCCGGGACCGGACGACCAAGGCTGGGCCTGTGTTCAATCCCTCTGGAGCTAATGGTGTCCAGTAGCCTAAGAAGCCCAAGCTAGCTGCAAGCAGGTAGGTCCGCTTCTCTTCTCTAAGTCCCTCGTAGCAGTGAGTCTGTTGCCAGCAGATCTCACTGAAAATAAAAAACCTAAAATATACTTTCTTTTCTAGGAGCTCAGGAGAGCCCCTAGTGTGCATCCAGCTCGGCCGGGCACAAAATTCTAACTGAGGTCTGGAGGAGGGTCATAGAGGGTGGAGCCAGTGCACACCAGGTAGTCCTAAAGCTTTCTTTAGTTGTGCCCAGTCTCCTGCGGAGCCGCTATTCCCCATGGTCCTTACGGAGTCCCCAGCATCCACTTAGGACGTTAGAGAAAGGGGCGGACTAGATGGGCCAAGTGGTTCTTATCTGCCGTCACATTCTATGTCTCTATAAGCAGGCAGCCGGTATACAGGGGGAGTCAGTTGCACACCCAGGGGGGGTTTCCGAGCACCCAGAAACCCCCCTCCACCAAAAAAAAATATTTTTTTATTTTTTTTGCTGCATGAGTATTATTAATGGCTGTCTAGCGTCCTCTGCAGCCTGCTGTCTTCCTGGTGGCACTTGTAAGTGCTTAAAAAAAGTTTACTTTATTTTAATTATAGTACATACAGTATATATCCATGTGCATGCATATATATATATATATATATATATATATATACACATGTATATACACACACACACACACACACACACACACACGATATATATACATGTGCATATATACGTGTAGTGTGTGTGTGTGTGTGTGTGTATATATATTGACAAAGCTAAATCTTTATCTTATATAAAACCCTTTAAGAGGTCTAAGAACACTGTATGCTATTGACGTATGGAGTACCGTAAGGGTACGCACGTTGCGTAACAATCGCTTAGCCGTAGTCGAGACGCTCAAGTGTCACGTTCGCTCACGGACAAGGGATCACAGGCAGGCACGCTATTGGCTGCCGTCTAACGTAATGATTCGCTATAGCGTAGCGGACGCTCGGGACCACGAGGAGATCACCAGCGGCGCAGACGCTCACAATGTTAAACCTTTATATCTAAACCATAAACAGTGTATAATGCAGCAAAACCTTAGTGTAGTGATAGGGTGTAAATGCAACACAGTATATCCTTATTAACTCAAAAGCTGTTCGAGCGTCACCGACGCTCTGAGAATACTTTATACTATAAGAAACACACAGATACCGTGCTTAGGGTCTAACGCCTTATATGAATGTTATTACTTGCAAAAAGATAAATACAGTACAAGTCACACACTACAATATAACATAGACTAACTAACCAGATAACTACACAGGAAATACAATATAATACAATTACGTTTACGGGAAAATCAGAGAGAAAGAGGAGAAGAGAGAGAGAGAGAAATGGCTCACAATAACAATAAAGACAATATGATTGCGGAGAAAACTTACGCACAAGGGGAAACGATCGCATGCGCCTCTGGATATCCAGCTCCCGATTATCAGCAATGAGAACCGTTGAAGAGAGTGAGCTGGATACCATCGGCTTGTCTATTTATGCCCCACACACAATACAATTCAATGGTCCCTACAATCTCATTGTTCATTGGACACAGGAATTCGGCTTCGCATTATAACAAAAGGTCATAGGTTGATTCATACAGGTGGGCTGTGGCTACTTCCAACTGCTCAGGTGGGTGGGAAACTAGGTTTCCCGCCGCATGGCTAAGTAAGTGCAAATAATAGTAAATGGACATAAACTTCTTATGTCCATAACTATTCGCACGAGCGATTAATCCGCTCCAAACCAACACCGGAATATTACTAATTAAATACTCTTCCGATGGATACTAAACACCACTGTATGACCCCTGTTGGACCCTTCGTACAATACAAAGAGGGATCTCTCTGTCCAGGAACATGCTATATTAACTAAACTTTCAGAATCTATCAAAGGGACCATGATCTACAAAATACATTATATAGTGAAAATATGTAACGATTGAGTCTCACGCTACGATCACATAAACTCTACCGTAAATGCGCACATCGTGCGCCTGCGGGTTCACGCGACAGCGAGTATGCGCACGCACGGGAGAGTGTACGCATGCGCAGCGCGGACGTGTATGAGGTGCAAATATGGTAGTGTGCATAGAGATATTTTTCTGACTTTGACAGTCCACCCTTTGGCAGTCAACAATAACTGCCACTTTCTAAAACATTTCAAAAAGAGAAAAATATATGTCAGGGGTTAATACATTTCCATGGTTGGGCAAGGGAGGAGAGAGGAGAAGGTGTGAAGAGGGTATGACCTAGTGAGATAGCAGAAGCATGTGTGTGTGAATCCATGTTTGGGGGGTCATGTATCATCGTGCCGTACGTGTTGTACATCAAGCTTCGAGGTATTGCGAAGTATACATTTGAATTCCTTCTTATCCCGTATTAAGGGTCTGTGGATGGGCTGTCAAACTCTACCGAGCTCTTTTCGGCTGTGGTTGTAACAAAATGGGGGAGCACATTTTAGTTGATGATACATGAATGGGGGAGATATGTGATTGCTGATATCTGTGCCTGTATTCCCTATCGACTATGTGTGTCATTACCTGAGGGTTGTAGAAATGAAAATAAAGAACACTTATGGTAAATGCAGTGGTATTCTATGTCAGGTTAATGAACATTTGTTGGTTGAGGTCTTGTTCGGTGTCTGTTGGTTGTAGTCTTCTTTGTGCCTTTGCCCATAAGGTGCGAGCAAAAAGCTTTGTCAATGTCCATAGGCTTACAAAAGTGTTGGGCTAGCGTAATTTTAAAATTTCTAGGGAAACTGGGGGTCTATGGCATTGTTCATCAAAAATCTGTGTATAAGGTTGTCAAAACTTCTTCTTTAATCCATCTGTTGTCTGTATATCGGCTCATCAAATTCCTCGTCCAAGTGGGTCTTTTTACCTTGGAGGAAAACGGAAAAACAGGTGAAAGAAACGGACCGTATAATCGCATTTTCATCACATCATTGTTTCTACCGTTGGGTCATAAATCAAATCCATTGGAATTACAGTTTCCTCACTCCTCAAACTCATTACCCTGGTATGACGATTGCACTTCATTAAAGCCTGACCGCATCTAATTATCAAGCCAATCGATATGACAACACCTAAGATACATAGAAGAAACTTCCCAACATCCATTATGACTCCTTGAGCCCATTCTCCTAAACCAGAGAACCAATTTCGCGGGTTCAACCATGACACCCAACCAGTCAGCTCATTACCCACAGCAGCAAGAGTGAGATTGTGTCTCCTGCGAAATTCCCACTTCAATTGGAGAATATCGTCCATCTTTTGGTCTATGACCTCGACCGGGTCCTCGGTACTATTTGTGATATATGTGCAACATTTCACGCCGTACTGCGTTGCCAGTGTGACACAATATCCGCCTGTCACTGCTGTGAGGTAATTGAGAACCATTCTATGCTGTACCAGTTCTGTTTTATAAGCTTGAAGTTCTCTTCCAGTATACCTAAACGTGTCATCATACATTTCAGTGATATTATCTAACAAATTTGCAAGCGCAGATATGTATCTATAATTCATCACTCCTCGAGCGGTGCGAGTGAAATCTAGCGCAAGTAGAACCTGAATCCCGGTGGATTCATGGATCATATCAGAGGCCAAATGCTCTGTCCTTTCTGTCAGTTGCCTTTTAACTACGTGCTCGTAATGGGTGTGAGTATAAGGAGCTTGGGCACCACGGTGTATGTCTTTCATTTTGGCATGTGATACAGTCATTACTTCAGGCAGTACTTTTCCAATATAACACAATCCTTCAGAGTTTGGGGCAAGCCACTTATACGCCTTCCTCCCGCATATGAAATATGCATCATCGGGGAGAACATATGGGACAGAGTAGGACATAACCATATTACACATCCTCCATGTGAAATCTCCTACCCCTAATGCTCCCATCTGTTTAGTACACGTATCAGTTTGTACGATATGTGCGCAGTATCCTGGTGATACCTCTCCAACTCTCGTAATCCTACTTCCTAGGGTATACCTATATCGGAAAGATTTTTCTCTACTGGCTATGTGGCGTATAAGCTCTGTATCTGTCGGCATTCTATCTGCTCTATATGAAAAGGTCATGGTTTGGTTACTCCATGACACTTCCCAATTTCCCGGCTTTCGGGGATTGGTAATGTTAAAACATATTAGGGATTTATCCACATGATATTGGTGGAGCTTCAAACTAGGAGGACTGGAGATATTAAACCTCCTGTCCACCGGTCTCCCACCCTTTAGCTCAAGTACCTCCCCTACCGTTAAAGGAAATGGTACTAGCCCTGATTTGCTATGACCTTGAGGTACTTGAGAGCATACCCAACAATCTGTTTGATTTAACACACTACCCACTAAGGAGTGATAGTCACTCAATGGATGCCGGTCCATATGGATATTAAAACTGGATTGGCATTTCTTAATGCACCCATCCTCAACTACATTGTCACAGAGCCTACAGATACAGTTTTCTTCAGCTAACAATCCTTCACAATTCCTTCTATTGTCAATGCTATCGGATCGTTTTCTGATACACGCCTTTACTTGTTGGTTAAGTTGTTCTTGGAAAACTACGCCTCCATCTTTATCATCAGAACCCATTCCAGAACCTCTCTCGACCTCCATGGTACTCTCGCCGGAACAGACTGCTCTGGTCAACATCATGGTCAACAGGAAAATCCGGATCACAGTCTCTTGGGGCAAGTCCATCTTATAGGAGGAAACGGAGAAGAATGAGAAGGGGGAAAAAATAATTTGAGGGAGAGGGGATGGGAAGTGGAGAAAAACAATAAAAGGGAACAGGGGATCGACAACTGTTTTGATCTTGTGATCTTCAATGCTCAGGTGCCACCTCAGTCCTCCTGGAACAGACACTCCAGTGATACAACCTCTACCGTCTGTTCCTTATCACAGGACTTCTCTGGATCAGCGACCTTCTTACAGTGGGACGAATGAACCCAAGTCTCTCTCTCAGCAACCTTCAATGCTGTCGTGCTAGTCAATAAGACCTGGTATGGTCCTTCCCATCTGTCAATAAGGCAACCTGAGCGTAGAAAATTCCGTATCATTACATAATCCCCAGGTTCAATGTCATGACAATTACTATCTGGTAAATCAGGAATCACCAACTTCAAATTATCATTTTGATTCCTTAGCTGTTTACTCATGTTAATCAAGTATCTTACAGTCACTTCATTGTTACACTTCAAATCATCCTGAGGGTTAATCATAACATGCGGTTGTCGACCAAACAAGATTTCAAAAGGGGACAGATTAAGAGGGGACCTGGGAGTGGTTCTGATGCTGTACAGTACAATGGGTAAAGCTTCTGGCCATGTCATTCCTGTCTCTGCCATAACTTTGCTCAGTTTATTTTTAATAGTGCTGTTCACTCTTTCCACCTTCGCACTCGCCTGTGGACGGTATGGAGTGTGCAGCTTACTATCAATTCCCATCAACTTACACATTCCTTGAAAGACATCACCTGTAAAATGGGTACCCCTATCACTTTCGATTATTCTAGGGATACCATATCTACATACAAATTCCTGCACAATTTTCTTAGCAGTAAACATAGCGGTATTTGTGACCGCAGGAAATGCTTCAACCCAATTTGAGAATACATCTATACAAACAAGTACATATTTCAAATTTCGACAAGGGGGTAATTGAATAAAGTCAATCTGTATTGCCTGGAAAGGACCGCCTGCAGGTGGGATATGAGATGGTTCTGTTGGTATTGCCTTTCCGATGTTCTTTCTCAAACAGGTAAGGCATGACATTGCTCTTTTACTCGCATGAGATGAAAATCCTGGGGCGCACCAATATGCTCTTACCAACTTGCACATCCCTTCCTTGCCCAGATGAGTCAGCCCGTGAGCTGCCTCAGCTAAACATGGAAGGTACGCTCTGGGGGCCACCGGTTTACCATGTCCATCCGTCCAGAGTCCCGAGGACTCCTGGCCATATCCCTTTGCCTTCCAGACTGCCTTTTCCTGTGTGGAACACAAATTTTGCATTTCACACAACTTCTGTGTGTTGATGGTGTTAAATACCATCAGTTGTGTGGTGTCTGTCTGTCTGGGGGTACCAGCTGCTAACTTAGCAGCTTCGTCTGCTCGGCTGTTACCAAGTGATACTGGGTCCTGGCTATATGTGTGTGCTTTACACTTGATAACAGCCACTCTGTCGGGTTCCTGTATCGCTGTTAGAAGCCTTTTTATGTGAGCTGCATGCGCTACCGGTGTACCAGCTGCCGTCATGAAATTTCTGAGGCGCCATAGGGCTCCGAAATCATGGACTACCCCGAATGCGTATCTAGAATCGGTGTAGATATTGGCTGACTTACCCTTAGCCAATTCACATGCTCTGGTTAGGGCGACCAGTTCAGCAACTTGGGCTGAGTGAGGTGGGCCTAGCGGTTCAGCTTCTATGGTGCCTTGGTCGTCTACGAGTGCGTATCCAGTACACAAGTCTCCCGAGTCTGACTGTCTGTGACAACTACCGTCCGTGTAGAAAGTCAGATCTACCTCTTCCAGTGGGTTGTCACTGATGTCAGGCCTTGCGGTAAAATTTTGGGTCAAATATTCCATACAATCATGTGTGTCTTCCTTTGTATTAAATCCTCCTTCCCCACCACTCTCATCCTCCACCCTTTGTGCCTGTCCAGGCACACCTGGGAGATACGTTGCAGGATTTAATGCACTGCATCTCTTTATGGTAATGTTTACGGGGGCCATTAGTGCCAATTCCCATCTTGTAAACCGCGCTGATGAGACGTGCCTGGTTTGGGCAGAATTTAACAAGGCTGACACTGCATGTGGTGTATGAATTGTGAGGTTGTGACCTAGCACTACATCTTCGCTTTTCGTTACTAGCAATGCTATCGCAGCAACGCTTCGCAAACATGTGGGGAGGGATCGCGCTACCGTATCTAGCCGAGCGCTGTAGTATGCTACCGGCCTGCTGGCATCACCGTGTTTTTGGGTTAGGACGCCTGCCGCGCAACCAGCACTTTCTGTTCCGTACAGCTCAAAGGGTTTCCCATAGTCTGGCATACCTAATGCTGGTGCCTGCGTTAGGCACTGTTTAAGTCTCTCAAATGCCATCTCGGATTCATCTGTATGCGAAATCCGATCATGTTTGTTTGAGGAGACCATCTCCTGCAAAGGTAACGCTAGAATGGAAAATCCTGGGATCCAGTTACGGCAATACCCACACATTCCTAAAAACGTTCTGATCTGTTGCTGAGTTTGTGGCAGAATCATGTCTCTAATTGCTTGGATTCTATCAGCGGTCAGGTGTCTCAGTCCTTGTGTTAGACAGTGTCCCAAATATTTTACCTTGGTTTGGCATAATTGCAACTTGTCTTTGGAAACCTTGTGTCCTGTGTCTGAAAGATGAAACAGGAGCTGTTTCGTATCCTTCAGGGATGCTTCCAATGAATCTGAACACAGCAGTAAATCATCCACATACTGTATCAATACTGATCCACTCTCTGGTTGGAAAGACTGTAAACAATCATGCAAAGCCTGGGAAAATATACTTGGACTATCTATGAATCCTTGTGGTTATCGAGTCCATGTGTATTGGACTCCTCTGTATGTAAATGCGAACAAATATTGGCTGTCAGGGTGCAGGGGTACCGAAAAGAAAGCGGAGCAGAGGTCAATAACAGTGAAAAATTTCGCAGTGGGAGGTATTTGCATAAGGATGACAGCTGGATTTGGCACTACGGGGAACTGACTCTCAACTATTTTGTTAATCCCCCTTAGATCCTGCACTAGCCTGTAACCCCTCCCCCCACTCTTTTTAACAGGGAAGATGGGACTATTGGCAGTGCTGGACATTCTTACCAGAATGCCCTGTTGTAGCAAGCGCTCTATTACTGGGTAAACTCCTAACTCCACCTCTGGCTTCAGAGGGTACTGTGGGATTTTTGGAGCTATCCTACCATCTTTTACTTGTACAACTACCGAAGCTACGTTTGCCATTAATCCAGTGTCCTGTCCATCTTTTGTCCAAAGTGACTCTGGTATCTGAGATGTCATTTCTTCTACTTGGGATGGAGTCCTATTTGTCATAATGGTATGTGACATTAATTTTGATGGGGAGTCTAACATGTCTCGCACTTCCTGAGCGTGATTCTCAGGTATGTCCAAGAATACACCTTCAGGAGTACAATAAATGACGCACCCCATTTTACACAATAAGTCTCTTCCCAGGAGATTAGTCGGTGCCGATGCAGCCAGCAAAAAGGAATGCTTGGTATGTAAGGGCCCGATTGTAATCTCGGCTGGTTTGCTAACAGGGTAGTGCTGGACTACTCCTGTTACTCCCATGGCTGGAATTGTCTTACCAGTGGTTCTCATGCCCACTGTCGAATTTATCACTGATTTGGCCGCCCCCGTATCTACAAGGAAGTTTAATGATTTACCAGCTACATTAATTGCAATCTCGGGTTCACTTCCAAGATTTGCAATCAATTTTACTGGCTGCAGATTACAGGTATGGCCACACCCCTATTGGGTATGGTGACCTCCCTGAATCCCACTGGCAGCAACTATTTGTGAAGGGGTTAACTGGGAACTGTCAGAAGCTTGCCAGCCTCCTTTTGGGGGATATCTTTTTGTTTCCCCTGTATGTGGCTCATAACTCCGTTTCTGTGGACCCTGATCCCAATGTCGTGTGTCGTGTCGTTGTCTAGGGGGTTGATAAGATTTTTGTATATTTCTTGATCTACAGTCTCGTGCAAAGTGTCCCTCTCTGTGACAAACATAACAGGTTACCACATTTGACTTACCCACAGGGTTTGGTGATTTATACAAAGGCTGCCTTGTGGTCAGGGCCTGTATACTTACGGCCATTAATTTATCACCTTGTAGTTCCCTGTGTCTGGTGATATTCCTGTCGTGGTCAATAGCAGCCTCTCTCAAAGTAGCCACAGACAGACCTCGCCAACATGGTTGCGTGGTCTGTACCCTAGTCTTTAATGCTTCTTTTAAACCATCCATTAGTACCGATACTGCTACTTCTCGATGGTTTATGTTTGTTTTAATGTCCTCTATGCCTGTGTATTTTGCCATCTCTAATAATGCCCTGTGAAAATACTCTGCAGCTGTTTCTGACTCTTTTTGTTTAATGGAGAAAATCTTGTTCCATTTAACTACCGCTGGGAAATACTCCTTTAACTGTAAGCTTATTCTTTTTACATTGTCTTTGTTGTACACATCTGTAAGGGGTACATCCTGATCTAATCCACAGTCAGCTAAAAATTGAGCTGCGTCGACATTGGAGGGTAAACAAGCCCTCAGCAATATCTGCCAATCTTTGTTATTGGGCTCTAAAGTGTTACCTAGGTCTCTGATGTATTTTTGGCTAGCAACTAAGTCTTTTCTGGGGTCAGGGAATTCAGACACTATGGTCCTTAATTCCATTCGGGAAAACGGGCTGTACATAGCAATGTTCCTAACAGGAGTGACTCCTGAAGTGTCCGTTTTCCCATTTGGCACTGCTATTACCCTAACAGGAGTAATTCTAACAACCTCATTCTGTGTAGGTTCTACAGCCTGCGGTGAAATAGTTTCAGCATAGTGTATAGTGCCGTACTTACCCGTTGATACGACCTCACCTATCCCACCGCTAGGGGCTTTTGTTACTAATCTCGGGGGTGGAGCTGTTCCTACTGTTGTCTCAGCTTTGGTGGCTGCTAGAGAGAGCGCCGATATTGTTGCCGATTCGTCTTCTTGATCACACTCCTGGGGAAAGTTCAAAACAGGGTACAACTTGCACGGGTTAATACTTGCATTGGTTAATTGG
Source organism: Pseudophryne corroboree (assembly GCF_028390025.1). NCBI lineage: Eukaryota > Metazoa > Chordata > Amphibia > Anura > Myobatrachidae > Pseudophryne > Pseudophryne corroboree. Next base: position 818,630,068 of record NC_086449.1, on the reverse strand, counting down.
TTAACATTATCTTTAACATTTACACAGTTGCTAAGTGTTTGTTTGTCACACCTTAGTGCGTCATTCTCCGCAACCAATTTCTCTCCTGACATGTATGGTGGCGGTGGGGCCGTGGCTATCAGTTTCCTGATAGGACCAGATCCCGCCGCCTGAGCCAATCCTCTCTGTATTTCACCTTCCTGTTGCCACAACTGCAAATAATCATAATGTTTGATTCGTCTCTTTGCTGATTTAATGAGACATATCCTCCTCTTTAAATTTTGCAACACTTCTGGGCTGAAGCTGCCTACTCTTGGGAATTTCTCCCCGTCATGCACAGTCATTTTCTCCCATTCATCACATAAAACTTCTGTGTGTGAACCGTATTTTTCACACATCACATACCTTGCCGACCCGACTGGTCGGTTCACTGAATCAACCCGAACCGAAGTTGATCGTCCCCTACCTAAACAATTGGCCCCCATAACTTGCAGGCGTTGCACTTAGCGAACCCTTACAAACAAACCAAAATGTTCACGATAGGCCAACGGTGGCGGTTTACCGAGTACCCCACTCACTCGCCCATGCCGACCAATACGACCTACACACCGCCTTAGTGCTGGCGTACTCGACCCAGCGCCCCTATGAACCTCTATTTACTGGAACATGCGAGGGATATCCGCAGAACACTTACTCTTTCCAGTAACTATTGGTTGTTGGACAATTCCTGAGTGACCAGCGAACTTCCCTTTAGAAAAATAAAAAATTACACAAATCACGTCAGAATGTACAAATAGCGTTTATGACCCTTAATGGTACGCAAATGGTACTGGTCAGGTTTACTAATGCACACAATTACGTGCGGTACAATCGTTCAGTACATAAGCAACTAATCTTATGTACAGAGCGACCAACGGAATCGAAAATTTCGGCTGCGAATTCCTTCACCAAGAGCTTTATGGCCTATATGGGTTCTGCACCAACCCCCGGGGCTGTGCTCTTTTCTCTATTTATAGCGGACTTCCTTGTCTGCTGTACTTGGACCTCCTGGTCTGTGCTACAGTATGACCTCCTGGTCTGCTATACTCTAATGCTCTGATTTATGTTTAACAAGGGATGCCTCCCTCGCCACCATGTATGTCACTTACACGTATGTACCCTGCGGGAACCCGACTTCCTGTGGTTCAACCTCAAAAATTGTATATAACACACTCACTCACCACATGTACACTTTTGTTTCTATTTCTATTTCTGCGCAGAAATTTTTCTTTAGACCAGATGTGTTGTGAATTTGGAGAAGGATCTGTTAATTTAAATTTCGGATACTAAAATAGATTTGCGCTATTTATCGCCTGTTGCGCTATTTATCGCGTTGCGCTATTTATCGCCTGTTAAAAATCAACACTATCGTGTGACTTGAGTTACGTGGGCGTACCCAGACGCTACGTTGCGTAATTTACGCTGCGTGCGTCGGCCCTTGCGTACGCGACTCTCAGTCCTTTGTTAGAGACACGTGGACGCAAAGCCAATGTCCACCGTAACACAACTAACACGTTTATCAATGTAGATGATTTTTAACTGTAATCATCTACCAAGCACCACACAGGTCTCTCCTTGTATCTCAGGCCAAGCTGTGCACGTGTTTTACAATTTACCCCTTAATGTATTACTTTTACTTTAACTATTAAATAGCGACAAATCTCTTTGAGCACGTTTATCAATTATAAAATGGCAAACAGGAGAGTGATATATGAAAATACACGAATGAAGAAATGCAGATATGCGTGTGTGCGTACGCAAGACAGAAAAATAAACAGTTTTAAAAGACACTTGTGTTTTGTTCTTACCTCCGGTTCCGGATTCCCTCAGCACCCTTTACTAAGCGAAGCAGACGCTTATCCCGTCAGCACTGCGAAGAATATGATCTCCCGCCCTTTGCTGATGGATAATGTCTGCTGAAATTACCTAGCAGAGATATGTGAAGGACTGGACGAGTCCCCAATTGACAAAGCTAAATCTTTATCTTATATAAAACCCTTTAAGAGGTCTAAGAACACTGTACGCTATTGACGTATGGAGTACCGTAAGGGTACGCACGTTGCGTAACAATCGCTTAGCCGTAGTCGAGACGCTCAAGCGTCACGTTCGCTCACGGACAAGGGATCACAGGCAGGCACGCTATTGGCTGCCGTCTAACGTAATGATTCGCTATAGCGTAGCGGACGCTCGGGACCACGAGGAGATCACCAGCGGCGCAGACGCTCACAATGTTAAACCTTTATATCTAAACCATAAACAGTGTATAATGCAGCAAAACCTTAGTGTAGTGATAGGGTGTAAATGCAACACAGTATATCCTTATTAACTCAAAAGCTGTTCGAGCGTCACCGACGCTCTGAGAATACTTAATACTATAAGAAACACACAGATACTGTGCTTAGGGTCTAACGCCTTATATGAATGTTATTACTTGCAAAAAGATAAATACAGTACAAGTCACACACTACAATATAACATAGACTAACTAACCAGATAACTACACAGGAAATACAATATAATACAATTACGTTTACGGGAAAATTAGAGAGAAAGAGGAGAAGAGAGAGAGAGAGAGAAATGGCTCACAATAACAATAAAGACAATATGATTGCGGAGAAAACTTACGCACAAGGGGAAATGATCGCATGCGCCTCTGGATATCCAGCTCCCGATTATCAGCAATGAGAACCGTTGAAGAGAGTGAGCTGGATACCATCGGCTTGTCTATTTATGCCCCACACACAATACAATTCAATGGTCCCTACAATCTCATTGTTCATTGGACACAGGAATTCGGCTTCGCATTATAACAAAAGGTCATAGGTTGATTCATACAGGTGGGCTGTGGCTACTTCCAACTGCTCAGGTGGGTGGGAAACTAGGTTTCCCGCCGCATGGCTAAGTAAGTGCAAATAATAGTAAATGGACATAAACTTCTTATGTCCATAACTATTCGCACGAGCGATTAATCCGCTCCAAACCAACACCGGAATATTACTAATTAAATACTCTTCCGATGGATACTAAACACCACTGTATGACCCCTGTTGGACCCTTCGTACAATACAAAGAGGGATCTCTCTGTCCAGGAACATGCTATATTAACTAAACTTTCAGAATCTATCAAAGGGACCATGATCTACAAAATACATTATATAGTGAAAATATGTAACGATTGAGTCGCACGCTACGATCACATAAACTCTACCGTAAATGCGCACATCGTGCGCCTGCGGGTGCACGTGACAGCGAGTATGCGCACGCACGGGAGAGTGTACGCATGCGCAGCGCGGACGTGTATGAGGTGCAAATATGGTAGTGTGCATAGAGATATTTTTCTGACTTTGACAATATATATCCAATGAATCCACACTCACTGCTGCAAATTACATCATGGGCGGTGCTCCATAAAGGGCTTTCAAATAGTCCAAAATATATCCAAGAAGAGTACAGGCACTCACCACTTCCTTGCTGATAATGAATTTATTATACCTCACAGGTGTATCTCACATAGAGATGAACGACAGCATGTCAGCAAAAATATCGACGTTTCGGCTCCATCCGAGCCTTTGTCAAGACAGACAAAATCACATCAGGCTAACACCCAGCAGCCTGATGTGATTTTGTCTGTCTTGACAAAGGCTCGGATGGAGCCGAAACGTCAACATTTTTGCTGACATGCTGTCGTTCATCTCTATTTGAGATACACCTGTGAGGTATAATAAATTCATTATCATCAAGGAAGTGGTGAGTGCCTGTACTCTTCTTGGATAGATATATATATATATATATATATGTGTATGCATGTTTAATATGCTATGTATATGTGTGTATATATATATATATATATATATATATATATATATATATAGGTGTAGATACTGTATGTGTGTGTGTATGTGTGTATATATATATATATATATATATACACACACAGACACACTAGTTTTACGGACCCAGCATATACTGGGTCACCTTAGTCCCCACCCCCGTGATTGGCTCCACGCAGTTCTGGAAACACCCCCCCATGCAAATCCTGCGTTTGCCACTGGGAGTGCGTCCAGTAAGGGCTTTCCAACATCCCCTGTGAGTGGTAGAGATGGCCATCAACCATTGATGATTTGAAATCGATGATCTATGACCAAAGGTGACTACTTTTACCATCAATAGGGGAGAACCAGATGGTTTCCCGCCATCGATGATACAGAGCTACCAAATGGTTTTTTTTTCCTCCAAGGTGTCAGGACACTGAGCCTAGCTCTGCCCCCAACACCCACAAAACCCCGCCCCCGGGCTCCGATTGGCCTGCAGCTCATTGATCACTAAAGCAGGGATGATCATCGGTGGGTGAAACCATCTATGGTTCCACTACAGATAGTTTCACACCATGAAGGTTATCCATCGATGGTAACCATCGATGGACAACCCATCAATGGCCATCCCTACTGAGTAGTACTGAGCCGGCAGTTGGGAGGAGCCGGAGGGCAGACATCTGTTAAGGTATGAAGGAGGCAGTGATGGCTGTGAGGGGGTGCGGCCTCTGACTGAGTGACAGCCAGGGTGAGTGGAGCTGGAGCTGCTGTAGTAGTTGGCCTTTCCCCCACTGGCCACCAATGACATCGCCAGGCTGAGGAGTCAGGGGTGTGGCCGCCTAGGTGCTTGGAGGGCAGCCAATAGACAGGAGCTACGTTGGTGCGGTGATCACTATAGCTCTCCGCACTAGGGATAGCCAACGGTGTGTTCGCCATTGATGGTTTCCATCGATGGCAAAATGGAGAGTGGCCATCGATGGTCCCTAACTATGCTATGGGAGACCATCGATGGTTTCTCTCATCGATGGCCATCCCTCTTATTTCTGTGAAAGACCCACGAGCCAATCACAGCCTGGGGACGGGGCTTCGTGGGTGACAGGGGCGGAGCTGCGCTTCGTGTCCCGGCATCTTGTAAAAAAAAAAAATCATAATAATATTCATTTAGACCTAGCCATCGATGGAGGGAAACCATCTGGTTCTCCCTCATCGATGGTAAAAGTATGCAACATCGGTCACAGACCATCAATGATTTTGAATCATCGATGGCCAATGGCCATGCCTACTCTGCACCATACACAGCAGTAATAGTAAGCCCTGACCAGCCACTACAGCTAAAGACTACAGGCTGGATCATAGGTGGTCATTACAAGTTGATCGCTTGCTGCATTTGTTCGCTGCGCAGCGTTGAGGCTAAAAAATGGCACTTCTGCGTATGCGGCGCAATGCGCACGCGCGACATACTTTCACAACGTCTGATGTAGTTTCACACAGGGTCTAGCGATGAATTTCAGTCGCACTGCTGACCGCAGAGTGATTGACATGAAGTGGGCGTTTCGGGGTGGCAACTGACCGTTTTCAGGGACTGTTCGGAAAAACGCAGGCGTGCCAGGAAAAATGCAGGCGTGGCTGGGTGAACGCAGGGCGTGTTTGTGACGTCAAATCCGGAACTGAATGGTCTGAAGTGATCGCAAGCGCTGAGTAGGTTTTGAGCTGCCCTAAAACTGCACAATTTTTTTTTGGAGCCACTCTGCGATGAAAGCGTTCACACTATTGCAAAGCTAACATACACTCCCAGAGGGCGGCGGCTTAGCGTTTGCACGCCAGCAAAACTCTGCTAGCGAGCGAACAACTCGGAATGATCCCCAAGTGGATGACTAACTACATAGAGTAATACATATACATGGAAGCTATTTCTACAGGTTCTGGAATACATTCCCATTTGTTATACCATAGCCCCATCTTGTGACCAATCCTGGAATTGCATTAACTTTTAGCACAAAGCTAACCAAGGAGTCATCGGGTCAATAACAGAGACTACCTAATATGGGGATGTAATATTATAAAGGGTAAGTTCTGTGCACAGACTCGTATAGGAGTAATAATAATAATTAGAGGTAATTGTATAGGATCTATTCTTACTTGCCCATGGTGAGAATTGGTAGTAACTCACTGTGTCATAGTTATAATAAAGTGATATTTACCTATGTGAATGTGAAAACCCCGGGGTGTAAGTAAATGCCGGCTATCACTGATACCCTAGAGGGGTAATGTATTTTTGGAAGTAGTTCTAGTTATTCCTTTATAGTGCACACTGTGGCCTTCACATAGTGTACTGCCGCACTAATGTATTATTATTACATGAATGTGATTTTTACAATGTAACCAGTGATGTTAGTGCGGTATACCCTTATTACAGAAAGTCTGATCAGACATATAAACTCACTTGTTGCTGAGCCGTGTCCAATGGAGTAAGTGGTATCCAGGGTCGGACTGGCCCACAGGGAAACAGGGAAAACCACCGGTGGGCCCCACTGCTTGTGGGCCCTCCTCCTCCTCTAGGGACCAGGTTCCAGACTCTATCCTAGTGCACTTGAATTATGCATTATACATGTGTTACATTATACTTCAACAAAAACAAAAAAGAATCTGCACTCTCAGAGATCTGATGAAATGAAGGATTGAGAAACCCCACTTAATATATTTGGACAAATCCCATCAATATAGGTCGGGGGTGCTACCTAAGACAACCTGTCACAACACCTATTGTAGAGAAAGAAAATGGGGTTGTACTGCTAGGTGCACAAGGATATTGATTAAAATTTAACTTTTATTTCTATTCATTTAAGAGACCGATGCTCGGTCAACATGCGAAATATAGAGGTTAAAAATAAAGGAAGTGAAAGAATGTGCTCAAGATAGAAAGTGAGAAATTATTTTAAAAGATTTGTGTCTGCTCCTTTGATTGTGCTGACTCTATTATAGCTTGTATTAATTCAAGATAAATGTCCTTATGTGTCACGTATACCTCTGTCCAATAAATACTTGTTTTAGATCCTAATATCTATATGGCTGCTGTCCTGTTTGTTCACTATGTCAGATACGGTGGGAGTGTCCACCCTAAGTTGAACTGCTCCTCTCTATCCTACCACGTTCTCAAGTTTATTATCGATGGTTGATAACCAAAATCCATTTATTATGATAACACCAGTATTGGCTGTGGTGTCATTATACACCCGTCGTTATTTTGGTTATGTATTTCTCCCAGGGTGGATATGTATGGAGATGTCCACCCTACTCATAAATGCCAGCAGTGACAGAATATTGGATTGAACACGTTGTTACTGATACTGATAAGCCATCTGATCTGCATTAATTATTATGCCTCGCCATTGAGGCTGAGGGGCATAGTGTGGAAAGTGTGCCAACGGGGACTGGTGACCACTATTGCAGGACTAAGGTTCCTTGTTTATACATAAGTCTTGTGCTGCTCAAAGTGTTTGAGAAAAGCTTGTTGCGAAATGCGTGCATCGGCACAGTGATCTGCTCCGCTGCTCTTGTGCTGACTGTAGCTTGCTTCATGTGTCTGTTGGGATATTTAAGTACTGCACGGCGAACATGGTAGTTACCATGGATCGGACAAATGCTGATCAATAGCCGAGGCAGTCTAGATACCCCTTTACTAATTAATATTTCATTACCTGTACCTCTGTCAATTTACTCTCTATTCTAGAGCTTCTTGCTAAAGTAACTGGCACTGCACAGTGAGCATGGGAACACCCACTAATCGGACAAATGCTGATTAGACTAAACACTGATGCAACACCACCATCTCTATCCTGTCCTTTCTCATTAGATATAGGTCTCCAATTTTCTTATCCACCCATTCTCCTGTTAGAGTGGTCTGCACAATATATGGTTAACACGGGAACACCCGATAGCTAGGTTAAATACTCCAGCCAGCAGGTTCTAGACATCGCTCACATATAAGGTGAATACAGGTAGTATATAGAGATTGTGGATACACCTGCCTCTCTTCCTTTCCATATTATATTAGGATTGAATTACATGTGGCAAGTAGACAATTACATGTCTTTAGTTCATCTAACGCTCAGAATCTCTCACCCTGCCATCAAATAGATAGCACTGTATTCAATACCGCAATAGCTTTACATGGAACAATTACATACTCATGTAACACGGTTATACAGTCTATCTAGTAGCACAAAAGCACTAACATCTCCATTCCCTTCACCAATGTGTAAATTGGGAGTGAGGATCCCCCCAGGATGGTAGTTAGATGATGGCGTGCAAAACAGGGGAATATAAGTAAGTCGTGACAACATTGGTTTAATTAGATACGTCACCGGTGTGCAAACACTTTGAGCAGCACAAGACTTATGTATAAACAAGGAACCTTAGTCCTGCAATAGTGGTCACCAGTCCCCGTTGACACACTTTCCACACTATGCCCCTCAGCCTCAATGGCGAGGCATAATAATTAATGCAGATCAGATGGCTTATCAGTATCAGTAACAACGTGTTCAATCCAATATTCTGTCACTGCTGGCATTTATGAGTAGGGTGGACATCTCCATACATATCCACCCTGGGAGAAATACATAACCAAAATAACGACGGGTGTATAATGACACCACAGCCAATACTGGTGTTATCATAATAAATGGATTTTGGTTATCAACCATCGATAATAAACTTGAGAACGTGGTAGGATAGAGAGGAGCAGTTCAACTTAGGGTGGACACTCCCACCGTATCTGACATAGTGAACAAACAGGACAGCAGCCATATAGATATTAGGATCTAAAACAAGTATTTATTGGACAGAGGTATATGTGACACATAAGGACATTTATCTTGAATTAATACAAGCTATAATAGAGTCAGCACAATCAAAGGAGCAGACACAAATCTTTTAAAATAATTTCTCACTTTCTATCTTGAGCACATTCTTTCACTTTCTTTATTTTTAACCTCTATATTTCGCATGTTGACCGAGCATCGGTCTCTTAAATGAATAGAAATAAAAGTTAAATTTTAATCAATATCCTTGTGCACCTAGCAGTACAACCTCATTTTCTTTCTCTACATTACATTATGCTTCACAAGAATATAGTTTATTATACACTGCTCAAAAAAATAAAGGGAAAACTTAAACAACACACTTCTGTGAAATCAAACTGTCCACTTAGGAAGCAGCACTGATTGACAATCAATTTCACATGCTGTTGTGCAAATGGAATAGACAACAGGTGGAAATTATAGGCAATTAGCAAGACACCCCCAATAATAAGAATTTACTTACCGATAATTCTATTTCTTGTAGTCCGTAGTGGATGCTGGGGACTCCGTAAGGACCATGGGGAATAGCGGCTCCGCAGGAGACTGGGCACAAAAGTAAAGCTTTAGGACTACCTGGTGTGCACTGGCTCCTCCCCCTATGACCCTCCTCCAAGCCTCAGTTAGGATACTGTGCCCGGACGAGCGTACACAATAAGGAAGGATTTTGAATCCCGGGTAAGACTCATACCAGCCACACCAATCACACCGTATAACTTGTGATCTAAACCCAGTTAACAGCATGATAACAGAGGAGCCTCTAGAAAAGATGGCTCACTACAGCAATAACCCGATTTTTGGTAACAATAACTATGTACCAGTATTGCAGACAATCCGCACTTGGGATGGGCGCCCAGCATCCACTACGGACTACGAGAAATAGAATTATCGGTAAGTAAATTCTTATTTTCTCTGACGTCCTAGTGGATGCTGGGGACTCCGTAAGGACCATGGGGATTATACCAAAGCTCCCAAACGGGCGGGAGAGTGCGGATGACTCTGCAGCACCAAATGAGAGAACTCCAGGTCCTCCTCAGCCAGGGTATCAAATTTGTAGAATTTTACAAACGTATTTGCTCCTGACCAAGTAGCTGCTCGGCAAAGTTGTAAAGCCGAGACCCCTCGGGCAGCCGCCCAAGATGAGCCCACCTTCCTTGTGGAGTGGGCATTTACAAATTTTTGGCTGTGGCAGGCCTGCCACAGAATGTGCAAGCTGAATTGTACTACAAATCCAACGAGCAATAGTCTGCTTAGAAGCAGGAGCACCCAGCTTGTTGGGTGCATACAGGATAAACAGCGAGTCAGATTTTCTGACTCCAGCCGTCCTGGAAACATATATTTTCAGGGCCCTGACAACGTCTAGCAACTTGGAGTCCTCCAAGTCCCTAGTAGCCGCAGGCACCACAATAGGTTGGTTCAGGTGAAACGCTGAAACCACCTTAGGGAGAAACTGAGGACGAGTCCTCAATTCCGCCCTGTCCCAATGGAAAATCAGATAAGGGCTTTTACAGGATAAAGCCGCCAATTCTGACACGCGCCTGGCCCAGGCCAGGGCCAACAGCATGACCACTTTCCATGTGAGATATTTTAACTCCACAGATTTAAGTGGTTCAAACCAATGTGACTTTTGGAACCCAAAAACTACATTGAGATCCCAAGGTGCCACTGGAGGCACAAAAGGAGGCTGTATATACAGTACCCCTTTTACAAACGTCTGAATTTCAGGGACTGAAGCTAGTTCTTTTTAGAGATGAGCGCCTGAAATTTTTCGGGTTTTGTGTTTTGGTTTTGGGTTCGGTTCCGCGGACGTGTTTTGGGTTCGACCGCGTTTTGGCAAAACCTCACCGATTTTTTTTTGTCGGATTCGGGTGTGTTTTGGATTCGGGTATTTTTTTCAAAAAACACTAAAAAACAGCTTAAATCATAGAATTTGGGGGTCATTTTGATCCCAAAGTATTATTAACCTCAAAAACCATAATTTACACTCATTTTCAGTCTATTCTGAACACCTCACACCTCACAATATTATTTTTAGTACTAAAATTTGCACCGAGGTCGCTGTGTGAGTAAGATAAGCGACCCTAGTGGCCGACACAAACACCGTGCCCATCTAGGAGTGGCACTGCAGTGTCACGCAGGATGTCCCTTCCAAAAAACCCTCCCCAAACAGCACATGACGCAAAGAAAAAAAGAGGCGCAATGAGGTAGCTGACTGTGTGAGTAAGATAAGCGACCCTAGTGGCCGACACAAACACCGGGCCCATCTAGGAGTGGCACTGCAGTGTCACGCAGGATGTCCCTTCCAAAAAACCCTCCCCAAACAGCACATGACGCAAAGAAAAAAAGAGGCGCAATGAGGTAGCTGACTGTGTGAGTAAGATTAGCGACCCTAGTGGCCGACACAAACACCGTGCCCATCTAGGAGTGGCACTGCAGTGTCACGCAGGATGTCCCTTCCAAAAAACCCTCCCCAAACAGCACATGACGCAAAGAAAAAAAGAGGCGCAATGAGGTAGCTGACTGTGTGAGTAAGATAAGCGACCCTAGTGGCCGACCCAAACACCGGGCCCATCTAGGAGTGGCACTGCAGTGTCACGCAGGATGTCCCTTCCAAAAAACCCTCCCCAAACAGCACATGACGCAAAGAAAAAAAGAGGCGCAATGAGGTAGCTGACTGTGTGAGTAAGATTAGCGACCCTAGTGGCCGACACAAACACCGTGCCCATCTAGGAGTGGCACTGCAGTGTCACGCAGGATGTCCCTTCCAAAAAACCCTCCCCAAACAGCACATGACGCAAAGAAAAAAAGAGGCGCAATGAGGTAGCTGACTGTGTGAGTAAGATTAGCGACCCTAGTGGCCGACACAAACACCGGGCCCATCTAGGAGTGGCACTGCAGTGTCACGCAGGATGTCCCTTCCAAAAAACCCTCCCCAAACAGCACATGACGCAAAGAAAAAAAGAGGCGCAATGACGTAGCTGACTGTGTGAGTAAGATTAGCGACCCTAGTGGCCGACACAAACACCGTGCCCATCTAGGAGTGGCACTGCAGTGTCACGCAGGATGTCCCTTCCAAAAAACCCTCCCCAAACAGCACATGACGCAAAGAAAAATAAAAGAAAAAACAGGTGCAAGATGGAATTGTCCTTGGGCCCTCCCACCCACCCTTATGTTGTATAAACAGGACATGCACACTTTAACCAACCCATCATTTCAGTGACAGGGTCTGCCACACGACTGTGACTGAAATGACGGGTTGGTTTGGACCCCCACCAAAAAAGAAGCAATTAATCTCTCCTTGCACAAACTGGCTCTACAGAGGCAAGATGTCCACCTCATCATCATCCTCCGATATATCACCGTGTTGTACATCCCCCTCCTCACAGATTATCAATTCGTCCCCACTGGAATCCACCATGTCAGCTCCCTGTGTACTTTGTGGAGGCAATTGCTGCTGGTCAATGTCTCCGCGGAGGAATTGATTATAATTCATTTTAATGAACATCATCTTCTCCACATTTTCTGGATGTAACCTCGTACGCCGATTGCTGACAAGGTGAGCGGCGGCACTAAACACTCTTTCGGAGTACACACTTGTGGGAGGGCAACTTAGGTAGAATAAAGCCAGTTTGTGCAAGGGCCTCCAAATTGCCTCTTTTTCCTGCCAGTATAAGTACGGACTGTGTGACGTGCCTACTTGGATGCGGTCACTCATATAATCCTCCACCATTCTATCAATGGTGAGAGAATCATATGCAGTGACAGTAGACGACATGTCCGTAATGGTTGTCAGGTCCTTCAGTCCGGACCAGATGTCAGCATCAGCAGTCGCTCCAGACTGCCCTGCATCACCGCCAGCGGGTGGGCTCGGAATTCTGAGCCTTTTCCTCGCACCCCCAGTTGCGGGAGAATGTGAAGGAGGAGATGTTGACAGGTCGCGTTCCGCTTGACTTGACAATTTTCTCACCAGCAGGTCTTTGAAACCCAGCAGACTTGTGTGCGCCGGAAAGAGAGATCCAAGGTAGGTTTTAAATCTAGGATCGAGCACGGTGGCCAAAATGTAGTGCTCTGATTTCAACAGATTGACCACCCGTGAATCCTTGTTAAGCGAATTAAGGGCTCCATCCACAAGTCCCACATGCCTAGCGGAATCGCTCTGTCTTAGCTCCTCCTTCAATGTCTCCAGCTTCTTCTGCAAAAGCCTGATGAGGGGAATGACCTGACTCAGGCTGGCAGTGTCTGAACTGACTTCACGTGTGGCAAGTTCAAAGGGCATCAGAACCTTGCACAACGTTGAAATCATTCTCCACTGCGCTTGAGACAGGTGCATTCCACCTCCTATATCGTGCTCAGTTGTATAGGCTTGAATGGCCTTTTGCTGCTCCTCCAACCTCTGAAGCATATAGAGGGTTGAATTCCACCTCGTTACCACCTCCTGCTTCAGATGATGGCAGGGCAGGTTCAGGCGTTTTTGGTGGTGCTCCAGTCTTCTGTACGTGCTGCCTGTACGCCGAAAGTGTCCCGCAATTTTTCTGGCCACCGCCAGCATCTCTTGCACGCCCCTGTCGTTTTTTAAAAAATTCTGCACCACCAAATTCAAGGTATGTGCAAAACATGGGACGTGCTGGAATTTGCCCAGATTTAATGCACGCACAATATTGCTGGCGTTGTCCGATGCCACAAATCCACAGGAGAGTCCAATTGGGGTAAGCCATTCCGCGATGATCTTCCTCAGTTGCCGTAAGAGGTTTTCAGCTGTGTGCGTATTCTGGAAACCGGTGATACAAAGCGTAGCCTGCCTAGGAAAGAGTTGGCGTTTGCGAGATGCTGCTACTGGTGCCGCCGCTGCTGTTCTTGCGGCGGGAGTCCATACATCTACCCAGTGGGCTGTCACAGTCATATAGTCCTGACCCTGCCCTGCTCCACTTGTCCACATGTCCGTGGTTAAGTGGACATTGGGTACAACTGAATTTTTTAGGACACTGGTGAGTCTTTTTCTGAGGTCCGTGTACATTTTCGGTATCGCCTGCCTAGAGAAGTGGAACCTAGATGGTATTTGGTAACGGGGGCACACTGCCTCAATAAAATGTCTAGTTCCCTGTGAACTAACGGCGGATACCGGACGCACGTCTAACACCAACATAGTTGTCAAGGCCTCAGTTATCCGCTTTGCAGCAGGATGACTGCTGTGATATTTCATCTTCCTCGCAAAGGACTGTTGAACAGTCAATTGCTTACTGGAAGTAGTACAAGCGGGCTTACGACTTCCCCTCTGGGATGACCATCGACTCCCAGCAGCAACAACAGCAGCGCCAGCAGCAGTAGGCGTTACACGCAAGGATGCATCGGAGGAATCCCAGGCAGGAGAGGAATCGTCTGAATTGCCAGTGACATGGCCTGCAGGACTATTGGCATTCCTGGGGAAGGAGGAAATTGACACTGAGGGAGTTGGTGGGGTGGTTTGCGTGAGTTTGGTTACAAGAGGAAGGTATTTACTGGTCAGTGGACTGCTTCCGCTGTCGGCCCAAGTTTTTGAACTTGTCACTGACTTATTATGAATGCGCTGCAGGTGACGTATAAGGGAGGATGTTCCGAGGTGGTTAACGTCCTTACGCCTACTTATTACAGCTTGACAAAGGGAACACACGGCTTGACACCTGTTGTCCGCATTTCTGGTGAAATACTTCCACACCGAAGAGCTGATTTTTTTGGTATTTTCACCAGGCATGTCAACGGCCATATTCCTCCCACGGACAACAGGTGTCTCCCCGGGTGCCTGACTTAAACAAACCACCTCACCATCAGAATCCTCCTGGTCAATTTCCTCCCCAGCGCCAGCAACACCCATATCCTCCTCATCCTGGTGTACTTCAACACTGACATCTTCAATCTGACTATCAGGAACTGGACTGCGGGTGCTCCTTCCAGCACTTGCGGGGGGCGTGCAAATGGTGGAAGGCGCATGCTCTTCACGTCCAGTTTTGGGAAGGTCAGGCATCGCAACCGACACAATTGGACTCTCCTTGTGGATTTGGGATTTCGAAGAATGCACAGTTCTTTGCTGTGCTGCTTTTGCCAGCTTGAGTCTTTTCATTTTTCTAGCGAGAGGCTGAGTGCTTCCATCCTCATGTGAAGCTGAACCACTAGCCATGAACATAGGCCAGGGCCTCAGCCGTTCCTTGCCACTCCGTGTGGTAAATGGCATATTGGCAAGTTTACGCTTCTCCTCCGACAATTTTATTTTAGGTTTTGGAGTCCTTTTTTTTCTGATATTTGGTGTTTTGGATTTGACATGCTCTGTACTATGACATTGGGCATCGGCCTTGGCAGACGACGTTGCTGGCATTTCATCGTCTCGGCCATGACTAGTGGCAGCAGCTTCAGCACGAGGTGGAAGTGGATCTTGATCTTTCCCTAATTTTGGAACCTCAACATTTTTGTTCTCCATATTTTATAGGCAGAACTAAAAGGCACCTCAGGTAAACAATGGAGATGGATGGATTGGATACTAGTATACAATTATGGACGGACTGCCACGGTTAGGTGGTATAAAAAAACCACGGTTAGGTGGTATATAATACAATTATGGATGGACGGACTGCCTGCCGGGTGCCGACACAGAGGTAGCCACAGCCGTGAACTACCGCACTGTACACTGGTTGATAAAGAGATAGTAGTATACTCGTAACAACTAGTATGACGACGGTATAAAGAAAGAAAAAAAAACCACGGTTAGGTGGTATATATATAATACAATTATGGATGGACGGACTGCCTGCCGGGTGCCGACACAGAGGTAGCCACAGCCGTGAACTACCGCACTGTACACTGGTTGATAAAGAGATAGTAGTATACTCGTAACAACTAGTATGACGACGGTATAAAGAAAGAAAAAAAAACCACGGTTAGGTGGTATATAATACAATTATGGATGGACGGACTGCCTGCCGGGTGCCGACACAGAGGTAGCCACAGCCGTGAACTACCGCACTGTACACTGGTTGATAAAGAGATAGTAGTATACTCGTAACAACTAGTATGACGACGGTATAAAGAAAGAAAAAAAAACCACGGTTAGGTGGTATATATATAATACAATTATGGATGGACGGACTGCCTGCCGGGTGCCGACACAGAGGTAGCCACAGCCGTGAACTACCGCACTGTACACTGGTTGATAAAGAGATAGTAGTATACTCGTAACAACTAGTATGACGACAGTATAAAGAAAGAAAAAAAAACCACGGTTTGGTGGTATATAATACAATTATGGATGGACGGACTGCCTGCCGGGTGCCGACACAGAGGTAGCCACAGCCGTGAACTACCGCACTGTACACTGGTTGATAAAGAGATAGTAGTATACTCGTAACAACTAGTATGACGACGGTATAAAGAAAGAAAAAAAAACCACGGTTAGGTGGTATATATATAATACAATTATGGATGGACGGACTGCCTGCCGGGTGCCGACACAGAGGTAGCCACAGCCGTGAACTACCGCACTGTACACTGGTTGATAAAGAGATAGTAGTATACTCGTAACAACTAGTATGACGACGGTATAAAGAAAGAAAAAAAAACCACGGTTAGGTGGTATATATATAATACAATTATGGATGGACGGACTGCCTGCCGGGTGCCGACACAGAGGTAGCCACAGCCGTGAACTACCGCACTGTACACTGGTTGATAAAGAGATAGTAGTATACTCGTAACAACTAGTATGACGACGGTATAAAGAAAGAAAAAAAAACCACGGTTAGGTGGTATATATATAATACAATTATGGATGGACGGACTGCCTGCCGGGTGCCGACACAGAGGTAGCCACAGCCGTGAACTACCGCACTGTACACTGGTTGATAAAGAGATAGTAGTATACTCGTAACAACTAGTATGACGACGGTATAAAGAAAGAAAAAAAAACCACGGTTAGGTGGTATATATATAATACAATTATGGATGGACGGACTGCCTGCCGAGTGCCGACACAGAGGTAGCCACAGCCGTGAACTACCGCACTGTACACTGGTTGATAAAGAGATAGTAGTATACTCGTAACAACTAGTATGACGACGGTATAAAGAAAGAAAAAAAACCCACGGTTAGGTGGTATATAATACAATTATGGATGGACGGACTGCCTGCCGGGTGCCGACACAGAGGTAGCCACAGCCGTGAACTACCGCACTGTACACTGGTTGATAAAGAGATAGTAGTATACTCGTAACAACTAGTATGACGACGGTATAAAGAAAGAAAAAAAAAACACGGTTAGGTGGTATATATAATTTATATAATACAATTATGGATGGACGGACTGCCTGCCGAGTGCCGACACAGAGGTAGCCACAGCCGTGAACTACCGCACTGTACACTGGTTGATAAAGAGATAGTAGTATACTCGTAACAACTAGTATGACGACGGTATAAAGAAAGAAAAAAAAACCACGGTTAGGTGGTATATAATACAATTATGGATGGACGGACTGCCTGCCGGGTGCCGACACAGAGGTAGCCACAGCCGTGAACTACCGCACTGTACACTGGTTGATAAAGAGATAGTAGTATACTCGTAACAACTAGTATGACGACGGTATAAAGAAAGAAAAAAAAACCACGGTTAGGTGGTATATATATAATACAATTATGGATGGACGGACTGCCTGCCGGGTGCCGACACAGAGGTAGCCACAGCCGTGAACTACCGCACTGTACACTGGTTGATAAAGAGATAGTAGTATACTCGTAACAACTAGTATGACGACGGTATAAAGAAAGAAAAAAAAACCACGGTTAGGTGGTATATATATAATACAATTATGGATGGACGGACTGCCTGCCGGGTGCCGACACAGAGGTAGCCACAGCCGTGAACTACCGCACTGTACACTGGTTGATAAAGAGATAGTAGTATACTCGTAACAACTAGTATGACGACGGTATAAAGAAAGAAAAAAAAACCACGGTTAGGTGGTATATATATATAATACAATTATGGATGGACGGACTGCCTGCCGGGTGCCGACACAGAGGTAGCCACAGCCGTGAACTACCGCACTGTACACTGGTTGATAAAGAGATAGTAGTATACTCGTAACAACTAGTATGACGACGGTATAAAGAAAGAAAAAAAAACCACGGTTAGGTGGTATATATATAATACAATTATGGATGGACGGACTGCCTGCCGGGTGCCGACACAGAGGTAGCCACAGCCGTGAACTACCGCACTGTACACTGGTTGATAAAGAGATAGTAGTATACTCGTAACAACTAGTATGACGACGGTATAAAGAAAGAAAAAAAACCCACGGTTAGGTGGTATATATATAATACAATTATGGATGGACGGACTGCCTGCCGAGTGCCGACACAGAGGTAGCCACAGCCGTGAACTACCGCACTGTACACTGGTTGATAAAGAGATAGTAGTATACTCGTAACAACTAGTATGACGACGGTATAAAGAAAGAAAAAAAAACCACGGTTAGGTGGTATATAATACAATTATGGATGGACGGACTGCCTGCCGGGTGCCGACACAGAGGTAGCCACAGCCGTGAACTACCGCACTGTACACTGGTTGATAAAGAGATAGTAGTATACTCGTAACAACTAGTATGACGACGGTATAAAGAAAGAAAAAAAAACCACGGTTAGGTGGTATATATATAATACAATTATGGATGGACGGACTGCCTGCCGGGTGCCGACACAGAGGTAGCCACAGCCGTGAACTACCGCACTGTACACTGGTTGATAAAGAGATAGTAGTATACTCGTAACAACTAGTATGACGACGGTATAAAGAAAGAAAAAAAAAACACGGTTAGGTGGTATATAATACAATTATGGATGGACGGACTGCCTGCCGAGTGCCGACACAGAGGTAGCCACAGCCGTGAACTACCGCACTGTACACTGGTTGATAAAGAGATAGTAGTATACTCGTAACAACTAGTATGACGACGGTATAAAGAAAGAAAAAAAAACCACGGTTAGGTGGTATATAATACAATTATGGATGGACGGACTGCCTGCCGGGTGCCGACACAGAGGTAGCCACAGCCGTGAACTACCGCACTGTACTGTGTCTGCTGCTAATATAGACTGGTTGATAAAGAGATAGTATACAATACTACTAATATATATACTGGTGGTCAGGTCACTGGTCACTAGTCACACTGG
The DNA here is from genome assembly GCF_028390025.1 of Pseudophryne corroboree. Taxonomy (NCBI): domain Eukaryota; kingdom Metazoa; phylum Chordata; class Amphibia; order Anura; family Myobatrachidae; genus Pseudophryne; species Pseudophryne corroboree. The sequence continues at coordinate 818,611,188 of NC_086449.1, read as the reverse complement.
CAGTGGCACTCCTGCAGCAAAAGTGTGCACTGTTTAATTTTAATATAATATTATTATCATGTACTCCTGGCTCCTGCTATAACAACCTGCAGTGCTCCCCAGTCTCCCCCACAATTATAAGCTTTATAATTTATATACATTGATGTGCAGCACACTGGGCTGAGCAGTGCACACAGACTGAGTCACTGTGTGTATCGTTTTTTTTCAGGCAGAGAACGGATATATTAAATAAAACAAACAACTGCACTGTCTCTGGTGGTCACTGGTCACTGTGGTCGTCAGTCACTAAACTCTGTCTGCACTCTCTTCTACAGTATCACAGCAATCTCTCTCTCTCTCTCTCAACCCTAATCTAAATGGAGAGGACGCCAGCCACGTCCTCTCCCTATCAATCTCAATGCACGTGTGAAAATGGCGGCGACGCGCGGCTCCTTATATAGAATCCGAGTCTCGCGAGAATCCGACAGCGTCATGATGACGTTCGGGCGCGCTCGGGTTAACCGAGCAAGGCGGGAAGATCCGAGTCGCTCGGACCCGTGAAAAAAAAAGTGAAGTTCGTGCGGGTTCGGATTCAAAGAAACCGAACCCGCTCATCTCTAGTTCTTTTTGGAAGAAAATTGACAGGGCCGAAATTTGAACCTTAATGGACCCCAGTTTCAGGCCCATAGACACTCCTGTTTGCAGGAAATGTAGGAATCGACCCAGTTGAAATTCCTCCGTCGGGCCTTACTGGCCTCGCACCACGCAACATATTTTCGCCAAATGCAGTGATAATGTTTTGCGGTTACATCCTTCCTGGCTTTGATCAGGATAGGGATGACTTCATCCGGAATGCCTTTTTCCTTCAGGATCCGGCGTTCAACCGCCATGCCGTCAAACGCAGCCGCGGTAAGCCTTGGAACAGACAGGGTCCTTGCTGGAGCAGGTCCCTTCTTAGAGGTAGAGGCCACGGATCCTCCGTGAGCATCTCTTGAAGTTCCGGTTACCAAGTCCTTCTTGGCCAATCCGGAGCCACGAATATAGTGCTTACTCCTCTCCATCTTATAATTCTCAGTACCTTGGGTATGAGAGGCAGAGGATGGAACACATACACTGACCGGTACACCCACGGTGTTACCAGAGCGTCTACAGCTATTGCCTGAGGGTCCCTTGACCTGGCGCAATACCTGTCGAGTTTTTCCCAACGGTTTATAATCATGTGGAAGACTTCTGGGTGAAGTCCCCACTCTCCCGGGTGGAGGTCGTGTCTGCTGAGGAAGTCTGCTTCCCAGTTGTCCACTCCCGGAATGAATACTGCTGACAGTGCTATCACATGATTTTCCGCCCAGCGAAGAATCCTTGCAGCTTCTGCCATTGCCCTCCTGCTTCTTGTGCCACCTTGTCTGTTTACGTGGGTGACTGCCGTGATGTTGTCCGACTGGATCAACACCGGCTGACCTTGAAGCAGAGGTCTTGCTAAGCTTAGAGCATTGTAAATGGCCCTTAGCTTCAGGATATTTATGTGAAGTGATGTCTCCAGGCTTGACCATAAGCCCTGGAAATTCCTTCCCTGTGTGACTGCTCCCCAGCCTCGCAGGCTGGCATCCGTGGTCACCAGGACCCAGTCCTGAATGCCGAAACTGCGGCCCTCTAGAAGATGAGCACTCTGCAACCACCACAGGAGGGACACCCTTGTCCTTGGTGACAGGGTTATCCGCTGATGCATCTGAAGATGCGACCCGGACCATTTGTCCAGCAGGTCCCACTGGAAAGTTCTTGCGTGGAATCTGCCGAATGGGATTGCTTCGTAGGAAGCCACCATTTTTCCCAGAACCCTTGTGCATTGATGCACTGAGACTTGGCTCGGTTTTAGGAGGTTCCTGACTAGCTCGGATAACTCCCTGGCTTTCTCCTTCGGGAGAAACACCTTTTTCTGGACTGTGTCCAGGATCATCCCTAGGAACAGAAGACGAGTCGTCGGAACCAGCTGCGATTTTGGAATATTGAGAATCCAACCGTGCTGCCGCAACACTACCTGAGATAGTGCTACACCGACCTCCAACTGTTCTCTGGATCTTACCTTTATCAGGAGATCGTCCAAGTAAGAGATAACTAAAACTCCCTTCCTTCGAAGGAGTATCATCATTTCGGCCATTACCTTGGTAAAGACCCGGGGTGCCGTGGACCATCCAAACGGCAGCGTCTCAAACTGATAGTGACAGTTCTGTACCACAAACCTGAGGTACCCTTGGTGAGAAGGGTAAATTGGGACATGAAGGTAAGCATCCTTGATGTCCAGAGACACCATGTAGTCCCCTTCTTCCAGGTTCGCAATCACTGCTCTGAGTGACTCCATCTTGAATTTGAACTTCTGTATGTAATTGTTCAAAGATTTTAGATTTAAAATCGGTCTCACTGAGCCGTCCGGCTTCGGTACCACAACAGTGTGGAATAATACCCCTTTCCCTGTTGCAGGAGGGGTACCTTGATTATCACCTGCTGGGAATACAGCTTGTGAATGGCTTCCAAAACTGCCTCCCTGTCGGAGGGAGACGTCGGTAAAGCAGACTTTAGGAAACGGCGAGGGGGAGACGTCTCGAATTCCAATTTGTACCCCTGAGATACCACCTGAAGGATCCAGGGGTCTACCTGCGAGTGAGCCCACTGCGCGCTGAAATTCTTGAGACGGGCCCCCACCGTGCCTGAGTCCGCTTGTAAAGCCCCAGCGTCATGCTGAGGGCTTGGCAGAGGCGGGAGAGGGCTTCTGTTCCTGAGAACTGGCTGATTTCTGCAGCCTTTTTCCTCTTCCTCTGTCACGGGGCAGAAATGAGGAATTTTGCCCGCTTGCCCTTATGGGAACGAAAGGACTGCGCCTGATAATACGGCGTCTTCTTATGTTGAGAGGCGACCTGGGGTAAAAACGTGGATTTCCCAGCTGTTGCCGTGGCCACCAGGTCTGAAAGACCGACCCCAAATAACTCCTCCCCTTTATAAGGCAATACTTCCATATGCCGTTTGGAATCCGCATCACCTGACCACTGTCGTGTCCATAACCCTCTTCTGGCAGAAATGGACAACGCACTTAGACTTGATGCCAGTCGGCAAATATTCCGCTGTGCATATATAGAAATGCATCTTTTAAATGCTCTATAGGCAATAATATACTGTCCCTATCTAGGGTATCAATATTCTCAGTCAGGGAATCCGACCACGCCAACCCAGCACTGCACATCCAGGCTGAGGCGATTGCTGGTCGCAGTATAACACCAGTATGTGTGTAAATACATTTTAGGATACCCTCCTGCTTTCTATCAGCAGGATCCTTAAGGGCGGCCATCTAAGGAGAGGGTAGAGCCCTTGTTTTTACAAGCTTGTGAGCGCTTTATCCACCCTAGGGGGTGTTTCCCAACGCACCCTAACCTCTGGCGGGAAAGGATATAATGTCAATAACTTTTTAGAAATTATCAGTTTTTATCGGGGGAAACCCACGCTTCATCACACACCTCATTTAATTTCTCAGATTCAGGAAAACTACAGGTAGTTTTTCCTCACCGAACATAATACCCCTTTTGGTGGTACTCGTATTATCAGAAATGTGTAAAACATTTTTCATTGCCTCAATCATGTAACGTGTGGCCCTACTGGAAGTCACATTTGTCTCTTCACCGTCGACACTGGAGTCAGTATCCGTGTCGGCGTCTGTATCTGCCATCTGAGGTAACGGGCGCTTTAGAGCCCCTGACGGCCTATGAGACGTCTGGACAGGCACAAGCTGAGTAGCCGGCTGTCTCATGTCAACCACTATCTTTTGTAAAGAGCTGACACTGTTAATTCCTTCCAACAGTTCACCCACTCAGGTGTCGACCCCCTAGGGGGTGACATCCCTATTACAGGCAATTTGCTCCGCCTCCACATCATTTTCCTCCTCATACATGTCGACACAAACGTACCGACACACAGCACACACACAGGGAATGCTCTGATAGAGGACAGGACCCCACTAGCCCTTTGGGGAGACAGAGGGAGAGTTTGCCAGCACACACCAGAGCGCTATATATATACAGGGATAACCTTATATAAGTGTTATTCCCTTATAGCTGCTGTATTGTTAATACTGCGCCTAATTAGTGCCCCCCTCTCTTTTTTAACCCTTTCTGTAGTGTAGTGACTGCAGGGGAGAGCCAGGGAGCTTCCCTCCAACGGAGCTGTGAGGGAAAATGGCGCCAGTGTGCTGAGGAGATAGGCTCCGCCCCTTTTTTGTGGACTTTTCTCCTGCTTTTTTATGGATTCTGGCAGGGGTTAAAATTCATCCATATAGCCCTGGGGGCTATATGTGATGTATTTTCGCCAGCCAAGGTGTTTTTATTGCTGCTCAGGGCGCCCCCCCCTAGCGCCCTGCACCCTCAGTGACCGAAGTGTGAAGTGTGCTGAGGAGCAATGGCGCACAGCTGCAGTGCTGTGCGCTACCTTGGTGAAGACAGGATGTCTTCTGCCGCCGATTCTCCGGATCTCTTCTTGCTTCTGGCTCTGTAAGGGGGCCGGCGGCGCGGCTCTGGGACCGGACTCCATGGCTGGGCCTGTGTTCGATCCCTCTGGAGCTAATGGTGTCCAGTAGCCTAAGAAGCCCAATCCACTCTGCACGCAGGTGAGTTCGCTTCTTCTCCCCTTAGTCCCTCGATGCAGTGAGCCTGTTGCCAGCAGGTCTCACTGAAAATAAAAAACCTAAAACTAAACTTTTCACTAAGCAGCTCAGGAGAGCCACCTAGTGTGCACCCTTCTCGTTCGGGCACAAAAATCTAACTGAGGCTTGGAGGAGGGTCATAGGGGGAGGAGCCAGTGCACACCAGGTAGTCCTAAAGCTTTACTTTTGTGCCCAGTCTCCTGCGGAGCCGCTATTCCCCATGGTCCTTACGGAGTCCCCAGCATCCACTAGGACGTCAGAGAAAAGTAGTTGTTCTGCAGGTGGTGACCACAGACCACTTCTCAGCTCCTATGCTTTCTGGCTGATGTTCTGGTCACTTTTGAAAGCTGGCGGTGCATTCACTCTAGTGGTAGCATGAGACGGAGTCTACAACCCACACAAGTGGCTCAGGTAGTGCAGCTAATCCAGGATGGCACATCAATGCGAGCTGTGGCAAGAAGGTTTGCTGTGTCTGTCAGCGTAGTGTCCAGAGCATGGAGGCGCTACCAGGAGACAGGCCAGTACATCAGGAGACGTGGAGGAGGCCGTAGGAGAGCAACAACCCAGCAGCAGGACCGCTACCTCCGCTTTTGTGCAAGGAGGAACAGGAGGAGCACTGCCAGAGACCTGCAAGATGACTTCCAGCAAGCCACAAATGTGCATGTATCTACTCAAATGATCAGAAACAGACTCCATGAGGGTGTTATGAGGGCCCGACGTCCACAGGTGGGGGTTGTGCTTACAGCCCAACACCGTGCAGGATGTTTGGCATTTGCCAGAGAACACCAAGATTGGCAAATTCGCCACTGGCGCCCTGTGCTCTTCACAGATGAAAGCAGGTTCTCACTGAGCACATGTGACAGATGTGACAGAGTCTGCAGATGCCAAGGAGAACGTTCTGCTGCCTGCAACATCCTCCAGCATGACCGGTTTGGCAGTGGGTCAGTAATGGTGTGGGGTGGCATTTCTTTGGGGGCCCGCACAGCCCTCCATGTGCTCGCCAGAGGTAGCCTGACTGCCATTAGGTACTGAGATGAGATCCTCAGACCCCTTGTGAGACCATATGCTGGTGCGGTTGGCCCTGGGTTCCTCCTAATGCAAGACAATGCTAGACCTCATGTGGCTGGCATTGATGCTATGGACTGGCACGCCCGCTCCCCAGACCTGAATCCAATTGAGCACATCTGGGACATCATGTCTCGCTCCATCCACCAACAGACTGCACCACAGACTGTCCAGGAGTTGGCGGATGCTTTAGTCCAGGTCTAGGAGGAGATCCCTCAGGAGACCATCCGCCACCTCATCAGGAGCATGCCCAGGCGTTGTAGGGAGGTCATAAAGACACGTGGAGATCACACACACTACTGAGCCTCATTTTGACTTGTTTTAAGGACATTACATCAAAGTTGGATCAGCCTGTAGGGTGTTTTTCCACTTTAATTTTGAGGGTGACTCCAAATCCAGACCTCCATGGGTTAATAAATTTGATTTCCATTGATAATTTTTGTGTGATTTTGTTGTCAGCACATTCAGCTATGTAAAGAACAAAGTATTTAATAAGAATATTTCATTCATTCAGATCTAGGATGTGTTGTTTAAGTGTTCCCTTTATTTTTTTGAGCAGTGTATATATACCAAGGGGAACAGAACATGTACTCTGTAATGGTTAGCGAAACCTCTGTGGTGGCTGGCCATGCCCCAGTGGAGCCTGGCCACACCCTTAAGTATGGGCCCACAGCATCCCCCCCCGGTGGGCCCTTCATGCCCCAGTCTGACACTGGGTGTAGGGGTACGCTCGCCTGTTCTGCATATTATTATAATAGCTCCAAATAAAAGGGTTATTATTATCCAAATTAATTTTACAGGCTTTGCCGTGTGTGTGTGTGTGTGTGTGTGTGTGTGTGTGGTTTAGGGGTACGCTCTCCTGTGCCACCAATATTGTGCGTGTATTACATCTGGGCAAATTCCAGCACGTCCCATGTTGTTTGTGCCGCACACTTGTGTCGCTTAGCTTAGTCACACAGCTACCTCATTGCACCTCTTTCTTTCTGTGCATCATGTGCTGTTTGGGGACTATTTTTTTATATCTACCATCCCTTCTGACACTGCAGTGCCACTCCTAGATGGGCCAGGTGTTTGTGTCGGCCACTTGGGTCGCTTAGCTTAGTCACACAGCTACCTCATTGCACCTCTTTTTTTCTTTGCATCATGTGCTGTTTGGGGACTATTTTTTAAATCTGCCATCCTATCTGACACTGCAGTGCCACTCCTAGATGGGCCAGGTGTTTGTGCCGTCCACTTGTGTCGCTTAGCTTAGTCATACAGCTACCTCGGTGCAACTTTTAGGCCTAAAAACAATATTGTGAGGTGTTAAGAATAGACTGGAAATGAGTGGAAATGATTGTTATTGGGGTTAATAATACGGTAGGAGCAAAATTATCCCCAAATTCTGTGATTTCAGCTGTTTTTATGTATTTTTGAAAAATCATTCAGATCCAAAACCAAATTATTATTATTTATATTCAACACAGGTTATATACGGAGCCTCTACAGGTGTGATATACAAGCTAGACAGTTAAACGATAGACAGTCATTAGGTAGACACTATATGGTTGATAACAGACACATAGATTCCTGCGCTAATTAACTCTACAGAATGATATGGCTCAGAGTTTGCTTGACTCAATAAAAACAAAACAAAAAGGATAATTAAATATACTTTATATGATTCTTTTTTATTTTTATCACACATACATACATGTATGTTTAAAAATTAATTTAAGAATAAATTGATTAGACCGGTCTAAATAAAACATAAATCAAAAAAGCAAAAATCAGAACATAGTAATAAGCTAATAATAAGCTAAAGGAGGTGGATCATAAGTAAACTCCTGTGCACAGAAAAATCAATAAAAATACTAAAAATAAGTCCTTTGTATAGGATCGTGCAAATAGTTTGACCAGCTATAAATTGCAACAGTGTCTCGTTATGTTTTGTAGTGTTAGACACTCTTCATCAAATTGCCACTCAGCCAAAAAGTGCAACAGGTAAGTGTGACAAACGCTCCACAACGGAACTTTACATATGGTTCGCACCTGAAGCTGACATGCGGAACAGGAAAATAATGTGAGACGGTCTCGGGCTGCGGGAAGGCGCTTCGCTGGCGCCTGGTATGTTATTGTTAATTACCCCGACTTCCAGGCTCTGTGAGTCCGCGTCTTCGGGTGCCGTATGCAGACACCTGCGTCCCGTTAATAGGCACACCTTCACCGTTGATTCTCCTGATAATGCCTCTGGAGCCCGGCTTCCAGGCTCTGTGAGTCTCCGGGTGCCGTATGCAGACACCTGCGTTTTAGTGTTACTCACACGTTCACCATCAATTCTCCAGATAATGTCACTGGAAAAGATAAGCTGTAAAAGTGCAATATAGCTGGTGCACAAAGGTCCAAATAGGCTGCTCCTCTTATGGGGGCTTCCTCATGAGGAAGCCCCCATAAGAGGAGCAGCCTATTTGGACCTTTGTGCACCAGCTATATTGCACTTTTACAGCTTATCTTTTCCAGTGACATTATCTGGAGAATTGATGGTGAACGTGTGAGTAACACTAAAACGCAGGTGTCTGCATACGGCACCCGGAGACTCACAGAGCCTGGAAGCCGGGCTCCAGAGGCATTATCAGGAGAATCAACGGTGAAGGTGTGCCTATTAACGGGACGCAGGTGTCTGCATACGGCACCCGAAGACGCGGACTCACAGAGCCTGGAAGTCGGGGTAATTAACAATAACATACCAGGCGCCAGCGAAGCGCCTTCCCGCAGCCCGAGACCGTCTCACATTATTTTCCTGTTCCGCATGTCAGCTTCAGGTGCGAACCATATGTAAAGTTCCGTTGTGGAGCGTTTGTCACACTTACCTGTTGCACTTTTTGGCTGAGTGGCAATTTGATGAAGAGTGTCTAACACTACAAAACATAACGAGACACTGTTGCAATTTATAGCTGGTCAAACTATTTGCACGATCCTATACAAAGGACTTATTTTTAGTATTTTTATTGATTTTTCTGTGCACAGGAGTTTACTTATGATCCACCTCCTTTAGCTTATTATTAGCTTATTACTATGTTCTGATTTTTGCTTTTTTGATTTATGTTTTATTTAGACCGGTCTAATCAATTTATTCTTAAATTAATTTTTAAACATACATGTATGTATGTGTGATAAAAATAAAAAAGAATCATATAAAGTATATTTAATTATCCTTTTTGTTTTGTTTTTATTGAGTCAAGCAAACTCTGAGCCATATCATTCTGTAGAGTTAATTAGCGCAGGAATCTATGTGTCTGTTGTTTCCAAGTTACCAGGGACTTTAAAGTGCCGGTTTCTCTCTGTTTGACTTGATTTACCCCAAGTCAATTTTTTCTTGCAGCTTGAACATATATTGTATTGGTTTAAATATTGATATTAAACATTGTATTAACACAACCATTTTAGTTGGGTTGTGGTATATTAGCGCCTGGTTAATTTTTGCACTATATGGTTGATAATCAATAGTCCGACAGGGTCGAAAGTCCAACAGTCAAAAGATCGACAGGGTCAAAATGTTGACATATAAAATGTTGTTTTTCTGTGTTGTTTTGTGTTTTAAAACATTTTTTTCCAAAATGTTATGAAATTCGGCCCCACGCTGGCTCACTTTCCTCAGCAAGCTTCGGGCTCAGAGGCACACTTCACGTGCCACAAGGTTACTTAAGGTAATAGTCTGTTACATGGATAATAAATGGGGGAAAACAGTTGTAAAAGCATGAAAAATTCCTTAAAAAACTTGTGTCGGACTTTTGACACTGTCGATCATATGGTGTCGACTTATTGACTATTTTTTAACTATCTAGCTATCAACCGCCTCCCACCTCTACAGGATTACACCTGCTGCGGGCTATTTAATTAACTGAAGGTACGGGCCAGACAGCAGAAACTCATCTCAAGCAGGTAATTTATCACAGATAGTTGTAAGATAAAATCCCACTGCACTTCAGTAGCCACGCAGGTGATATACACTTCTTTATCAGAGTGAGGAATATTTCCCTGGGTGAAAAGGATTTCAGTTTCCAGTTCCATCAATGTATGTAAACTGCCCTGTCCAGCCGCGCCGGGAGTGCACGTCCTGGCAAGTTGTAACCACGATGACCGTGGTTACATCTGTATATACTCCTTGTACTATACAACATATTGATTGTGCATAGACAAAGAAAAAAATATATATACCTGTGTTGTGATGTAACATCAATTGTATTTATGTTACCTTCTGTATATTTAAGGAATTTGAAGGTGTCAAGACGCTGGCAGACAATTCTACAAATACGCCAATTTGAGAATTGCCGCCTGTGACGTGAGGGTCACTTTTGCTACACTGCCACCAGCCGAAGGAACAGTACTATATTTGAAGGCAAACTTCGGCCTTTACCTTCATACACAATTATTAACATTTCGAGAAATCGGTAACATGCCACACGGGGCTTTGGTTCATAAGAAGCACAGAAAATCAGAACTAGAATTTTTTAAGTTAAATTCCAAGAATACTTCAGAGCTTTAGTTACAAAAAGTGTTACAAAGATTATTAAGAACATTTTAAAAATACACACAGATTATGGCACAATCTCCAACAATTGAAAAGAAATAAAAATACAGACAACCTAACTCACTTACTCAAAAGAACTTAGGTGGTTCTTTCGTGGGGGAATTTCACAGAATATGCAATAGTCATCTCCAGCGTGTAGCAGTCTTCCCCAAGAGATGCACAGACAGTCCCAGTGAGAGGGACAGATATAGCCCTCAGCTGCAGCAGCCCCCACCCTTGGGTTTTTAAACCACCTCCATGCTGGACACTAAACATACACCATTTTTACATACTCTAGGTGCCTGGCAACAGGCAGGGGGAGGGGGGTTTAGCCCAGAGGGTACAGGAATCTCTTTCAAAAAGAGTGAGGTCTGCGAGGATCTGTACCTTGTCATCCCTAAACGGTTTTATGACTAGCAAGGAAGTTTAGTGGCTTAGTCATCTAAACATGTGGAATTCCTTTATTTTCCATCAGGTATGATTGATCCGGACATCTCCGCCTTATCAGGATTTATAACCTCTGATCTGGTCATCGGCACATGGAGCACTGCTGTCATCCCTAACTTTAGGGCCTGTAGATAAGAGCTGGTTTCAGGGAGACAGAATCTGCTCTCTCCGCCAGCCTGGATACATGTAGGTCAAACGCAGGACATAGCCTGTCAGCCATTTTGTCACAGAAACTTAGGTCACATCTAAACTGAAAGAATACAAGATTATATACAGTATAAACAGTCACTTGAAATCATTATTGTCTGTCTGTTTTTACCCAGTTTTGCTCTATTACTGTAGTTCTAATTGTAAAGCGCAATGGAATATGCTACGCTATATAAGAAACTGTTAATAAATAAATAATAAATAAATTGATTATTTCCACAGGTAATCACCACACCTTAGATCACATATAATTTGTGATTCTCCTTTCTGCATTTAAACATGAGAGAAGGGTCAACTTGCAGTAACATTATTGTTCAGTTATGGGACTCCTGCTCTTCCAAAGTAGTAGATAGTGTAAAGGGCGAGACTCTGTAACCATTTGGCAGGACAAAAGAGTTCCAGTTTGAGGAATAGGTGAGAAGGGGAGTGAATTTGATCAATTTTATTACATGTAAGACGGGCCCATTTATCATGGATTGTATATTGAATGCAATCTGGGTGGGAATGTATCACCCTGTACCCGCAGGGAGAGAGGCTCCAAAAGGAGCTCGTCTCTGCAATGTGCTCTGTGGGTGGCCGGGGTACTGCGCATGCGTGGCCACACGTGACCGCGATGCACTGAGACATTTCCATGGGAGGGTTCCCGAGCCAGACCTACTTTCCCTGGTACGTAGCCCATAGGCTACAATGGTCTACCACACTCAAAAAATTGTGATAACTGTGGGGAACAATATCAGGAATGCTTCGCATTCCCGATATTGATGCATCAGGCAGCATCTCATCCCCCATACAAACCTATGGGGGATGCGGCTGCAGGCGGAAATGGAGGTATCGCAGCAGGTATCGGAGACACCTGCTGCGATCCCTCCATTATACATACCAGGGATACTTAATATTTGTGGCTAATCCCCAAAAACTGGTGTTTTCGGGGAAATAGCTGCAAATATTATTTTATAAATGGGCCCCTAAATGTATTAACTATTCACTGTTAGAGTTTGAAGAGAGTACTGCCGACTGAATAAAGTTACCACTGTTCAGCACTTGGAGATCCCTATTGGAGTAAGTATTGTGTGCTGCCCTGTCATTCTCACCACAATTCATTCCGGGTGTTCTATTTACATTCATGTGTAAGTGAAGGTTACCCAAGAAAGCCTATCTGTGTATAAGCTATACATCAAAACTTGGGTTACACTTCCTGCATTTTGTCCCTTTATGTATGACGTGTCTCTAAGTGTAACTGAGCCTGTAGCTATAATCTGAGTCACAGTTCAGCCTCGCCCTGTGTGCAGAGTGTGACCTCACTGATATCTGAGTGTCAGAGACTTTCACTTTCATTTCTCTCTCCTGCTGCCAGCGATGGCGTCTGCTGATCTGAGACAGGAGCTGGACTGTTCCATCTGCCTGAGCATTTATACAGATCCTGTGACCCTGAGATGTGGCCACAACTTCTGCCGGGTCTGTATTGATCGTGTGCTGGATACACAGGAGGGGGCTGGAGTTTATAACTGTCCTGAATGCAGAGCAGTGTGTCAGGAGCATCCTGCACTGCAGAGGAACATAACGCTGTGTAACATAGTGGGGAGTTTCCTGTCTACTCGGCCAGATCAGGAGATTGGGATCTTCTGCACTTACTGTGTAGACTCTCCTGTACCTGCTGCTAAATCCTGTCTGCTGTGTGAGGCTTCTCTGTGTGATAAACACCTGAGAGTACACAGCAAGTCAGCAGAGCACGTCTTATGTGATCCCACCACTGCCCTGGGGAACAGGAAATGCTCCGTCCATAAGAAGCTCTTCAGATATTACTGCACTGAGGATGCTTCTTGTATCTGTGTGTCCTGCAGTTTGGCTGGGAAACACTGGGGACATAAAGTGGAGATGCTGGATGAGGCCTTTGAGACCAAGAAGGAGAAGCTGAGAGATATTCTGCAGAAACTGACCACAAAGAGAGCGGAGACTGAGAAAAGAGTCCAGAGTCTGCAGGAGCGCAGGAGAGAAGATCAGGGAAAAGCAGCTGGTGTAACAGAGACAGTCACTGCCCTGTTTAGAGACATCAGGAGACAGCTGGAAGACCTGGAGAATAGAGTCCAGAGTGAGATCTCCAGGCAGGAACAGCGGGTTCCACTCTCAGTCTCTGATCTGATCCAGCAGCTGGAAATAAAGAAGGACGAGCTGTCCGGGAAGATGCGTCACATTGAGGAGTTGTGTAACATGTCTGATCCAGTGACTGTCTTACAGGAACCAGACACAGGGGACTTGTGTGATACTGAGGACACAGAGAGACATGATAACCAGGTCCATGGTGCAGGAGATCTGGATGTGGGTCTCATCTTGGGGAAATTACACAAATTATCTGATATAATAACAGGTATAAATACAGGGATCTATGCTCAAGAAGATACAGATCTATTACTGGATGTGACCACAGCTGGTAATAATGTACTGATATCAGGTGACAGGAAAACTGCATCATGGTCAGATATAAGACAGAATCACCCAGTAACACCAGAGAGATTTGAGTATGACCAGGTAATAAGCACAAGAGGATTCTCCTCAGGGCGACATTACTGGGAGGTGGATGTCAGTAAGTCAGTGTTCTGGGCAGTGGGGATGTGTTACCCCAGTATAGACAGGAGAGGAGATAAGTCATACATTGGGGATAATAACAAGTCCTGGTGTCTGTGGGGAGGGGGGTTTAATCATTGTTCAGCAAGACATGACAGTAAAGTGATCCAGTTACCTGACAATATCCCCTGTGATAGAGTGGGAGTATATCTGGATTATGAGGCAGGACAGCTGTCCTTTTATTCTCTGTGTGACCCCATCAGACACTTATACACCTTTACTGCCGCCCTCACTGAGCCCCTCCATGCTGCATTAGATGTATGGGACGGGTGTATAACTATATGTGGGGGAGTCAGGTGCTGGGAGAAATTACCATAAGAAATCTGCCAAGAGACTGGTGACATCACAGGGAGGGGAATATGATTGGGAGAACATTCAGCCATTAGAATGAAGCAGTGGGTGGAGCTACAGATGAGCCCCTCCCCCTGTGTAACCAGGTGAGCAGTATGTGGATCATACTTGCCTACCTGACCCTCTCCATGAGGGAGAAAATGCTCTGTTCCTGGACTTTCCTGGTAATGTATGATTGCCATCACCTGTGGTGAGCTAGTTCATTGATAAGAAAGGTGTTTCACCACAGGTGATGGCAATCATACGTTACCAGGAAAGTCCAGGAACAGAGCATTTTCTCCCTCATGGAGAGGGTCAGGTAGGCAAGTATGATGTGGATGTGTTCCCATGTTGGTGATTTATGCTGGGTACACACTGACAGACATATCACCCACCCAGCTGTGATGTCAGCACCCACATATCTAACGGCCAATTGGTCTGTATAGAAATATAGAATGTGACGGCAGATAAGAACCACCTGGCCCATCTAGTGTGCCCATTTATTTTTATTCTTTAGGTAATCTCAAACACCTTTGATCCTTATTTCGGTGTAATGATCTCCTTATGTCTATCCCAGGCATGTTTACATTGCTCAACTGTCATAGCCCCTACCACCTCTGCTGGGAGGCTATTCCACTAGTCCACTACCCTTTCTGTGAAGTCATTTTTCCTTAAATTTCCCCTGAACCCCCCCCCCTCCAGTGTCAGTTCCTCTGAAGAGTGTTTCCCTCCTGTACATGTGAAAGTTTCTATTATGTCCCCCCTTTCCCTTCTCTGCTCCAAACTATACATGTTAAGAAATACTGTAGCTTACCTCATCAGTTGCTCTGTCGGTGTGATGTTGTGTCGGCAGATATGTCGCTGAGGTGTGTACCCAGCCTTAGAAACGGTCATTATAAATACAGTATATACATCTCTATGGGATTTCTCTGACTCACTGACAGCTGTGATTGGCTGCAATATCTGTCTGTCAGCCAGTGGGCAGCCTATCACTGTAATCTCCTAGCTGCCTTCCCCAAGAGATACACACTCAGTCCCCAGTGAGAGGGACAGATATAGCCCTCAGCTGCAGCTGCCCCCACCCTTGGGATTTTTAACCACCTCCCTGCTGGACACTAAACATACACCTTTTTTACATACTGTAGGTGCCTGGCAACAGGCAGGGGTGGGGAGGTTAGCCTAGAGGGCACAGGAATCTCTTTCAAAGAGAGTGAGGTCTGCAAGGATCTGTACCTTGTCACCCCTGAACGGTTTTATGACTAGCCAGGAAGCTTAGTGGCTTAGTCATCTAAACATGTAGAATTCCTTTATTTTCCATCAGGTGTGATTGATCTGGACATCTCCCCCTTATTAGGATTTATAACCTCTGGTCTGCTCATCGGCACATGGAGCATTGCTTTCATCCCTAACTTTAGGGCCTGTAGATAAGAGTTGGTTTCAGGGAGACAGAATCTGCTCTCTCTCTCCCCCAACCTGGATACATGTAGGTCAAACGCAGGACATAGCCTGTCAGCCATTTTGTCACAGAAACATAGGTCACATCTAAGCTGAAAGAATACAAGATTATATATATACAGTCACTTGAAATCATTATTGTCTGTCTGTTTTTACCCAGTTTTGTTCTATTACTGTTGTTCTAATTGTAAAGCGCAACTGAATATGCTGTGCTATATAAGAAACTGTATACAGAATTGTTTGTAAAAGTAAACAGTTTAAGGAGCGCTTTATAAAATACTCAATTTATTATACATATAGAAAATATATAATTCATGCACAATGATTTGATACTAAACAATAAAAGAATTGGCAGTGATTGAACGTAATATTGTAAATATAGTTGGTTCTTAATAACTGGATATAGAAAGCCAAAGTTGCGGTCCATTTAAAAAGATATTTGAGCTGGTATTGTCCAAAGTTAGTATACTAGTATACTTTGTGAAAGGTCCCAATTTGATATTGAATATATAAGAGATGGGTAGGTAATGCTCACCCCCGTAGGTTGGAATGGCTTGCACTCATGTCTGATGTTTATGCTGGTTCCCGTCAATTAGCGGTGCAGAGAGAAGTATGCTCCGGATGGTTGCAGATGATCCCTTTCTTTAGATGTACCGGAGGGGTAAGCAGCAGGTCCGCGTTGGTATGCCTGCTAATGGGGCTTCCTTAAGCACAGCGATAGTGGATGTAAGCGAGAGTGCTCAGTGCAGCAGGTAGTACTGGATAACGGGGGGAGAGAGAGTATTCACTGGCTTTTGGACAGAGTGGATGTTTGTCCAGAGGTGGTCACGCAATCATTGAACCCTCTACGCGTTTCTCCGCCTACAACGATCGGCGGTTTCTTCAGGAGGAGTAAATAATTATTCAGCAGCTGGTGGAGGAGTATTTTAATTCATTGTAGCCAATCGGCTTACAGGCTTATTTGTACACACCTGAGTATTTCAATTAGAGTCCTGCTCACTGCACATATTGAGACAAATCTAATGCTTTAGAACTAAAGTTTTATCATAGATATAGATATATAGGTACTCTTAAAAACGAATATAGTGATAAAATATATTATAAATAGGCTAGGAGATACATTTTGGTGCATATATAACTGGATAGATAGGCACAAGTATGTATGACATCCCAGAGGAGACTCAAAATTAGTCAATTAACGTATTCATTCTAATCAACAATACTGACCTTCAGTCCCGAGCCATAGTGGCTCACCTGGTAAGTAACTGAGCTACAACTCCAGGAGTCACAGGTTCGAAACCAACCAGGTCCGACAGAGTTTGCAACCATTTTTATTGATTTAGTTATTAATTGTTATTTAGCGACTATTAGGCTAATTTGTAAAGATAAGAAAGTCTGAAGTTAAAATAGTATACGTCATTGCTATTAGTACTTACATTTACGATATATTTTCAGTGGACATTTTCCATATATTCTTAGAAACATAGAGAGAAAGAGAATTTGGTTGAGGAGACAAGAGAACGGAGTGTTCAACCACATATGAACCTCATCAATTTCAATGGTTAATAGCTGATGTTGACACATATTAACAAGTATATGTCAAGAATTGTGAGAAAAGAGAGTTTTTCAGATCTATTCACAAATACATAAGACACGCACACTGGCCCTTATTCCAAGTTGATCGCTCGCTAGCTGCTTTTAGCAGCATTGCACACGCTAATCCGCCCTCTGGGAGTGTATCTTAGCTTAGCAGAAGTGCGAACGAAAGATTAGCAGAAGTGCTCGAAAAAAAATTCATGCCGTTTCGGAGTGGCTCCAGACCTACTCCTACCTTGCGATCACTGCAGTCAGTTTAGTCCCTGTTTTGACGTCACAAACACGCCCTGCGTTCGGCCAGCCACTCCCCCGTTTCCCCAGGCATGCCTGCGTTTTTTTAGCACACTCCCGGAAAACGGTCAGTTACCTCTCAGAAACACCCCTTTCCTGTCAATCACTCCCCGATCACTCGTGCGACAGAAAATCGCCGCTAGACCTTGTGTAAAACTGCATAGTTTTGTGTGAAAGTACTTCGCGCGTGCGTACTGCGGCCCGTACGCATGCGCAGAAATGCCGATTTTTGCCTGATCACTGCACTGCGAACAACGGCAGCTAGCGATCAACTCGGAATGACCACCATACCTAGGTGTGTGTATATACCCCTTGTCCGAGAATACATATGAAAATAATGAAGGCAACTCAGATATCATATATGGAGATATAGGCACATACATTTGTGTGCTTCTCTCTCTCTCTCTCTCTCTCTCTCTCTCTCTATATATATATATATATATAAAAGGATTGTCCTGATTTTATAAGCATTATGACATAAGGTGCTCTAATAGACAATTTTTACCACCTTGGTTAGAACATAATGTAGGCAGAACAAATATATTCTTAAATAGATTAATTTGTCCTATATAGGTAACAAGGGAGTAAAAAACAGATATATCTCTATTTTATCCAAACTATACCTAGATTGTTTGGTACAATGTTTAATCACCTGACTTATTTTTATATACTTTAAAGAGATGATATTATAAGAGGATTCTCTGATTTGCTATTGGTCTGATAGTAATAATCGCACGTGACAGTCCCAGGCAGATAATAATCACATCCTTAGTTTACCATATTTCAATATGGCTTTAACATATAAAGTCATTATTAGAATAGTAGAAGTTAGGAACCAATGCACTATAACCACGTTCTAGTATATGTACAAAAAACAGGTACAGTATATAGGTACACAGGGGGTAGGGGCTAATTTATATGTTGCTTAACTCAATGTTTTCATTTAGACCTAGGGGGGACAGAGTATCCAGATTACAAATCCAATAGTCCTCCCTTTTGCAGAGGAGATTAAACCTATATCCACCCCTAAATGTCCTATCTATATGTTCAATCCCCTGTATGGATATATCTCCACAATCACCAGCATGTAATGAGCTAACATGCCTAGGTACACTATGGGTCACAAGTTTCCTGAGAATAAGTCTTCTATGTTCCAAAAACCTAGTATTCAATGAACGAATGGTTCTACCAACATCAACCAATAAATGGAGAAAACCACTTAACCAGCGCTTCCGTTCGTTCAATAATTCACTTAATTCTCATCAGATCATCCCCGTCATTTGTATATGTAACAAAGAAATGGGAAAGAGAATATAGTTAATACAGTATTTAATTTACAAACAACATATAAAAAAATGTCTAAAATCCAATGGTCTGTGTAAATGGCATATTATTTAGACAAGGTAGGTCTTCCAGTCAATTTATGCAATGGAGGTTTACCAGATAAGGTGGAACTGTGGTTTAGACAGTTAAAAAACAGCTCGTATGGTAAAGTGGGAATCCCGGGAACACCACTCACAACCGTCCTGGCTGCTGAATCCAACAGGGTTTCCTCCAAAGTGTCCAAACTGGAATGCCTCCTCCACCAACGCGTTTCCTCCCCTACTGGGGTCTTTATCAAGGTGACAAACCACAGTTCCACCTTATCTGGTAAACCTCCATTGCATAAATTGACTGGAAGACCTACCTTGTCAAAATAATATGCCATTTACACAGACCATTGGATTTTAGACATTTTTTTATATGTTGTTTGTAAATTAAATACTGTATTACACTATATTCTCTTTCCCATTTCTTTGTTACATATACAAATGACGGGGATGATCTGATGAGAATTAAGTGAATTATTGAACGAACGGAAGCGCTGGTTAAGTGGTTTTCTCCATTTTTTGGTTGATGTTTGCACTATTGGTGAGGGGTTAAGGATACCTCCAGGAGTTTACCATTGACAGGCTGCTTCTTGCGCACGGAATAGTTCTTTAAATTTCTGGTATTATATCGGTTCTACCAACATATTGGATCCCGCTACTGCAAGTAATTAAGTATATTACATACGTAGTTTGACAATTTATGTCACCTGTTATGTCAAAGGATTTTTTTGTCCTAAATGATGTAAACTGCGGGCCCTCATTGAGAAATCCACACATAATACATCTTATATATATAAGAAACTGTTCATAAATAAATAATAAATTAATTGATTATTTCTGCCACACCTTAGATCACATATATTTTGTAAATCTCCTTTCTGCGTTTAAACATGACAGAAGGGTCAACTTGCAATAACATTATTGCTCAGTGCTGGGACTCCCCTGCTCTTCCAAAGTAGTCAATAGTGTAAAGGGCGAGACTCTGTAACCATTTGGCAGGACAAAAGAGTTCCAGTTTGAGGAATAGGTGAGAAGGGGAGTGAATTTGATCAATTTTATTACATGTAAGACACGGGCCCATTTATCATGGATTGTATATTGAATGCAATCTGGGTGGGAATGTATCACCCTGTACCCGCAGGGAGAGAGGCTCCAAAAGGAGCTCGTCTCTGCTCTGTGCTCTGTGGGTGGCCGGGGGTCCAGCGCATGCTCGGCCACATGTGACCACAATGCACTGAGGCATATCCACGGGAGGATTCCCGAGCCAGATCTACTTTCCCTGGTACATAGCCCATAGGCTACAATGGGCTACTACAGTCTAAAAATTGTGGTAGCTGCAGGGAACAATATCAGGAATGCTTCGCATTTCCGATATTGATGCACCAGGCAGCATCTCATCCCCCATACAAACCTATGGGGATGCGGCTGCAGGCTGAAATGGAGGGATCGCAGCAAGTATCGGAGACACCTGCTGTGATCCCTCCATCATACATACCAGGAATACTTAATATTTGTGGCTCCTCCCTGAAAACGGGTGTTTTCGGGGAAATAGCTGCAAATATTATATGATAAATGGGCCCCTAAATGTATTAACTATTCACTGTTGTCATTCTCACCACAATTCATTCCGGGCAGAGCCGGATTAGGGGGGGGTCACAGGGGGTAAGTACCCCGGGCCCCCCCAATCTAAGAGGGCCCCCTGCCGCACACCACAGATCAGACCTTAAATACGATCTGCAGTGCCGCAACAGCGCCGCACCTGTTATGTGCTGCTGTGCTTCCACCGGCTCTCTGACTGGCCGCGCGTCTTGAAGGGAGGAGCTGACCCGGGGGGTAGTGGAGGTGTCGGGCAGCCGAGGCACACATTGAGCCGGAAGTGGGGGGCCTAGGGGTCAGTAATCCCGGGTCCTCTTTGTCATGGGGCCCCCCCATTGGAGCTGCTGAACGGGAACGAGCTCCGCTTCTCCAAGCTCTGCTGCAATCAGCAACCCACAGCAGCAGTACAGCAGTTGTCCATGAGGAGGAGCCCATGAGAGAAGTAATATTGTCCCAGACACCTGCACCTGCCTGTACTTGCTCTCACTCCCCTACTCCAGAGACACCGGTGCTGTGCTTCTGAAGGTCGGTGACAGGGAAAGGGAGGCTGGACTGACTGACTATGCTGGGATCTAGAGGACTAAACAGAACGCAGCCCACTCCAATCAGCAGCAGTCTGTATCGCTTGATATATTTCATAAAGTGTGGAGGGTGAGAAAATATTTCATATTTAAGGGGGGAAAGATCATTAAAATACATAATGGGTGAAGGGGATCTTCAAATATATAAGAAGCAGAGGTGATGAGTTGCTGCTGAGAGAGGGGAAAGAGGGAAGGAGTTGGGACAGAATCTTTTACTACATATAATAGAGTGGTATATTGATATGCCTAGATAGATCCATCCATATAGATAGATATCTATACACACAGATATCTATCTATCTATCTATCTGACCTGCACATCTGCCATTCATGGAGGTGCAGGAAGAGGAGGCACACATACAGCGGGTGTCGCAACACCAGGGGGGGCGGTGCTGATATGAGGGCCCCCTCTCTTAGGTGCCCCGGGCCCCCCAAAGGCTTAATCCTGCCCTGATTCCGGGTGTTCAATTTACATTCATGTGTAAGTAAAGGTTACCCAAGAAAGCCCATCTGTGTTTAAGCTATACATCAAAACTTGGGTTATGAATTTATCCTATAATTCCAGGAGGGTGTCATTTAAATCCCTGTAAATTTACAGAAGTAATAATTTGTATCATATTTAATAACCTTTGTTGTTTTCAAAGTACACTTCCTGCATTTTGTCCCTTTATGTATGCCGTGTCTCTAATGCTGCTTTCAGATCGCAAATGCCGGATCCCACCCGGTAAGAGAAACGTGTCCTTACCGGGTGGGATCCGGCATTTGCGCTCCTCTGCTGGCTTTCCGACCCAGCAATATACCAGGTCGGTTGCCATAGCAGCGGGGGGCGCAGCAGCAGCAGGGCGGGGTTGAGGCGGCGCTAGGAGATGAGCTCATCTCCTGCGCCGCCTCTCCCTATGCTGTGAATGGGAACCGTGTCGCATCGGAACGGCTCCCATTCCCTTCTTTTTTACCGGGTTGAATTACCGGGTCAGGCGACCCGCTAATTCTGCAAAGGAGCTTTCACATCGCACACTGACCCGTTTCGACACGGCAATATGCCGTGTCGATACCGGGTTATTTGTGCGATGTGAAAGGGGTACAAGTGTAACTGAGCCTGTAGCTACATATAATCTGAGTGACAGCTCAGCCTCGCCCTGTGTGCAGAATGTGACCCCACTGGTATCTGAGTGACAGCTCAGCCTCGCCCTGTGTGCAGAATGTGACCCCACTGGTATCTGAGTGACAGCTCAGCCTCGCCCTGTGTGCAGAATGTGACCCCACTGGTATCTGAGTGACAGCTCAGCCTCGCCCTGTGTGCAGAATGTGACCCCACTGGTATCTGAGTGACAGCTCAGCCTCGCCCTGTGTGCAGAATGTGACCCCACTGGTATCTGAGTGACAGCTCAGCCTTGCCCTGTGTGCAGAATGTGACCCCACTGGTATCTGAGTGACAGCTCAGCCTCGCCCTGTGTGCAGAATGTGACCCCACTGGTATCTGAGTGACAGCTCAGCCTCGCCCTGTGTGCAGAATGTGACCCCACTGGTATCTGAGTGACAGCTCAGCCTCGCCCTGTGTGCAGAATGTGACCCCACTGGTATCTGAGTGACAGCTCAGCCTCGCCCTGTGTGCAGAATGTGACCCCACTGGTATCTGAGTGACAGCTCAGCCTCGCCCTGTGTGCAGAATGTGACCCCACTGGTATCTGAGTGACAGCTCAGCCTCGCCCTGTGTGCAGAATGTGACCCCACTGGTATCTGAGTGACAGCTCAGCCTTGCCCTGTGTGCAGAATGTGACCCCACTGGTATCTGAGTGACAGCTCAGCCTTGCCCTGTGTGCAGAATGTGACCCCACTGGTATCTGAGTGAAGCTCAGCCTCGCCCTGTGTGCAGAATGTGACCTCACTGGTATCTGAGTGTCTGAGACTTTCACTGTCATTTCTCTCTCCTGCTGTCAGTGATGGCGTCTGCTGCTCTGAGACAGGAGCTGCACTGTTCCATCTGCCTGAGCATTTATACAGATCCTGTAACCAGAGCCGGATTAAGGGGGAGTCCCAGGGGGTAAGTACCCCGGGCCCCCTGTTTTAAAAGGGCCCCCTAGCACCTACACACAGTTTGGACCTCCACTCTGTGCTCCCAGCGGCTCCCTATACTGTAGGTTGCCCTAGCAACCTAACAGCAGCGGTGTCGGCGCCGGATAGAAGTACAGGACAGCTGAGCGACGGCTCAGCTGTCCAATCGTGTGTAAAGGCGGTGCGCTCTCAGCAGCTCCCTATAGGTTGCCCTGGCAACCTAACAGTGCTGCTGCTGCTTAGAAGTACAGGACAGCTGAGCGACGGCTCAGCTGTCCAATCGTGTGTAAATGTGCAGCCTGTGGCCCAGTCATTGGCTGGCCGGCAGGCTGCAGAGTGTGGAACCAGCGAAGGGTGCGTGGAGGAGCGAGCTGTCACTCTCCTGTGTCACGAGCTGTGCCTGCCAGCTGCAGAGAAAACATGCAAGCTGGCTGTATTGTTTTTTTTTTTTTTTTTTTTACCATGCTGTCATGTTGTTATATTGTAACTATTGGCGTGTTGGCTTTATAAGTGTGTGTGTGTGTGTGTGTATATATATATATATATATATATATATATATATATATATATATATATATGCCGACTATCGGGATCGTTAGGGGTCGGGATCCTGGCGTCGGTATTGTGACCGCCGGTCACCTAACTACATCCCGTATATATTGTGTATATGTAAACATATACTGTATATGCATGTGTGTGTATATATATATATATATATATACATACATATACATATACACTGTTCAAAAAAATAAAGGGAACACTAAAATAACACATGCTAGATCTGAATGAATGAAATATTCTTATTAAATACTTTGTTCTTTACATAGTTGAATGTGCTGACAACAAAATCACACAAAAATTATCAATGGAAATCAAATTTATTAACCCATGGAGGTCTGGATTTGGAGTCACACTCCAAATTAAAGTGGAAAAACACACTACAGGCTGATCCAACTTTGATGTAATGTCCTTAGGACAAGTCAAAATGAGGCCCAGTAGTGTGTGTGGCCTCCACGTGCCTGTATGACCTCCCTACAACCCACACAAGTGGCTCAGGTAGTGCAGCTCATCCAGGATGGCACATCAATGCGAGCTGTGGCAAGAAGGTTTGCTGTGTCTGTCAGCGTAGTGTCCAGAGCATGGAGGCGCTACCAAGAGACAGGCCAGTACATCAGGAGACGTGGAGGAGGCCGTAGGAGGGCAACAACCCAGCAGCAGGACCGCTACCTCCGCCTTTGTGCAAAGAGGAACAGGAGGAGCACTGCCAGAGCCCTGCAAAATGACCTCCAGCAAGCCACAAATGTGCATGTGTCTACTCAAACGATCAGAAACAGACTCCATGAGGGTGGTATGAGGGCCCGACGTCCACAGGTGGGGGTTGTGCTTACAGCCCAACACCGTGCAGGACGTTTGGCATTTGGTAATGCTATGTACATAAGGAGCTCTTCAGATATTACTGCACTGAGGATGCTTCTTGCATCTGTGTGTCCTGCAGTTTGGCTGGGAAACACTGGGGACATAAAGTGGAGATGCTGGATGAGGCCTCTGAGAAGAAGGAGAAGCTGAGGAATGTTCTTCAGAAACTGACCATAAAGAGAGAGGAGACTGAGAAAAGAGTCCAGAGTCTGCAGGAGAACAGGAGAGAAGAACAGGGAAAAGCAGCTGGTGTAACAGAGAGAGTCACTGCCCTGTTTAGAGACATCAGGAAAAAGCTGGAAGACCTGGAGTAGAGAGTCCTGAGTGAGATCTCCAGGCAGGAACAGCGCATTTCACTCCCAGTCTCTGATCTGATCAAGCAGCTGGAAATAAAGAAGGACGAGCTGTCCGGGAAGATGCGTCACATTGAGGAGCTGTGTAACATGTCTGATCCAGTGACTGTATTACAGGAACCAGACACAGGGGACTTGTGTGATACTGAGGACACAGAGAGACATGATACCCAGGTCCATGGTGCAGGAGATCTGGATGTGGGTACTGTCAAAGTCAGAAAAATATCCCCATGCACGTTGCCATATTTGCACCTCACCCTGGTCCGCGCTGCGCATGCGTGCGCTTTCCCGTGATAGCGCATACCCGCTGTTGCGTGCACCTGCTCGCACTCGGTATGCGTATTTACGGTAAAGAGTATGTAGTCGTAGCGTGCGACTCGATGGTTACATATTTTCACAATTAATGTAGTTTGTAGATCATGATCCCTTTGATAGATTCTGAAAGTTTGGTTAATATAGAATGTCCCTGAGCAGAGGAATCCCTCTTTGTATTGTAGGAAGGGTCTAACAGGAGTCATGCAGCAGTGTTTGGTACCCATCGGAAGAGTATTTAAATAGCAATATTCCGGTGTTGGTTTGGAGCGTATTAATCGCTCGTGCGGATAGTTATGGACATAAGAAGTTTATGTCCATTTCTATTATTTACTCATACTCAGGTATGCGGCGGGAAACCCAGTTTCCCACCCACCTGAGCTGTTGGAAATCGTCACAGCCCACCTGTATGAATCAACCTATGACCTTTTGTTATGATGCAGGGCCGAATTCCTTCATCCAATGGACAATGGGATTGTAGGGACTATGAGATTGCATTGTGTGTGGGGCATAAATAGGCAGGCCGACCATATCCAACTTCACTCTCATCAACGGTTTTCTTGCTGATAATCGGGAGCTGGATATCGAGGCGCATGCGATCATACCCTTTGTGCGTAAGTTTTCTCTCCGTAATCATTGTCTTACTGTGAGCCAATTTCTCTCATCTCTTTCCATTTCTCTCTCTCTCTCCTTTCTCTTTTCTCTCACATCTCCCCTAGACTAGTATTGAATTGTATTAGATAGTATTGTATTTTGGTTAGGAAGTATCTGTTATATTGTAGTGTATCATTTGTACTGTTATTCTCTTTTACAAGTATATTAGATATAATACAGTTAATAGGCTTTGGACCCTAAACCAGTATCTGTGTATTTTCTATATTTTTATGTGTTCACTTGAGCGTCGGTGACGCTCAAGCAGCTTTGTAGTTAGTCAGGTTACACAAGGTTGCACTTACACCCTGTATTCACATTAAGGTATTCTGTGTATTTCATTGATAAAGTTTAGACATAAAGGTATAGCGTTGTGAGCGTCTGCGCCGCTGGTGATCTCCTCGTGGTCTCGAGCGTCCGCTACGCCATAGCGAATCATTACTCTAGTCATAGCCAATAACGTGCTGTCCTGTGATCTCTGGGCCGTGAGCGAACACACGGCTTGAGCGTCTCGCCTACGGCTGAGCGATCGTTACGCAACTAGCGTACCCATACGGTACTTCTTAAGTAAACAGCGTACAGTGTTCTTAGACTTCTTAAAGGGTTGTTTATACGACAAAAGAATTTAGCATTGTCAATTGGGGACTCGTCCTGTCCTTCTCATATCTGCACTAGGTAGATCAGCAGACATTATCCCCCAGCAAAGGGTGGGAGGTTGTCTCGCAGTGCTGACGGGATAAGCGTCTGCTTCGCTTAGATAAAGAGTGCTGAAGGAATCCGGGAACCGGAAGTAAGAACAAAACGCTTGTGTCTTTTAAAACTGTTTTTCTCTTCTGTCTTGCGTATACACGCACGCATACACATATATATCTACATTTCTTTTTCAATTTCGTATATCACTATTCCTGTTTGCCAATTTTTATAGTTGATAGAAAGTGCTAAAAGAGATTTGCTGTTGTTTCATAGTAGAGGTAATAGTTAAAGTATAGACCAACACACGGCTTGTCTGGGAGATAAGGCAGTCAGTGTGGTGTGCGGTAGATGATCAGGGATCATCTACATTGATAAAAGTAGAAATTGTGTTACGGTGGATCTTTGTTTTGCGTACACGTGTCTCTAACAAAGACTAGCGTACGCAATCCAAAGGCAGACGCACGCAGCGTACATTACGCAACGTAGCGTCCGGTTACGCCCACGTAGCTCAAGTTGTGATAAAGCGATAGGTAACGCAAAGGCGATAAGTAACGCACAGCGGTAGATAACGCGACGCGGTAAATAACGCAAATCTATTTTTGGAAAATCTGAGATTTAGTTTAATAGATCCTGCTCCTAATTGGTAACACAGCTGGGCTAAAGAAAAACAAATTTCTGCGCAGAAATAGAAGTGGAAGCAAAAGTGTACATGTGTTGAGTGAGTGTGTTTTTGTATACAAGTTTATACAACTTAGAGGTTGAACCAAAAGAAATCGGGTAGGACATACGTGTAAGTGACATATACGGTGGCCAGGGAGGCATCCTTGGTTAAATAATATTTGAGCATTAGAGTATAGCGGATCACAAGGTAACAAGACCAGGAGGTCACAAGGTAACAAGACCAGGAGGTCATAAGGTACAAGAAGGTCCGCTATAAAAATACAAGAGGCACAACCCCGGGGGTTGGTGCAGAACCCATATAGGCCATAAGCTCTTGCTGAAGGAATCGCGGCCGGAAACATCGATTCCATTGATCTCTCAGTACATAACAAATAGTTGCTTATGTACTGAACGATTGTACCGCACGTAATTGTGTGCAGTAGTTAGTAATCTGACCTAATACCATTAGAGTAAAGTGGTCACAAACGCTATTTGTACATTCTGTCGTGATTTGTGTAATTTTTTATTTTTAAAGGGAAGTTCGCTGGTCACTCAGGAACTATCTAACAACCCCACCTTTACTGGAAAGAGTAAGTGTCCTTCGGGTAACCCTCATATGTTCCAGTAAACAGAAGGTTCTTTTCTGGTAGGGCCCTGTATCGAGTACGCCAGCACCATATCGGTGTGATCAGGTCGTATTGGTCGAGGTGGGCGAGTGAGTGGGGTACTCGGTAAACCGCCACCGCCGGCCTATTTTGAATAATTTGGTTTGCTGTAAGGGTTCGCTGAAGACCGTGATATAAAGATCAAAGGAGTAGTAAGCAACACCTGCAGATTATGGGGGCCAATTGTTCAGGTAGGGGGCGATCAACCTCGGTTCGGGTTGATTCAGAGAACCGACCAGTTGGGTCGGCAAGGTACATCATGTGTGAAAAATACGGGAGTCACACAGAATCTTTATGTGATGAATGGGAGAGAATGACTGTACAAGACAGGGACAAATTCCCAAGAATAGGTAGCTTCAGCCCAGAAGTGTTACAAAATTTAAGGAGGAGGATTTGTCTCATAAAATCAACAAAGAGACGAATTCAGCATCATGATTATTTACAGTTATGGCACCAGGAAGGTGAGATACAGAGAGGTTTGGCTCTGGCGGCGGGGGCTGGCCCTAACAGAAAATTGATTGCCACAGCCCCGCCACCACCATATATAGCAGGAGAGAAGTTGATTGCGGAGAGAAACGCACTGGGTTGTAAAACACAAACACTTAGTAACCCTGTAAATGTTAATGATGTTAACCAAGTAACTCATGCAATTATTAACCCGTGCAAGTTGTACCCTGTTTTGAACTTTCCTCAGGAGTGTGATCAAGAAGACGATTCAGCAACAATTTCAGCTCTCTCTCTCGCAGCCACCATAGCAGAGACCACAGTAGGCACAGCAACACCCACGAGATTAGCGAAAGCCCCTAGCGGAGGGATAGGTGAGGTCGTGTCAACGGGTAAGTACGGCACCATGCATTATACTGAAACAATCTCACCACAAGTTGTAGAATCTACACAGAATGAGGTTGTTAGAATTGCTCCTGTAAGGGTAATAGCAGTTCCCAATGGAAAAACAGATGTGTCTGGAGCCACTCCCATAAGGAACATTGCCATGTACACTCCATTTTCCCGAATGGAATTAAGAACAATAGTGTCCGAATTTCCTGACCCCAGGAAAGACTTAGTTGCTAGCCAAAAATACATCAGGGATCTAGGTAACACTGTAGAACCCAACAACAAGGATTGGCAGATACTGCTAAGAGCTTGTTTACCTTCCAATGTCGACTCAACTCAATTCTTAGCTGACTGTGCATTGGATAAAGATGTACCGCTTACAGACGTGTACAACAAGGATAATGTAAAAAGGATAAATTTACAGCTAAAGGAGTATTTCCCAGCCGTTGTTAAATGGAACAAGATATTCTCCATTAGACAAAAAGAGTCCGAAACGGCAGCAGAATATTTTCACCGGGCACTATTAGAAATGGCAAAGTACACTGGAATAGAAGACATTAAGACCAACCCAAACCATCAAGACGTAGCAGTATCTGTACTGATGGATGGTTTAAAGGAAACATTAAAGACTAGGGTTCAGACCACGCAACCATGTTGGCGAGGTCTGTCGGTGTCCACATTGA
Organism: Pseudophryne corroboree; assembly: GCF_028390025.1. NCBI lineage: Eukaryota > Metazoa > Chordata > Amphibia > Anura > Myobatrachidae > Pseudophryne > Pseudophryne corroboree. Next base: position 818,582,097 of record NC_086449.1, on the reverse strand, counting down.
GAGAGGCTGCTATTGATCACGACAGAAACATCACTAGACACAGGGAGTCGCAAAGTGATAAGTTGATGTCAGTAAGTATACAGGCGCTGAATACAAGGCAGCCTGCGTATGTACTACCGAATCCTATGGGTAAGTCAAGTATAATAACATGTTTTTCGTGTAACAAACAGGGACACTATGCACGAGACTGTAGAACAAAGAGTGTACAAAGATCTTTTCAACCCCCTAGACAACGACACGACACACGACATTGGGAGCAGGGTCCACAGAGGCGGAGTTTTGAGCCACATACAGGAGAAACAAAAAAATATCCCCCGAACAGAGACTGGCATGCCTCTGGTAGTTCCCAACTAACTCCCTCACAAGTAGTTGCTGCCAGCGGGATTCAGGGAGGTCAGCATACCCAATAGGGGTGTGGCCATACCTGTAATCTGCAGCCAGTTAAATTGATTGCCAGTCTTGGAAGTGAACCAGAGATTGCAATCAACGTGGCTGGTAAAACTTTAAATTTTCTTGTAGACACAGGGGCGGCCAAGTCAGTGATAAATTCGACAGTGGGCATGAGAACCACTGGTAGGACAGTTCCAGCCATGGGAGTAACAGGAGTAGTCCAGCACTACCCTGTTAGCAAACCAGCCGAGATTACAATAGGGCCTTTGCATACCAAGCATTCCTTTTTGCTGGCTGCATCTGCACCAACCAATCTCCTGGGTAGAGACCTACTATGTAAAATGGGGTGCGTCATTTATTGTACTCCTGAGGGTGTATTCTTGGACATTCCTGAGAATCACGCTCAGGAAGTGCGAGACATGTTAGACTCCCCATCAAAATTAATGTCACATACCATTATGACAAATAGGAATCCATCCCAAGTAGAAGAGATGACATCTCAGATACCAGAGTCACTTTGGACAAAAGATGGACAGGACACTGGATTAATGGCAAACGTAGCTCCAGTAGTTGTACAAGTAAAAGATGGTAGGATAGCTCCAAAAATCCCACAGTATCCTCTGAAGCCAGAGGTGGAGTTAGGAGTTTTCCCAGTAATAGAGCGCTTGCTACAACAGGGCATTCTAGTAAGAACGTCCAGCACAGCAAATAGTCCCATCTTCCCTGTTAAAAAGAGTGGGGGGAGGGGTTACAGGCTAGTGCAGGATCTAAGGGGGATTAACAAAATAGTTGAGAGTCAGTTCCCCGTAGTGCCTAATCCAGCTGTCATCCTAATGCAAATTCCTCCCACTGCCAAATTTTTCACTGTTATTGACCTCTGCTCCGCATTCTTTTCGGTACCTCTGCACCCTGACAGCCAATATTTGTTTGCATTTACATACAGAGGAGTCCAATACACGTGGACTCGGTTACCCCAAGGTTTCATAGATAGTCCAAGTATATTTTCTCAGGCTTTGCATGATTGTTAACAGTCTTTCCAACCAGAGAGTGGATCAGTATTGATACAGTACGTGGACGATTTACTGCTGTGTTCAGATTCACTGGAAGCCTCTCTGAAGGATACGAAACAGCTCCTGTTTCATCTTTCAGACACAGGTCACAAGGTTTCCAAAGACAAGTTACAATTATGCGAAACTAAGGTAAAATATTTGGGACACTGTCTAACACAAGGACTGAGACACCTGACCGCTGATAGAATCCAAGCCATTAGAGACATGACACTGCCACAAACCCAGCAACAGATCAGGACGTTTTTAGGAATGTGTGGGTATTGCCGTAATTGGATCCCAGGGTTTTCCATATTGGCGCTACCTTTGCAGGAAATGGTCTCTTCAAACAAACCTGATCGGATTTCGCATACAGACGAATCCGAAACAGCATTTGAGAGACTAAAGCAATGCCTAACGCAGGCACCAGCACTAGGTATGCCAGACTATGGGAAACCCTTTGAACTATACGGAACAGAAAGTGCTGGGTGCGCAGCAGGTGTACTAACCCAAAAACACGGTGACGCCAGCAGGCCAGTTGCATACTACAGCGCCCAGCTAGACACGGTAGCGCGATCCCTCCCCACATGCTTGCGTAGCGTTGCGGCGATAGCATTGCTAGTGACAAAAAGCGAAGATGTCGTGCTAGGCCACAACCTCACAATCCATACACCACATGCGGTATCTGCCTTATTGAATTCTGCCCAAACCAGACACGTCTCATCAGCAAGGTTTACAAGATGGGAATTGGCATTAATGGCCCCAGTAAACATCACCATAAGGAGATGCAGCGCATTAAATCCTGCAACATTTCTCCCAGGTGTGCCTGGCCAGGCACAAAGGGTGGAAGGTGAGAGTGATGGGGAAGGAGGATTTAATGCAAAGGAAGATACACATGATTGTATGGAATATTTGACCCAAAATTTTACCGCAAGGCCTGACATCAGTGACAATCCACTGGAAGATGCAGAACTCACGTTCTACACTGACGGTAGTTGTCATAGACAGTCAGACTCGGGAGACTTGTGTACTGGATACGCAGTCGTAGATGACCAAGACACCATAGAAGCAGAACCGCTAGGCCCACCTCACTCAGCCCAGGTTGCTGAACTGGTCGCCCTAACCAGAGCATGTGAATTGGCTAAGGGCAAGTCAGCCAATATCTACACCGATTCTAGATACGCCTTCGGGGTAGTACATGATTTCGGAGCCCTATGGCGCCTCAGAAATTTCATGACGGCAGCTGGTACACCGATAGCGCATGCAGCTTATATAAAAAGGCTTCTAACAGCGATACAGGAACCCGACAGAGTGGCTGTTATCAAATGTAAAGCACATACATATAGCCAAGACCCAGTATCCCTTGGTAACAGCCGAGCAGACGAAGCCGCAAAGCTTGCAGCTGCTACCCCCATACAGACAGACACCACACAACTGATGGTATTTAATACCATCAACACACAGAAGTTGTGTGAGATGCAGAATTTGTGTTCCACACAGGAAAGAGCAGTCTGGAAGGCAAAGGGATATGGCCAGGAGTCCTCAGGGCTCTGGACGGATGGACATGGTAAACCAGTGGCCCCCAGAGCATATCTTCCATGCCTGGCTGAAGCAGCTCATGGGTTGACTCATCTAGGCAAGGAGGGAATGTGCAAATTGGTAAGAGCATACTGGTGCGCCCCAGGATTCTCCTCTCATGCGGGTAAAAGAGCAATGTCATGCCTTACCTGTCTGAGAAAGAATATTGGAAAAGCAATACCTACAGAACCATCCCATATCCCACCTGCCGGCGGCCCTTTCCAGGTAATACAAATAGACTTCATTCAATTGCCCCCATGTCGAAATTTGAAATATGTACTTGTCTGTATAGATGTTTTCTCGAATTGGGTCGAAGCATTTCCAGCAGCTACAAATACCGCTATGTTTACAGCTAAGAAAATTGTACAGGAATTTGTATGTAGATATGGTATCCCTAGGATAATCGAAAGTGATAGGGGTACCCATTTTACAGGTGATGTCTTTCAAGGAATGTGTAAGTTGATGGGAATTGATAGCAAGCTGCACACTCCGTACCGTCCACAGGCGAGTGCGAAGGTCGAAAGAGTGAACAGCACTATTAAAAATAAATTGAGTAAAGAAATGGCAGAGACAGGATTGACGTGGCCAGAAGCTTTACCCATTGTTTTGTATAGCATCAGAACCACTCCCAGGTCCCCTCTTAACCTGTCCCCTTTTGAAATTCTGTTTGGTCGACAACCGCATGTCATGATTAACCCTCAGGATGATTTGAAATGTAACAATGAAGTAACTGTAAAATACTTGATTAACATGAGTAAGCAGTTGAGGAATCAAAATGATAATCTGAAGTTGGTGATTCCTGATTTACCAGATAGTAATTGTCATGACATTGAACCTGGGGATTATGTAATGATACGAAATTTTCTACGCTCAGGTTGTCTTATTGATAGATGGGAAGGACCATACCAGGTCTTATTGACTAGCACCACAGCATTGAAGGTTGCTGAGAGAGAGACTTGGGTCCATTCATCCCACTGCAAGAAGGTTGCTGATCCAGAGAAGTCCCGTGATAAGGAACAGACGGTAGAGGTTGTATCACTGGAGTGTCTGTTCCAGGAGGACTGAGGCGGCACCTGAGCCTTGAAGACCGAAAGCAGTTGTCGACTCCCCTCTCCCTTTTATTGTTTTTTTTCCACTTCCCATCCCCTCTTCCTTGAAATTTCTTTTTCCCCCTTCTCATTTCTCTCCATTTCCTCCTCAAAGATGGACTTGCCCCAAGAGACTGTGATCCGGATTTTGATGTTAACTATGATGTTGACCAGAGCAGTCTGTTCCGGCGAGAGTACCATGGAGGTCGAGAGAGGTTCTGGAACGGGTTCAGATTATGATGATGGAGGCGTAGTTTCCCAGGATCAACCAAACCAACAAGCAAAGGCGAGTATCAGAAAACGATCCGATAGAAGAAATTGTGATGGATTGTTAGCTGAAAAAAACTGTATCTGTAGGCTCTGTGATAATCTGGTTGAAGATGGATGCATAAAGAAATGCCAATCCAGTTTTAATATCCATATGGACCGGCATCCATTGAGTGACTATCACTCCTTAGTGGGTAACGTGTTAAACCAAACAGATTGTTGGGTATGCTCTCAAGTACCTCAGGGTCATAGCAAATCAGGGCTAGTACCATTTCCTTTAACGTTAGGGGAGGTACTTGAGCTAAGTGGTGGGAGACCGGTGGACCGGAGGTTTAACATCTCCAGCCCTCCTAGTTTGAAGCTCCACCAATACCATGTGGATAGGTCCCTCTTATGTTTTAATATCTCCAATCCCCGTAAGCCGGGAAATTGGGAAGTGTCATGGAGCAACCTTACCATGACCTTTTCACACAGAGCAGATAGAATGCCTACAGATACAGAGCTTGTACGCCACATAGCCAGTAGAGGAAAATCTTTCCGGTATCGATATACCTTAGGAAATAGGATTACTAGAGTTGGAGAAGTATCACCAGGATACTGTGCACATATCGTACAAACTGATACGTGCATTAAGCAGATGGAAGAATTAGGGTCAGGAGATTTCACCTGGAAGGTCTGTAACATGGTCATGTCCTTCTCCGTCCCATATGTTCTCCCCGATGATGCATATTTCATATGCGGGAGAAAGGCGTACAAGTGGCTTGCCCCAAACTCTGAAGGATTGTGTTATATTGGAAAAGTATTGCCTGAAGTGATGACTGTTACACATGACAAAATGAAGGACATACACCGTGGTGCCCAAGCTCCTTATACTCACACTCATTACGAGCACCGAGTTAAAAGACAACTGTCAGAAAGGTTAGAGCATCCGGCCTCTGATCTTATCCATGAATCCACCGGGATTCAGGTTCTGGTAGCGTTAGATTTCACTCGCACCGCTCGAGGAGTGATGAATTATAGATACATTTCCGCACTCGCCAATTTGTTAGATAATATCACTGAAATGTATGATGACACGTTTAGATACACTGGAAGAGAACTTCAGGCCTACAAAACAGAACTAGTTCAGCATAGGATGGTTCTTAATTATCTTACAGCAGTAACAGGCGGATATTGTGTTACATTGGCAACACAGTACGGCATAAAGTGTTGCACGTATATCACAAATAGCACCGAGGATCCGGTAGAGGTCATAGACCAAAAGATGGACGATATTCTCCAATTGAAGTGGGAATTTCGTCGAAAACACAATCTCACCCTTGCTGCTGTAGGTAAAGAGCTGACTGGTTGGGTGTCATGGTTGAACCCGCGAAATTGGTTCTCCGGTTTAGGAGACTGGGCTCAAGGAGTCATAATGGATGTCGGAAAGTTTCTACTATGTATCTTGGGTGTCGTTATATCGATTGGATTGATATTTAGATGCGGGCAGGCTTTTATGAGGTGCAAACAAAGTACAAGAGTGATGAGCTTGAGGAGCGAGGAAACTGTAATTAACCTGGATTTGATTTATGACCCAATGATAGAAACCAGGATGTGATGAAAATGCGATTATACGGTCCGTTTCTTTCACCTGTTTTTCTGCTTTTCTCCAAGATACAAAGACCCCCTTGGACGAGGAAGTTGACGAGACGCTATACAGACAACAGACAAGCACCAAAGATGAAGTTTTGACAACCTATGATATGGACACTTGATGAACTTTGCCATGGATCCCCAGTTTCCCTAGTATTTTTAAACTCACGCTAGCCCAACATTTTTGTAAATCTGATGGCACTGACAAAGCTATTTGCTCATGCCCAAGGAGCAATACAGCGCAAAGAAGACGACTCTCAACAGATACCGAACAAAACTTCAACAACAGATGTACATTTCCCTGACATAGAATATCATTGCATTTTCCATAAGTGTTCTTTATCTTCATATCTACAACCCTCAGGTAATGACACACATAGACGATAGGGAATACAGGCACAGATATCAGCAACCACATACGTCCCCCATTCATGTATCATCAACTAAAATGTGCATCCCCATTTTGTTACAACCACAGCCGAAATGAGCTCGGTAGAGTTTGACAGCCCATCCACAGACCCTTAGTACGGGATAAGAAGGAATCCAAATGTATACTTCGCAATACCTCGAAGCTTGATTTACCACACGTACGGCACGATGATACATGACCCTCCAAACATGGACTCATACACACATGCTTCTGCTTTCTCACTAGGTCATATCCTCTTCACACCTACTCCACTCTTCTTCCTTACCCCACCATGGAAATCAATTAACCCCTGACTTATTTTTCTCCTTTTTGAAATGTTTTAGAAGGTGGCAGTTATTATTGACTGCCAAAGGGTGGACTGTCAAAGTCAGAAAAATATCCCCATGCACGTTGCCATATTTGCACCTCACCCTGGTCCGCGCTGCGCATGCGTGCGCTTTCCCGTGATAGCGCATACCCGCTGTTGCGTGCACCCGCTCGCACTCGGTATGCGTATTTACGGTAAAGAGTATGTAGTCGTAGCGTGCGACTCGATAGTTACATATTTTCACAATTAATGTAGTTTGTAGATCATGATCCCTTTGATAGATTCTGAAAGTTTGGTTAATATAGAATGTCCCTGAGCAGAGGAATCCCTCTTTGTATTGTAGGAAGGGTCTAACAGGAGTCATGCAGCAGTGTTTGGTACCCATCGGAAGAGTATTTAAATAGCAATATTCCGGTGTTGGTTTGGAGCGTATTAATCGCTCGTGCGGATAGTTATGGACATAAGAAGTTTATGTCCATTTCTATTATTTACTCATACTCAGGTATGCGGCGGGAAACCCAGTTTCCCACCCACCTGAGCTGTTGGAAATCGTCACAGCCCACCTGTATGAATCAACCTATGACCTTTTGTTATGATGCAGGGCCGAATTCCTTCATCCAATGGACAATGGGATTGTAGGGACTATGAGATTGCATTGTGTGTGGGGCATAAATAGGCAGGCCGACCATATCCAACTTCACTCTCATCAACGGTTTTCTTGCTGATAATCGGGAGCTGGATATCGAGGCGCATGCGATCATACCCTTTGTGCGTAAGTTTTCTCTCCGTAATCATTGTCTTACTGTGAGCCAATTTCTCTCATCTCTTTCCATTTCTCTCTCTCTCTCCTTTCTCTTTTCTCTCACATCTCCCCTAGACTAGTATTGAATTGTATTAGATAGTATTGTATTTTGGTTAGGAAGTATCTGTTATATTGTAGTGTATCATTTGTACTGTTATTCTCTTTTACAAGTATATTAGATATAATACAGTTAATAGGCTTTGGACCCTAAACCAGTATCTGTGTATTTTCTATATTTTTATGTGTTCACTTGAGCGTCGGTGACGCTCAAGCAGCTTTGTAGTTAGTCAGGTTACACAAGGTTGCACTTACACCCTGTATTCACATTAAGGTATTCTGTGTATTTCATTGATAAAGTTTAGACATAAAGGTATAGCGTTGTGAGCGTCTGCGCCGCTGGTGATCTCCTCGTGGTCTCGAGCGTCCGCTACGCCATAGCGAATCATTACTCTAGTCATAGCCAATAACGTGCTGTCCTGTGATCTCTGGGCCGTGAGCGAACACACGGCTTGAGCGTCTCGCCTACGGCTGAGCGATCGTTACGCAACTAGCGTACCCATACGGTACTTCTTAAGTAAACAGCGTACAGTGTTCTTAGACTTCTTAAAGGGTTGTTTATACGACAAAAGAATTTAGCATTGTCAGTCTCATCTTGGAGGAATTACACAAATTATCTGTTACAATAACAGGTATAAATACAGGGATCTATGCTCAAGAAGATACAGACCTATTTCTGGATTTAGCCACAGCTGATGATAATATACAGATATCAGGTGACAGGGAAACTGCATCATGGTCACATAGAAACCAGTATCACCCAGTAACACCAGAGAGATTTCAGTATCACATCATAAGCACCAGGACATTCTCCTCAGGGCGACATTACTGGGAGGTGGATGTCAGTCATACCCCTTTTCCACTAGCTTTTTTTACCCGAGTTTTTGCACGGGGGCGCGCATCGACACGGGTTTTCACTTCAGTAGGTGGAATCGGGTCAACATGGGTTGAGTGACCCGAGAATCCTACCCGGATAGCTACCTGGGTAGAACACGGTAATGACCCGGGTAAGTGTGCAGTGGAAACGGTCATTACCCGTGTTATTTAGACCCGAGTAACGCTCTGAGACGCTGATTGGTGCTTCTGGGGCACAGGAAGATGATGTCATCCCTGGGAGACACGCTGGGCACATGCAGGAACCACAGCAGCTTGCAAACAAACGTGGATGCAAGTCGCTGTGCACATCTATTGCAGCAGCTTGCAAACAACACTACGCTGGGCACATGCAGGCACCACAGCAGCAAACAACACTACGCTGGGCACATGCAGGCAATGAGGCAGCTTGCAAACAAAACACTCTGAAGTCACACTGGGCACATACAGATATTTTTATTGCAGCAGCTTCCAAACAAACAGACAATATACAGCAGCAGAAGCTCTAGCACAGCTATGGCTAGCCATACCTGGACAGACACAGAGATCAAAGAGCTGCTTAATATTCAGGGAGAGGAAGAAATTAGAAGGCAGGTGACTGGAACAGTTAAGGATGCTATCGTCTACAAGAACATATCCCTTATGCTGGCAGAAAGGGGCATCCAAAAAACCCAGCAACAAGACGTTAACAAATTGAAGGCACTACACAGACAATTCACCAAAGTACACGACCATAACCGCAAGAAAAGTGGTGCTGGGCGTATGGAATGGGCATATTATTTATGACCTATGTTATAGTGTCTTCGGCAAAACTGCGATAACAAATCCCATAGCACTATCGTCATCCAGCTCTGCCAGTCGCCAGATGTCAGTCGACGAGGACCGCGACGAAACACAGCACAGCCTTCCCAGCTCACAATGCAGCCCATCATCCCTGCTGCTTATATCGGACAGCAGTTTCGAAGACTCGACTGTCAATGATGATTCCATCAGTGCCATTATTGAGGACGTACTACAGTCTCAGGCGGAGACGTCGCAACCCCCAAGACCACGACTTTGCGCTCAAATAGTAAGTATTACCATTACAAATACAGTTGCAGCAGTCCCTATACAGAATCTATGTAAAGGCATGGTAATGTTGCAGAGTATAGCTAGTGTGCAGGTGGGAGAAGGCCACAAACACGTATATGCTACCACTGCTATTTTCTCTGACGTCCTAGTGGATGCTGGGAACTCCGTAAGGACCATGGGGGATGGCGGCTCCGCAGGAGACTGGGCACAACTAAAGAAAGCTTTTAGGTCACCTGGTGTGCACTGGCTCCTCCCACTATGACCCTCCTCCAAGCCTCAGTTAGATTTTGTGCCCGGCCGAGGTTGCATGCACACTAGGGGCTCTCCTGAGCTTCTAAAAAGAAAGTATATAATTAGGTTTTTTATTTTACAGTGAGACCTGCTGGCAACAGGCTCACTGCAGCGAGGGACTAAGGGGAGAAGAAGCGAACCTACCTGCTTGCAGCTAGCTTGGGCTTCTTAGGCTACTGGACACCATTAGCTCCAGACGGATCGACCGCATGGAACTGGCCTTGGTGTTCGGTCCCGGAGCCGCGCCGCCGTCCCCCTTACAGAGCCAGAAGCAAGAAGAGGTCTGGAAAATCGGCTGCAGAAGACATCAGTCTTCACCAAGGTAGCGCACAGCACTGCAGCTGTGCGCCACTGCTCCTCATACACACTTCACACTCCGGTCACTGAGGGTGCAGGGCGCTAGGGGGGGGGGGCGCCCTGAGCAGCAATAAAAACACCTTGGCTGGCAAAAATACCACAATATATAGCCCCAGAGGCTATATATGTGATAATTACCCCTGCCAGAATCCATAAAAAAGCGGGAGAATAGTCAGCGAAAAAGGGGCGGAGCTATATCCTTCAGCACACTGGCGCCATTTCTCCCTCACAGCTCTGCTGGAAGGAAGCTCCCTGGCTCTCCCCTGCAGTCTACACTACAGAAAAGGGTAAAAAAGAGAGGGGGGGCACTAAATTTAGGCGCAGTATATATAACAGCAGCTATAGGGGACATAATTCAGTTAGTCCCTGCATTATATAGCGCTCTGGTGTGTGCTGGCATACTCTCACTCTGTCTCCCCAAAGGGCTTTTGTGGGTCCTGTCCTCTGTTAGAGCATTCCCTGTGTGTGTGCGGTGTGTCGGTACGGCTGTGTCGACATGTTTGATGAGGATAATGATGTGGAGGCGGAGCAGATGCCTATAGAAGGGATGTCACCCCCTGCGGGGCAGACACCTGAGTGGATGGACTTATGGAAGGAATTGCGTGCACGTGTCGACTCCTTACACAAAAAATTTGACGAAAATGCGGGACAGCCGGCTTCTCAGCTCGTGCCTGTCCAGACGTCTCAAATGCCATCGGGAGCTCTAAAACGCCCGCTACCTCAGATGGCAGACGCGGATGTCGACACAGATACTGACACCAGTGTCGACGACGATGAGTCTAGTCTAATGTCCACTAAGGCCATTCGTTGCATGATTGAAGCAATGAAAGAGGTGTTACACATTTCAGATATAAACCCAGGTACCACTAAAAAGGGTATTATGTTTGGGGAGAAAAAACTACCCGTAGTTTTTCCCCCATCAGAAGAATTAAATGAAGTGTGTGAAGAAGCGTGGGCTTTCCCTGATAAAAGATTGGTAATCTCTAAGAAGTTACTAATGGCGTTCCCTTTCCCGCCAGAGGATAGGTCACGTTGGGAGATACCCCCCAGGGTGGATAAAGCGCTCACACGTTTGTCTAAAAAGGTGGCACTACCGTCTCCGGATACGGCCGCCCTCAAGGAACCTGCTGATAGAAAGCAGGAGGCGATCCTGAAGTCTGTATATACACACTCAGGCATTATACTTAGACCAGCTATTGCGTCAGCATGGATGTGCAGTGCTGCCGCTGCGTGGTCAGATTCCCTGTCAGAAAATATTGACACCCTAGACAGGGACACTATTCTGCTAACCATAGAGCATATAAAAGACTCAGTCTTATACATGAGAGATGCATAGAGGGAGATCTGCCGGCTGGCATCTAAAATAAGTGCATTGTCCATTTCTGCTAGGAGAGGCTTGTGGACTCGCCAGTGGACAGGAGATGCAGATTCAAAAAGGCACATGGAAGTTTTGCCTTATAAGGGTGAGGAGTTATTTGGGGATGGTCTCTCGGACCTAGTTTCCACAGCAACTGCTGGGAAGTCAGCATTTTTACCCCATGTTCTCTCACAGCCTAAAAAGGCGCCGTTTTATCAGGTACAGTCCTTTCGGACTCAGAAAAACAGGCGTGGAAAAGGCGGGTCCTTTCTGTCCAGAGGCAGAGGAAAAAGGCTGCAACAAACAGCAGGTTCCCAGGAGCAAAAGTCCTCCCCCGCTTCTTCCAAGTCCGCCGCATGACGGTGGGGCTCCACAGGCGGAGCCAGGTACGGTGGGGGGCCGCCTCAAAAATTTCAGCGATCAGTGGGCTCGCTCACAGGTGGATCCCTGGATCCTGCAAATAGTATCTCAAGGGTACAAACTGGAATTCGAGGCGTCTCCACCCCACCGGTTCCTAAAATCTGCCTTGCCGATTACTCCTTCAGACAGGGAGGCTGTGCTAGCGGCAATTCACGAGCTGTATTCCCAGCAGGTGATAATCAAGGTGCCCCTACTTCAACAAGGACGGGGTTACTATTCCACACTGTTTGTGGTACCGAAACCGGACGGTTCGGTGAGACCCATTTTAAATTTGAAATCTTTGAACACATACATAAAAAAAAATCCAAGTTCAAGATGGAATCGCTCAGGGCGGTTATTGCAAGCCTGGACGAGGGGGATTATATGGTATCCCTGGACATCAAGGATGCTTACCTGCATGTCCCTATTTACTATCCTCACCAGGGGTACCTCAGATTTGTGGTACAGGATTGCCATTACCAATTCCAGACACTGTCGTTTGGACTCTCCACGGCACCGAGGGTGTTTACCAAGGTAATGGCGGAAATAATGATACTCCTTCGAAGAAAGGGAGTTTTAATTATCCCGTACTTGGACGATCTCCTAATAAAGGCGAGGTCCAAGGAGCAGTTGTTGGTGGGAGTAGCACTATCTCAGCAGGTGCTACACCAGCACGGTTGGATTCTGAATATTCCAAAATCACAGCTGATTCCGACGACACGTCTACTGTTCCTGGGTATGATTCTGGATACAGTCCAGAAAAAAGTGTTTCTCCCGGAGGAGAAAGCCAAGGAGCTGTCATCTCTAGTCAGAGACCTCCTGAAACCAAAACAGGTATCGGTGCATCACTGCACGCGGGTCCTGGGAAAGATGGTGGCTTCTTACGAAGCAATTCCTTTCGGCAGGTTCCATGCCAGAATCTTTCAGTGGGACCTGTTGGACAAATGGTCCGGATCGCATCTTCAGATGCATCGCCTAATAGGGACCCTCAGGCGATAGCTGTGGACGCTCTGGTGACACCGTGGGTGTACCAGTCATTTATGTGTTCCCTCCTCTGCCTCTCATACCAAGGGTACTGAGAATAATAAGAAAACGAGGAGTAAGAACAATACTCGTGGTTCCGGATTGGCCAAGACGAGCGTGGTACCCGGAACTTCAAGAGATGATCTCAGAGGACCCATGGCCTCTGCCGCTCAGACAGGACCTGCTGCAGCAGGGGCCCTGTCTGTTCCAAGACTTACCGCGGCTGCGTTTGACGGCATGGCGGTTGAACACCGGATCCTGAAGGAAAAGGGCATTCCGGAGGAAGTCATTCCTACGCTGATTAAAGCCAGGAAAGATGTAACTGCAAAGCATTATCACCGCATATGGCGGAAGTATGTTGCTTGGTGTGAGGCCAAAAAGGCCCCAACAGAGGAATTTCAACTACCGGTAGGTCGATTTCTGCATTTCCTACAAGCAGGAGTGACTATGGGCCTGAAATTAGGCTCCATTAAGGTACAGATCTCGGCTCTGTCGATTTTCTTCCAGAAAGAACTAGCTTCACTACCTGAAGTTCAGACGTTTGTGAAAGGAGTGCTGCATATTCAGCCCCGTTTGTGCCTCCAGTGGCACCTTGGGATCTCAACGTGGTGTTGAGTTTCTTAAAATCACATTGGTTTGAGCCACTTAAAACCGTGGATCTAAAATATCTCACGTGGAAAGTGGTCATGTTATTGGCCTTGGCTTCAGCCAGGCGTGTGTCAGAAATGGCGGCTTTGTCATGTAAAAGCCCTTATCTGATTTTCCATATGGATAGGGCGGAATTGAAGACTCGTCCCCAGTTTCTCCCTAAGGTGGTATCAGCGTTTCACCTGAACCAGCCTATTGTGGTGCCTGCGGCTACTAGAGACTTGGAGGATTCCAAGTTACTGGACGTAGTCAGGGCCTTGAAAATTTATGTTTCCAGGACGGCTAGAGTCAGGAAAACTGACTCGCTATTTATCCTGTATGCACCCAACAAACTGGGTGCTCCTGCTTCTAAGCAGACTATTGCTCGCTGGATTTGTAGCACAATTCAGCTGGCGCATGCTGCGGCTGGACTGCCGCATCCTAAATCAGTAAAAGCCCATTCCACAAGGAAGGTGGGCTCATCTTGGACGGCTGCCCGAGGGGTCTCGGCTTTACAACTTTGCCGAGCTGCTACTTGGTCAGGGGCAAACACGTTTGCAAAATTCTACAGATTTGATACCCTGGCTGAGGAGGACCTTGAGTTTTCTCATTCGGTGCGGCAGAGTCATCCGCACTCTCCAGCCCGTTTGGGAGCTTTGGTATAATCCCCATGGTCCTTACGGAGTTCCCAGCATCCACTAGGACGTCAGAGAAAATAAGATTTTACTTACCGGTAAATCTATTTCTCATAGTCCGTAGTGGATGCTGGGCGCCCATCCCAAGTGCGGATTGTCTGCAATACTTGTACATAGTTATTGTTAACTAAAGGGTTATTGTTGAGCCATCTGTTGAGGCTCAGTTGTTTTCATACTGTTAAACTGGGTATAGTATCACGAGTTATACGGTGTGATTAGTGTGGCTGGTAGGAGTCTTACCCGGGATTCAAAATCCTTCCTTATTATGTCAGCTCGTCCGGGCACAGTGTCCTAACTGAGGCTTGGAGGAGGGTCATAGTGGGAGGAGCCAGTGCACACCAGGTGACCTAAAAGCTTTCTTTAGTTGTGCCCAGTCTCCTGCGGAGCCGCTATCCCCCATGGTCCTTACGGAGTTCCCAGCATCCACTACGGACTACGAGAAATAGATTTACCGGTAAGTAAAATCTTATTTTTATATTGTTGTTTACATTCTGTTTCATCCCCTTCACAGTCTACAACGTTCCACAGCGGAAAAAGAAACTAAACAAAACAGAACAAACGGTCAGAGCAATGACGTCCATTATCGTGGATCACCTGCGTGAGGCGGATAGTGAGCTCAATGCTTAGGAAGATGCACGGCTTGAGAGATTTCTTGCGTCAGAAAAGGAAATGCATCAAACCTTTATGACGCAGTTAATAACCATGCATGATAGGCAGATGACATTTTTTGAACGCACGTTTGCACATACCATAGGGAATACCATACAAGCACAACAGCAAGACACAGCCTACCCACAGCACCCATATGGTCCATACAACTATGAGCCTCCCTCAAATCCCCCAACACAAATCCCGCAATCCTCAGAATATCGGGTATATAGACAACTGCCTTAGAGCAGCGGGTGATAAAACAATGTTTGTGTTTTAAGGTTCTGTTTGCACTTTATCCTCAACCCTGATACCTAAAAATCCAAACATTATTTTTATTTTACAGAGTGCCCTGTTGGCACTTTAAACTTTTATCATTTTATATTGTTACCTCAGAAAATGTGCGGCAGTGTGATCCAAATATTGGGGCTACCCTGATACCTGCCAAACCAAACATTAGGTTTTTTTTTTTACAGAGTGCCCTGTTTGCACTTTCCTCTTTTATATTGTTACCTCAGGGCAGGTATCTTCACCATGTGGCCGTCTAGCTGTTGTGGAAATACATAGCAAGACATGCTGGTACATGTAGTTCCACAACAGCTGGAGGGACACATGTTGAAGACCCCTTGCATTATGTGGAATTTTACAGTGTCATGTTTGCACTTAAATATTTTATATTGTTACCTCAGAAAATGTGTGCCAACTGTTTAAAAGAAAACATATAATAACTTATAACTTTTGAACAAAATTTTTATAACTGAAAAACAAAATAAACAAAAATTGTTTGCACACAAAAACTTGTCTGTCTTCTCTACTGCAACATTGTTTGAAGATTAGCTGCAATGGTGGCCCTTATGCACTCGCTGGCAGCGTCATGCCCCCCACCAAGCCTGGTGCATCATGTACAGTGACCCCCGCCCCATGATCATGAACATTCCACTCGGGGAGAAAGTTTTCCTTTTGAATTTCACATATGTTATGGAGAATGCAGCAGGCTGCTACTATATCTGGCATTATTTTCAAGTCCACATCATTCCTCTTCATGAGGCAGCGCCAGCGTCCTTTTAAACGCCCAAATGCATTCTCCACTGTCATACGGGCCGAACTTAGGGCATGGGTATATGATGTCTGTTCGGGAGATAAGTGAACATGCTGGGTGTAGCCCTTCATTAGCCAGCGCTGTAATGGGTATGCTGCATCACCAATGAGGTGGACCGGGATGTCCACACCATGGCCCTCATTCCGAGTCGTTCGCTCGGTAATTTTCTTCGCATCGCAGCGTTTTTCTGCTTAGTACGCATGCGCAATGTTCAGTGCGAACTGCGCCAAGTAATTTTGCTATGAAGATAGTATTTTTACTCACGGCTTTTTCTTCGCTCCGGCGATCGTAGTGTGATTGACAGGAAATGGGTGTTACTGGGCGGAAACACAGCGTTTTATGGGCGTGTGGATAAAAACGCTACCGTTTCCGGAAAAAACGCGGGAGTGGCTGGAGAAATGGAGGAGTGTCTGGGCGAACGCTGGGTGTGTTTGTGACGTCAAACCAGGAACGACAAGCACTGAACTGATCGCAGATGCCGAGTAAGTCTGAAGCTACTCTGAAACTGCTAAGTAGTTTGTAATCGCAATATTGCGAATACATCGTTCGCAATTTTAAGAAGCTAAGATTCACTCCCAGTAGGCGGCGGCTTAGCGGGTGTAACTCTGCTAAAATCGCCTTGCGAGCGAACAACTCGGAATGAGGGCCCATGTACGATCACCGATTTCTGTTAATAAAACATTAATATTATTACAGGGGTGAAACTTGACTATTGGTTTATGGGCGAACATTAGTTTAAGTAGTAAATAATCTTACCTCTCAAGGGAAAAGCCATCCACCAAACTTGTCCTCGGCAATACCATAAAGATCGGAGTTGGCGAGAACCCTTGCATCATGTGACCGTCCGGGCCACCCTATGAAGACATCTGTGAAACTAAAAATAAAGGTAAATTACAGTTTATGCATTATCATAAAACAGCCCAAGCCTATTTCAAACACATTAGTGAAACAGTGCTTACCAGTATTTGTGGTCCACTACAGCTTGCAGAACAATGGAATGCCAACCCTTACGATTGTAATAGTCTGCAGGGTTGTCACGGGGGGCGATGATGGGGATGTGGGTCCCATCTATGGCACCAGCACACTGTGGGTAGCCACACTTCTTAAATCCTTTTATAGTCGCATCTAGCCGCTGTCCTTGTGGCAAGGAAATAAAGCGATGGTACATGGTATCCAGCAATGCCCGCGTGACCTGGTAGACAATCTTGTAGACCGTGGCAATCCCTACTCCAAATAAACTGGAAACTGTGCGATACTCTCCAGGGGTAGCATACCACCAGAGAGCAATCGCTAATCTCCTGGCTGGCTCAGTGGGCTTCCGGAACCTGGTGGTCTGCATGGTTATTGCGGGGGACAGTAGTTCCAAAACATACTCGAATGTAGCGCGAGACATCCTGAAGTTTTCCATCCACTGCTCCTCCTGATATGCTAGAATGGTCTGCATGAATGCTTCTCCATGTCTGCGATCTCTCACCCACATTCTTCGGCTTGTTGTAGAGCTCATTGTTATGAGAGAAATAACAGTGGATGATATACGCGCTCTCCTCCTTTTCAAATATGTGCGTCGATAGGTAGCCCTCTCTGCAAAGAATTGAGCCCTCCTTCTCCAGCTCTGCAGTAGGTAGCACAAGGTGAGAAGCTGCATCAAGCTGTCTGTAGCAGAAATAAGCAGCAGTAAACTGCAAACAGTCTGCGACTCCATGCTAGACACAGCTACTGCACCGGCGTCCATTGCTGCAATGCTGTGAGCAGGCCCCACCCCTCCCTTTTGGTCCTTTTGATGACATCATCTTGATGAGACAGTAAAAAGTCCATTTGTAATGACATCAATAGGCTTTTACAGAGCTTACCCGGGTTAGGTGGAAACAGATCCGACACGGGAATAACACGTGTCGAAGTGCAGTGGAAACGGGGGGGCCGACACGGGTTGTAGCCGGGTTAAACCCGGATCGGACACGGTACTCAGGTGGAAAGGGGTATAAGCCAATGTTCTGGGAAGTGGGGATGTGTTATCCCAGTATAGACAGGAGAGGAGATAAGTCATACATTGGGGATAATAACAAGTCCTGGTGGGGGTTTAATCAGTGCTCAGTGAGACATGACAGTAGAGAGATCTGGGTAGCTGGCAATATCCCCTGTGACAGAGTGAGGGTATATCTGGATTATGAGGCAGGACGGCTGTCTTTTTATTCTCTGTGTGACCCCATCAGACATTTACACAACTTTACTGCCGCCTTCACTGAGCCCCTCCATGCTGCTCTGGGTTGTAGGTCTGCTTTTACTGGGGATATAACTATATGTGGAGTAGTCGGGAGCTGGGAGAAATTATCATAAAAAAATCTACACAGAGACTGGTGACATCACAGGGAGGGGAATCTGATTGGGAGAACATTCAGCCATTAGAATGAAGCAGTGGGTGGAGCTACAGCTGAGCCCCTCCCCCTGTGTAACCAGGTGACCAGTGTGTGGATGTGTTCCCATGTTGGTGTGTTATGTTGGGTACACACTGACAGACATATCACCCACCCAGCTGTGATGTCAGCACCCACATATCTAACGGCCAATAGTCTGTATAGAAATATAGAATGTGACGGCAGATAAGAACCTCTTGGCCCATCTAGTGTGCCCATTTTTTTTTATTCTTTAGGTAATCTCAAACCCCTTTGATCCTTATTTCTGTGTAAGGATCTCCTTATGTCTATCCCAGGCATGTTTACATTGCTCAACTGTCATAGCCCCTACCACCTCTGCTGGGAGGCTATTCCACTTGTCCACTACCCTTTCTGTGAAGTCATTTTTCCTTAAATTTCCCCTGAACCTCCCTCCCTCCAGTCTCCGTGCATGTCCTCGTGTCCTATTACTTCTCTTCTCTTCCTCTGAATAATGTCTCCCTCCTGTACCTTGGTATATGTGAAAGTTTCTATCATGTCCCCCTTTCCCTTCTCTGCTCCAAACTATACATGTTAAGATATACTGTAGCTTACCTTATCGGTTGCTGTCGGTGTGATGGTGTGTCGGCAAACATGTCGCTGAGGTGTATACCCAGCCTTAGAGACTATCATTATAAATACAGTATATACATCCCTGTGCGATTTCTCTGACTCACTGACAGCTGTGATTGGCTACAATATCTGTCTGTCAGCCAGTGTGCAACCTATCACTGTAATCTCCTATAGGCTCCTACGCTTGCTCCTATTGGCTGTGAAATATATTGGGATTATGTCACTTCTTACTGGGATCTGTAGTCCAAAGCTTTAGGCCTGATTCATGTTTGTTCTGCATCACCCGGCCGTCCCCATATCCCCCTCCCATCCCTAATCACCCCTCCTCACATACTCCTCTATTTAACATCACACATTTCAAAATACTCTCATACTTCCCAGGATCAAATATCTCCACAAGCAAGGAGTCTGACTGCAATATGGAAAGTCATGGGTTCGAATCCTGGTATGACTGAAGGCCCTGTGTATGACTGCTAAGAAATGTGTGATTTACATAAAGGAGGATGTGACTGAAGGTCCTGGGTATGACTGCTAAGAAATGTGTAATTTAAAATAAAGGATAATATCACTAAATGACAAAGAACTCTCATGTTATATGTATAAATGATGGTATAAGAGGATTGGTGTCCAAATAAATTGTCTTGGGAGTGTTCTGTAAGTATAGGTGTTCTATAAATGTGTGTGTGTATATGTGTGTATATATATTAGTGATGAGCGGGTTCGGTTCCTCGAAATCCGAACCCGCCCGAACTTCAGCTTTTTTTGCACGGATCCGAGCAGGCTCGGATCCTCCCGCCTTGCTCGGTTAACCCGAGCTCGCCCGAACGTCATCATCCCACTGTCGGATTCTCGCGAGACTCGGATTCTATATAAGGAGCCGCGCGTCGCCGCCATTTTCACACGTGCATTGAGATTGATAGGGAGAGGACGTGGCTGGCATCCTCTCCGTTTATAGTTATTGTTAATACTACACAGTGACAGTACACAGTTGATCTGATTGCTTATATTGTGCGGAGGATTGGGGAGCAGCTGTTAGGAGGAGTACAGTGCAGAGTTTTGCTAGTGACCACCAGTTTTTTTTTTTATCCGTTCTCTGCCTGAAAAAAACGCTCTATACTATTATCCAGTATCTGTGCTCAGTGTGCTGCATGATATATCATTCTGTGCTGAGTGCTCACACTGCTTAATTGTGGGGACTGGGGGAGCAGCTACAGCAGGAGTACAGTGCACACTTTTGCTGCCAGCAGTGACCTGACCACCAGTATATTGTCTGCCTGAAAAAGTTAAACACTCCTGTGGTGTTTTTTTATTTTTTTATTCTATAAACGCATTCTGCTGACAGTGTCTAGCAGGTCCGTCATTATATAATTATATACCTACAGTAGTAATATATTTATTATATTATCTATACTAGCAGACGCAGTACGGTAGTCCACGGCTGTGGCTATCTCTGTGTCGTCAGTGCTCGTCCATAATTGTATACCTACCTACCTGTGGTGGGTTTTTTTTTCTATCTTCTTCATACTAGTAGTTTAGGAGTCTGCTGACAGTGTCCACCAGGTCCGTCATTATATAATTATATACCTACAGTAGTAATATATTTATTATATTATCTATACTAGCAGACGCAGTACGGTAGTCCACGGCTGTGGCTATCTCTGTGTCGTCAGTGCTCGTCCATAATTGTATACCTACCTACCTGTGGTGGGATTTTTTTTTCTATCTTCTTCATACTAGTAGTTTAGGAGTCTGCTGACAGTGTCCACCAGGTCCGTCATTATATAATTATATACCTACAGTAGTAATATATTTATTATATTATCTATACTAGCAGACGCAGTATGGTAGTCCACGGCTGTGGCTATCTCTGTGTCGTCAGTGCTCGTCCATAATTGTATACCAACCTACCTGTGGTGGGGTTTTTTTTTCTATCTTCTTCATACTAGTAGTTTAGGAGTCTGCTGACAGTGTCCACCAGGTCCGTCATTATATTATATACCTACAGTAGTAATATATTTATTATATTATCTATACTAGCAGATGCAGTACGGTAGTCCACGGCTGTGGCTATCTCTGTGTCGTCAGTGCTCGTCCATAATTGTATACCTACCTACCTGTGGTGGGTTTTTTTTTTCTATCTTCTTCATACTAGTAGTTTTGGAGTCTGCTGACAGTGTCCACCATGTCCGTCATTATATTATATATACCTACAGTAGTTATATATATATATTTTTTATATCATTAATTATCATCTCTATACTAGCAGATGCAGTACGGTAGTAATATATTTATTATATTATCTATACTAGCAGACGCAGTACGGTAGTCCACGGCTGTGGCTATCTCTGTGTCGTCAGTGCTCGTCCATAATTGTATACCTACCTACCTGTGGTGGGGTTTTTTTTTCTATCTTCTTCATACTAGTAGTTTAGGAGTCTGCTGACAGTGTCCACCAGGTCCGTCATTATATAATTATATACCTACAGTAGTAATATATTTATTATATTATCTATACTAGCAGACGCAGTACGGTAGTCCACGGCTGTGGCTATCTCTGTGTCGTCAGTGCTCGTCCATAATTGTATACCTATCTACCTGTGGTGGGGTTTTTTTTTCTATCTTCTTCATACTAGTAGTTTAGGAGTCTGCTGACAGTGTCCACCAGGTCCGTCATTATATTATATACCTACAGTAGTAATATATTTATTATATTATCTATACTAGCAGACGCAGTACGGTAGTCCACGGCTGTGGCTATCTCTGTGTCGTCAGTGCTCGTCCATAATTGTATACCTACCTACCTGTGGTGGGTTTTTTTTTTTCTATCTTCTTCATACTAGTAGTTTTGGAGTCTGCTGACAGTGTCCACCAGGTCCGTCATTATATTATATATACCTACAGTAGTTATATATATATTTTTTTTATATCATTAATTATCATCTCTATACTAGCAGATGCAGTACGGTAGTCCACGGCTGTAACTACCTCTGTGTCGTCAGTCACTCGTCATCCATAAGTATACTAGTATCCATCCATCTCCATTGTTTACCTGAGGTGCCTTTTAGTTGGGCCTATTAAAATATGGAGAACAAAAATGTTGAGGTTCCAAAAATAGGGAAAGATCAAGATCCACTTCCACCTCGTGCTGAAGCTGCTGCCACTAGTCATGGCCGAGACGATGAAATTCCATCAACGTCGTCTGCCAAGGCCGATGCCCAATGTCATAGTACAGAGCATGTAAAATCCAAAACACAAAAGATCAGTAAAAAAAGGACTAAAAAAATCTAAATTAAAATCGTCGGAGGAGAAGCGTAAACTTGCCAATATGCCATTTACCACACGGAGTGGCAAGGAACGGCTGAGGCCCTGGCCTATGTTCATGGCTAGTGGTTCAGCTTCACATGAGGATGGAAGCACTCATCCTCTCGCTAGAAAAAAAAAAAGACTTGCGTCAAAAGCACAGCAAAGAACTGTGCGTTCTTCGAAATCCCAAATCCCAAAGGAGAGTCCAATTGTGTTGGTTGCGATGCCTGACCTTCCCAACACTGGACGGGAAGAGCTTGCGCCTTCCACCATTTGCACGCCCCCTGCGAGTGTTGAAAGGAGCACCCGCAGTCCAGTTCCTGATAGTGAAATTGAAGATGTCAGTGTTGAAGTACACCAGGATGAGGAGGATATGGGTGTTGCTTGGGCTGGGGAGGAAATTGACAAGGAGGATTCTGATGGTGAGGTGGTTTGTTTAAGTCAGGCACCCGGGGAGACACTAGAGATGAGCGCCTGAAATTTTTCGGGTTTTGTGTTTTGGTTTTGGGTTCGGTTCCGCGGCCGTGTTTTGGGTTCGAACGCGTTTTGGCAAAACCTCACCGAATTATTTTTGTCGGATTCGGGTGTGTTTTGGATTCGGGTGTTTTTTTCCAAAAACACTAAAAAACAGCTTAAATCATAGAATTTGGGGGTCATTTTGATCCCAAAGTATTATTAACCTCAAAAACCATAATTTACACTCATTTTCAGTCTATTCTGAATACCTCACACCTCACAATATTATTTTTAGTCCTAAAATTTGCACCGAGGTCGCTGTGTGAGTAAGATAAGCGACCCTAGTGGCCGACACAAACACCGGGCCCATCTAGGAGTGGCACTGCAGTGTCACGCAGGATGTCCCTTCCAAAAAACCCTCCCCAAACAGCACATGACGCAAAGAAAAAAAGAGGCGCAATGAGGTAGCTGTGTGAGTAAGATTAGCGACCCTAGTGGCCGACACAAACACCGGGCCCATCTAGGAGTGGCACTGCAGTGTCACGCAGGATGTCCCTTCCAAAAAACCCTCCCCAAACAGCACATGACGCAAAGAAAAAAAGAGGCTTTTTACTGATATTTGGTGTTTTGGATTTGACATGCTCTGTACTATGACATTGGGCATCGGCCTTGGCAGACGACGTTGCTGGCATTTCATCGTCTCGGCCATGACTAGTGGCAGCAGCTTCAGCACGAGGTGGAAGTGGATCTTGATCTTTCCCTAATTTTGGAACCTCAACTTTTTTGTTCTCCATATTTTATAGGCAGAACTAAAAGGCACCTCAGGTAAACAATGGAGATGGATGGATTGGATACTAGTATACAATTATGGACGGACTGCCACGGTTAGGTGGTATAAAAAAACCACGGTTAGGTGGTATATATTATAATAATAATACAATTATGGATGGACGGACTGCCTGCCGACTGCCGACACAGAGGTAGCCACAGCCGTGAACTACCGCACTGTACACTGGTTGATAAAGAGATAGTAGTATACTCGTAACAACTAGTATGACACTATGACGACGGTATAAAGAATGAAAAAAAAACCACGGTTAGGTGGTATATATTATAATAATAATACAATTATGGATGGACGGACTGCCTGCCGACTGCCGACACAGAGGTAGCCACAGCCGTGAACTACCGCACTGTACACTGGTTGATAAAGAGATAGTAGTATACTCGTAACAATTAGGATGACACTATGACGGTATAAAGAATGAAAAAAAAACCACGGTTAGGTGGTAGGTATATAATAATAAATAATACAATTCTGGTCGGACGGACTGCCTGCCGTGTGCCGACACAGAGGTAGCCACAGCCGTGAACTACCGCACTGTACACTGGTTGATAAAGAGATAGTAGTATACTCGTAACAATTAGGATGACACTATGACGGTATAAAGAATGAAAAAAAAACCACGGTTAGGTGGTAGGTATATAATAATAAATAATACAATTCTGGTCGGACGGACTGCCTGCCGTGTGCCGACACAGAGGTAGCCACAGCCGTGAACTACCGCACTGTACACTGGTTGATAAAGAGATAGTAGTATACTCGTAACAATTAGGATGACACTATGACGGTATAAAGAATGAAAAAAAAACCACGGTTAGGTGGTAGGTATATAATAATAAATAATACAATTCTGGTCGGACGGACTGCCTGCCGTGTGCCGACACAGAGGTAGCCACAGCCGTGAACTACCGCACTGTACACTGGTTGATAAAGAGATAGTAGTATACTCGTAACAATTAGGATGACACTATGACGGTATAAAGAATGAAAAAAAAACCACGGTTAGGTGGTAGGTATATAATAATAAATAATACAATTCTGGTCGGACGGACTGCCTGCCGTGTGCCGACACAGAGGTAGCCACAGCCGTGAACTACCGCACTGTACACTGGTTGATAAAGAGATAGTAGTATACTCGTAACAATTAGGATGACACTATGACGGTATAAAGAATGAAAAAAAAACCACGGTTAGGTGGTAGGTATATAATAATAAATAATACAATTCTGGTCGGACGGACTGCCTGCCGTGTGCCGACACAGAGGTAGCCACAGCCGTGAACTACCGCACTGTACACTGGTTGATAAAGAGATAGTAGTATACTCGTAACAATTAGGATGACACTATGACGGTATAAAGAATGAAAAAAAAACCACGGTTAGGTGGTAGGTATATAATAATAAATAATACAATTCTGGTCGGACGGACTGCCTGCCGTGTGCCGACACAGAGGTAGCCACAGCCGTGAACTACCGCACTGTACTGTGTCTGCTGCTAATATAGACTGGTTGATATTTAAAGAGATATTAGTAGTATACAACAATACTATACTGGTGGTCAGGCACTGGTCACCACTCCTGCAGCAAAAGTGTGCACTGTTAATTAATATAATTGTACTCCTGGCTCCTGCTAACAACCTGCAGTGCTCCCCAGTCTCCCCCACAATTAATTATAAGCTTTTAATTTATACATTGATGACTGTGCAGCACACTGGGCTGAGCTGAGTGCACACAGACTGAGTCACACTGTGTGACTGACTGTGCTGTGTATCGTTTTTTTTTTCAGGCAGAGAACGGATATAGCAGAGAGAAGTGAACGGATATATTATATTAAATAAAAGTTAACTAGCAACTGCACTGGTCACTGACTGTGGTAAACTAACTCTGTCTGCGACTCTGCACAATCTCTCTCTATCTAATCTATCTATCTCTATTCTAATGGAGAGGACGCCAGACACGTCCTCTCCCTATCAATCTCAATGCACGAGTGAAAATGGCGGCGACGCGCGGCTCCTTATATAGAATCCGAGTCTCGCGATAGAATCCGAGCCTCGCGAGAATCCGACAGCGTCATGATGACGTTCGGGCGCGCTCGGGTTAACCGAGCAAGGCGGGAAGATCCGAGTCGCTCGGACCCGTGGAAAAAAAAGTGAAGTTCGTGCGGGTTCGGATTCAAAGAAACCGAACCCGCTCATCTCTAGGAGACACCTGTTGTCCGTGGAAGGAATATGGCCATTGACATGCCTGGTGAAAATACAAAAAAAATCAGCTCTTCAGTGTGGAAGTATTTCAACAGAAATGCGGACAACGGGTGTCAAGCCGTGTGTTGCCTTTGTCAAGCTGTAATAAGTAGGGGTAAGGACGTTAACCACCTCGGAACATCCTCCCTTATACGTCACCTGCAGCGCATTCATAATAAGTCAGTGACAAGTTCAAAAACTTTGGGCGACAGCGGAAGCAGTCCACTGACCAGTAAATCCCTTCCTCTTGTAACCAAGCTCGCGCAAACCACACCACCAACTCCCTCAGTGTCAATTTCCTCCTTACCCAGGAAAGCCAATAGTCCTGCAGGCCATGTCACTGGCAATTCTGACGAGTCCTCTCCTGCCTGGGATTCCTCCGATGCATCCTTGAGTGTAATGCCTACTGCTGCTGGCGCTGCTGTTGTTGCTGCTGGGAGTCGATCGTCATACCAGAGGGGAAGTCGGAAGACCACTTGTACTACTTCCAGTAAGCAATTGACTGTCCAACAGTCATTTGCGAGGAAGATGAAATATCACAGCAGTCATCCTGCTGCAAAGCGGATAACTGAGGCCTTGACAACTATGTTGGTGTTAGACGTGCGTCCGGTATCCGCCGTTAGTTCACAGGGAACTAGACAATTTCTTGAGGTAGTGTGCCCCCGTTACCAAATACCATCTAGGTTCCACTTCTCTAGGCAGGTGATACCGAGAATGTACACGGTCGTCAGAAAAAGGCTCACCAGTGTCCTAAAAAATGCAGTTGTACCCAATGTCCACTTAACCACGGACATGTGGACAAGTGGAGCAGGGCAGACTCAGGACTACATGACTGTGACAGCCCACTGGGTAGATGTATTGCCTCCCGCTGCAAGAACAGCAGCGGCGGCACCAGTAGCAGGATCTCGCAAACGCCAGCTCGTTCCTAGGCAGGCTACGCTTTGTATCACCGCTTTCCAGAATACGCACACAGCTGAAAACCTCTTACGGCAACTGAGGAAGATCATCGCAGAATGGCTTACCCCAAATGGACTCTCCTGTGGATTTGTGGCATCGGACAACGTCAGCAATATTGTGCGTGCATTACATCTGGGCAAATTCCAGCACATCCCATGTTTTGCACATACCTTGAATTTGGTGGTGCAGAATTATTTAAAAAACGACAGGGGCGTGCAAGAGATGCTGTCGGTGGCCAGAAGAATTGCGGGCCACTTACGGCGTGCAGGCACCGCGTACAGAAGACTGGAGCACCACCAAAAAAAATGAACCTGCCCTGCCATCATCTGAAGCAAGTGGTGGTAACAAGGTGGAATTCAATCCTCTATATGCTTCAGAGGATGGAGGAGCAGCAAAAGGCCATTCAAGCCTATACATCTGCCCACGATATAGGCAAAGGAGGTGGAATGCACCTGTCTCAAGCGCAGTGGAGAATGATTTCAACGTTGTTCAAGGTTCTGCTGCCCTTTGAACTTGCCACACGTGAAGTCAGTTCAGACACTGCCAGCCTGAGTCAGGTCATTCCCCTCATCAGGCTTTTGCAGAAGAAGCTGGAGGCATTGAAGGAGGAGCTAAGACAGAGCGATTCCGCTAGGCATGTGGGACTTGTGGATGGAGCCCTTCATTCGCTTAACCAGGATTCATGTGTGGTCAATCTGTTGAAATCAGAGCACTACATTTTGGCCACCGTGCTCGATCCTAGATTTAAAACCTACGTTGGATCTCTCTTTCCGGCAGACACAAGTCTGCAGGGGTTCAAAGAACTGCTGGTGAGAAAATTGTCAAGTCAAGCGGAACGCGACCTGTCAACATCTCCTCCTTCACATTCTCCCGCAACTGGGGGTCAGGGCCGGCTCCGGGGCTTGTGGCGCCCCGGGCGGCTTTAGGGGGCGTGGCTTTGTACAGGGGGCGTGGTCATTTACGCCCCCTGTACAGCTGAATTGATGTGCGGTGCGCGATGACGTCATCGCGCACCGCACAGCAAAGGTCCTCTCCACGAAGGGAAACTAGACGCGTAGCGTCTAGTTCCCTTCGTGGAGAGGACCTTTGCTGTGCGGTGCGCGATGACGTCATCGCGCACCGCACAGTAAAGGACCTCTCCAGGAAGGGAAACTAGACGCGTACGCGTCTAGTTTCCCTTCCCAGCGGTAGCGGCCGAGGGCAGCGGGCAGCAGGGGGCACACACCAGTAGCGGATCTTGCCCTGGTGCGGCGCCCTCCGGAGGGCGCCCTGCGCCCTCCGGAAGGCGGCGCCCCGGGCAAAAGTACTGCTTGCCCGTGGCAAGATCCGCTACTGCTGGGGGTGCGAGGAAAAGGCTACGAATTCTGAGCCCACCCGCTGGCGGTGATGCAGGGCAGTCTGGAGCGACTGCTGATGCTGACATCTGGTCCGGACTGAAGGACCTGCCAACGATTACGGACATGTCGTCTACTGTCACTGCATATGATTCTCTCACCATTGAAAGAATGGTGGAGGATTATATGAGTGACCACATCCAAGTAGGCACGTCAGACAGTCCGTACGTATACTGGCAGGGAAAAGAGGCAATTTGGAGGCCCTTGCACAAACTGGCTTTATTCTACCTAAGTTGCCCTCCCTCCAGTGTGTACTCCGAAAGAGTGTTTAGTGCCGCCGCTCACCTTGTCAGCAATCGGCGCACGAGGCTACTTCCAGAAAATGTGGAGAAGATGATGTTCATTAAAATGAATTATAATCAATTACTCCTTGGAGACATTCACCAGCAGCAATTGCCTCCAGAAAGTACACGGGGATCTGAGATGGTGGATTCCAGTGGGGACGAATTAATAATCTGTGAGGAGGGGGATGTACACAGTGAAAGGGGTGATGAATCGGACGATGATGATGAGGTGGACATCTTGCCTCTGTAGAGCCAGTTTGTGCAAGGGGAGATTGATTGCTTCTTTTTTGGTGGGGCCCCAAACCAACCCGTCATGTCATTCACAGTCGTGTGGCAGACCCTGTCGCTGAAATGATGGGTTGGCTAAAGTGTGCATGTCCTGTTTATACAACATAAGGGTGGGTGGGAGGGCCCAAGGACAATTCCATCTTGCACCTCTTTTTTCTTTTTTTCTTCTTTGCGTCATGTGCTGTTTGGGGAGTGTTTTTTGGAAGGGCCATCCTGCGTGACACTGCAGTGCCACTCCTAGATGGGCCAGGTGTTTGTGTCGGCCACTTGGGTCGCTTATCTTAGTCACACAGCTACCTCATTGCGCCTCTTTTTTTCTTTGCGTCATGTGCTGTTTGGGGAGTGTTTTTTGGAAGGGCCATCCTGCGTGACACTGCAGTGCCACTCCTAGATGGGCCAGGTGTTTGTGTCGGCCACTTGGGTCGCTGAGCTTAGTCACACAGCTACCTCATTGCGCCTCTTTTTTTTCTTCTTTGCGTCATGTGCTGTTTGGGGAGTGTTTTTTGGAAGGGCCATCCTGCGTGACACTGCAGCGCCACTCCTAGATGGGCCAGGTGTTTGTGTCGGCCACTTGGGTCGCTGAGCTTAGTCACCTCGGTGCAAATTTTAGGACTAAAAATAATATTGTGAGGTGTGAGGTGTTCAGAATAGACTGAAAATGAGTGGAAATTATGGTTATTGAGGTTAATAATACTATGGGATCAAAATGACCCCCAAATTCAATGATTTAAGCTGTTTTTTAGGTTTTTTTGAAGAAAAAAACCCGAATCCAAAACACACCCGAATCCGACAAAAAAAATTCGGTGAGGTTTTGCCAAAACGCGTTCGAACCCAAAACACGGCCGCGGAACCGAACCCAAAACTAAAACACAAAACCCGAAAAATGTCAAGTGCACATCCCTAATATATATATATATATAGATATGAGAATCACAGCGGCACTCAGAGTCTTGACAAAAAGCAATGTGTATTAAAAATCACGCCATACCAACGTTTCGGGGCTGGCACACCCCTTTGTCAAGATGATCAACAGTATAACACACACAAACAACCGTACCTTTATACCTAAAGAAGCCCACCAAAGTGCCCTACGCCGCCTGAGATCCCGTCTCCTGGTCCCGGTTCCGGCGCACACCAAGCGCATCACTGGTGACGTGGCGCCAGGTTGTCATAACTACACAGATGCCCGGCACCTGACACCTCGCGCTGTAAGAAAAGTGTAAGAGATTACAGGATCCCGCAGACCAAGACACATAACACGGATCAGGAGCTGGGGTGCTGTTGCCTGGACATATTTCACATAAAAAATGTTGTTTAAAGACAAGTCTGTACGGGTTACCCCTGCAGTGTGACGGACAGCGGGTTAGAGGTTGATCCCTCTATGTGTATGCCTCAAAGTGAGAACACTATTGAGGAGCCAAATATTGTGACCATTAAAGTGAAAAATGTGTGTGTGATGACTGGTAGATAAAAAATCATTGTTTGTCTAAACCAAAGTGCAGAATAGAATGTCCAAGCTATACAAGTGTTGGGAACCTTGGCTATATGGAAGCCGCGGTATATGTCTCTAGTGTATTAAACCTGTGTGAACTCTGTGCCGTGAGTGTGAATGCAAGCTGATCTGTGACCTATATATGTGTCATAAACATAGTGTAATAGGGTCCTCATGACTGGCCGCCCTCCTGGTATGTAAAAAACTTCTGAATATAAAGCACTGCTCTGATTAGTCCAGCTCTCATCCACCCCAACGCCATTATCCACATAACCTGCAAATATTTGAACTGTAGTTATACGATATGTACAAAGATGAACTAGAGATTAGGAACCGATCCGTGCACCAACTGGCCACAGATTGTGGTGAATATACCGGACTCTCACTATAATCTGTGTGGTTAGAAATACACATTCCACGGCATACCCCTATAAATCACGCGTACCAAATCAAATCTTTAACAGCACGTGTCAGATAAACCTTTATCCAATCCTGATCAGGATCCTACTCTACACCCCTTTGTCCAGACTTGTGGAGCCCAGTGTACCTCGCAGAAAGAGTTTTAAAGAGTCTTCCATTGTTTTATACGGACCAGTGTGGGTCGATTGGATAAAGGTTTATCTGACACGTGCTGTTAAAGATTTGATTTGGTACGCGTGATTTATAGGGGTGGGACCCCCAGTTGATACATTAAGATACTACACTATATGGCGATGTTCTATGTCTCCTGATATATAGGTGGAGAACAGCCACTGGATAAGGAATTGATAGGCCTTGACACAAGTTGCTATCTGGTACGGATCTCTCCATTATTTGTGTTTGCAAATACACTATTAACAAAATTTCTCTAACGTCCTAGTGGATGCTGGGGACTCCGTCAGGACCATGGGGATTAGCGGCTCCGCAGGAGACAGGGCACAAAAATAAAGCTTTAGGATCAGGTGGTGTGCACTGGCTCCTCCCCCTATGACCCTCCTCCAAGCCTCAGTTAGGTTTTTGTGCCCGTCCGAGCAGGGTGCAATCTAGGTGGCTCTCCTAAAGAGCTGCTTAGAAAAAGTTTTTAGGTTTTTTATTTTCAGTGAGTCCTGCTGGCAACAGGCTCACTGCAACGAGGGACTTAGGGGAGAGAAGTCAACTCACCTGCGTGCAGGATGGATTGGCTTCTTAGGCTACTGGACGCCATTAGCTCCAGAGGGATCGAACACAGGCCCAGCCATGGAGTCCGGTCCCGGAGCCGCGCCGCCGACCCCCCTTGCAGATGCCGAAGATGGAAGAGGTCCAGAAGCAGGCGGCAGAAGACTTTTCAGTCTTCCTGAGGTAGCGCACAGCACTGCAGCTGTGCGCCATTGTTGTCAGCACACTTCACACAGCAGTCACGGAGGGTGCAGGGCGCTGGGGGGGCGCCCTGGGCAGCAATGTATAATACCTTTTTATGGCTAAAAATACATCACATATAGCCCTTGAGGCTATATGGATGTATTTAACCACTGCCAGATCTCACAAACTCCGGAGAAGAGCCCGCCGAAATAGGGGGCGGGGCTTATTCTCCTCAGCACACAGCGCCATTTTCCTGCTCAGCTCCGCTGTGAGGAAGGCTCCCAGGACTCTCCCCTGCACTGCACTACAGAAACAGGGTAAAACAGAGAGGGGGGGCACTTTTTTTGGCGATATTACTATATTTAAGCTGCTATAAGGATACAACACTTATATAGGGTTGTTCCCATATATATTATAGCGCTTGGGTGTGTGCTGGCAAACTCTCCCTCTGTCTCCCCAAAGGGCTAGTGGGGTCCTGTCTTCAATAGAGCATTCCCTGTGTGTCTGCTGTGTGTCGGTACGTGTGTGTCGACATGTATGAGGACGATGTTGGTGTGGAGGCAGAGCAATTGCCGGTAATGGTGATGTCACCCCCCAGGGAGTCGACACCGGAATGTATGGCTTTGTTTATGGAATTACGTGATAATGTCAGCACATTACAAAAATCAGTTGACGACATGAGACGGCCGGCAAACCAGTTAGTACCTGCCCAGGCGTCTCAGACACCGTCAGGGGCTGTAAAACGCCCTTTACCTCAGTCGGTCGACACAGACCCAGACACGGACACTGAATCTAGTGTCGACGGTGAAGAAACAAACGTATTTTCCAGTAGGGCCACACGTTATATGATCACGGCAATGAAGGAGGCTTTGCATATCTCTGATACTACAAGTACCACAAAAAGGGGTATTATGTGGGGGGTGAAAAAACTACCTGTAGTTTTTCCTGAATCAGAGGAATTGAATGATGTATGTGATGAAGCGTGGGTTAACCCAGATAGAAAAGTGCTAATTTCAAAAAAGTTATTGGCATTATACCCTTTCCCGCCAGAGGTTAGGGCGCGCTGGGAAACACCCCCTAAGGTGGATAAGGCGCTCACACGCTTATCAAAACAAGTGGCGTTACCGTCTCCTGATACGGCCGCCCTCAAGGATCCAGCTGATAGGAGGCTGGAAACTACCCTAAAAAGTATATACACACATACTGGTGTTATACTGCGACCAGCCATCGCCTCAGCCTGGATGTGCAGTGCTGGGGTGGTCTGGTCGGATTCCCTGACTGAAAATATTGATACCCTGGATAGGGACAGTATTTTACAGACTTTAGAGCAATTAAAGGATGCTTTTCTTTATATGCGAGATGCTCAGAGGGATATTTGCACTCTGGCATCGAGAGTAAGTGCGATGTCCATATCTGCCAGAAGAAGTTTATGGACACGACAGTGGTCAGGTGATGCTGATTCCAAACGGCATATGGAAGTATTGCCGTATAAAGGGGAGGAATTATTTGGCGTCGGTCTATCGGATTTGGTGGCCACGGCAACTGCCGGGAAATCCACCTTTTTACCTCAGACCCCCTCCCAACAGAAAAAGACACCGTCTTTTCAGCCGCAGTCCTTTCGGTCCTATAAGAACAAGCGGGCAAAAGGACAGTCATATCTGCCCCGAGGCAGAGGAAAGGGTAAGAGAGGGCAGCAAGCAGCTCCTTCCCAGGAACAGAAGCCCTCCGCGGGTTCTGCAAAGCCCTCAGCATGACGCTGGGGCTTTACAAGCGGACTCAGGAACGGTGGGGGGTCGACTCAAGAATTTCAGCGCGCAGTGGGCTTGCTCACAGGTGGACCCCTGGATCCTGCAGGTAGTATCTCAGGGTTACAGGTTGGAATTCGAGAAGTCTCCCCCTCGCCGGTTCCTAAAGTCTGCTTTGCCAACGTCTCCCTCAGACAGGGCGACGGTATTGGAAGCCATTCACAAGCTGTTTTCTCAGCAGGTGATAGTCAAGGTACCCCTCCTACAACAGGGAAAGGGGTATTACTCCACGCTATTTGTGGTACCGAAGCCGGACGGCTCGGTAAGACCTATTCTAAATCTGAAATCTTTGAACCTGTACATACAAAAATTCAAGTTCAAGATGGAATCACTCAGAGCAGTGATAGCGAATCTGGAAGAAGGGGACTTTATGGTGTCCCTGGACATAAAAGATGCTTACCTGCATGTCCCAATTTGCCCTTCACATCAAGGGTACCTCAGGTTCGTGGTGCAAAACTGTCATTATCAGTTTCAGACGCTGCCGTTTGGATTGTCCACGGCACCTCGGGTCTTTACCAAGGTAATGGCCGAAATGATGATTCTTCTGCGAAGAAGAGGCGTATTAATTATCCCTTACTTGGACGATCTCCTGATAAGGGCAAGGTCCAGAGAACAGCTGGAGGACGGAGTAGCACTAACCCAAGTAGTGCTGCAACAACACGGGTGGATTCTGAATTTTCCAAAATCTCAGTTGACCCCGACAACACGTCTGCTGTTCCTGGGAATGATTCTGGACACGGTTCAGAAAAAGGTGTTTCTTCCGGAGGAGAAAGCCAAGGAGTTATCCGAACTTGTCAGGAACCTCCTAAAACCAGGAAAAGTGTCTGTGCATCAATGCACAAGAGTCCTGGGAAAGATGGTGGCTTCTTACGAAGCAATCCCATTCGGCAGATTCCACGCACGAACTTTTCAGTGGGATCTGCTGGACAAATGGTCCGGATCGCATCTGCAGATGCATCAGCGGATAACCTTATCGCCACGGACAAGGGTGTCTCTTCTGTGGTGGTTGCAGAGTGCTCATCTGTTAGAAGGCCGCAGATTCGGCATACAGGACTGGGTCCTGGTGACCACGGATGCCAGTCTGAGAGGCTGGGGAGCGGTCACACAGGGAAGAAACTTCCAGGGAGTATGGTCAAGCCTGGAGATGTCTCTTCACATAAATATACTGGAGCTAAGAGCGATTTACAATGCTCTAAGCCTGGCAAAACCCCTGCTTCAGGGTCAGCCGGTGTTGATCCAGTCGGACAACATCACGGCAGTCGCCCACGTAAACAGACAGGGCGGCACAAGAAGCAGGAGAGCAATGGCAGAAGCTGCAAGGATTCTTCGCTGGGCGGAAGATCATGTGATAGCACTGTTAGCAGTGTTCATTCCGGGAGTGGACAACTGGGAAGCAGACTTCCTCAGCAGACACGATCTACACCCGGGAGAGTGGGGACTTCATCCAGAAGTCTTCCACATGATTGTGAACCGTTGGGAAAAACCAAAGGTGGATATGATGGCGTCTCGCCTCAACAAAAAACTGGACAGGTATTGCGCCAGGTCAAGAGACCCTCAGGCAATAGCTGTGGACGCTCTGGTAACACCGTGGGTGTTCCAGTCAGTGTATGTGTTTCCTCCTCTGCCTCTCATACCCAAAGTACTGAGAATTATACGGCAAAGGGGGTAAGAACGATACTCGTGGCTCCGGATTGGCCAAGAAGAACTTGGTACCCGGAACTTCAGGAGATGCTCACGGAAAATCCGTGGCCTCTACCTCTAAGACGGGACCTGATTCAGCAGGGACCGTGTCTATTCCAAGACTTACCGCGGCTGCGTTTGACGGCGTGGCGGTTGAACGCCGAATTCTAAGGGAAAAAGGCATTCCAGAAGAGGTCATTCCTACACTGGTTAAAGCCAGGAAGGAGGTGACTGCACAACATTATCACCGCATTTGGAGAAAATATGTTGCGTGGTGTGAGGCCAGGAAGGCCCACACGGAGGAATTTCAATTGGGTCGATTCCTACATTTCCTGCAAACAGGATTGTCTATGGGCCTCAAGTTGGGGTCCATTAAGGTTCAAATTTCGGCCCTGTCGATTTTCTTCCAGAAAGAATTGGCTTCAGTTCCTGAAGTCCAGACTTTTGTAAAAGGAGTACTACATATACAGCCCCCGGTTGTGCCCCCAGTGGCTCCGTGGGACCTTAATGTAGTTTTGGATTTTCTCAAATCCCATTGGTTTGAGCCACTCAAATCGGCGGATTTGAAATATCTTACATGGAAAGTAACCATGCTACTGGCCCTGACTTCAGCCAGGAGAGTGTCAGAATTGGCGGCTTTATCGTATAAAAGCCCATATCTGATTTTCCATTCGGACAGGGCAGAACTGCGGACGCGTCCTCATTTTCTGCCTAAGGTGGTGTCAGCGTTTCACCTGAACCAGCCTATTGTGGTGCCTGCGGCTACTAGCGATTTGGAGGATTCCAAGTTGCTGGACGTTGTCAGGGCATTGAAAAATAAGAATTTACTTACCGATAATTCTATTTCTCGTAGTCCGTAGTGGATGCTGGGGACTCCGTCAGGACCACGGGGGGAATAGCGGGCTCTGCAGGAGACAGGGCACATCTAAAAAAGCTTTTAGGTCACATGGTGTGTACTGGCTCCTCCCCCTATGACCCTCCTCCAAGCCTCAGTTAGGTACTGTGCCCGGACGAGCGTACACAATAAGGAAGGATCTTGAATCCCGGGTAAGACTCATACCAGCCACACCAATCACACCGTACCACTTGTGATCTGAACCCAGTTAACAGTATGATAACAAAACGAAGTAGCCTCTGAAAAGATGGCTCACAACAAGAATAACCCGATTTTTGTAACAATAACTATGTACAAGCATTGCAGACAATCCGCACTTGGGATGGGCGCCCAGCATCCACTACGGACTACGAGAAATAGAATTATCGGTAAGTAAATTCTTATTTTCTCTAACGTCCTAGTGGATGCTGGGGACTCCGTCAGGACCATGGGGATTATACCAAAGCTCCCAAACGGGCGGGAGAGTGCGGATGACTCTGCAGCACCGAATGAGAGAACTCCAGGTCCTCCTTAGCCAGAGTATCAAATTTGTAAAATTTTACAAACGTGTTCTCCCCTGACCACGTAGCTGCTCGGCAAAGTTGTAATGCCGAGACCCCTCGGGCAGCCGCCCAAGATGCGCCCACTTTCCTAGTGGAGTGGGCCTTTACAGATTTAGGCTGTGGCACGCCTGCCACAGAATGTGCAAGTTGGATTGTGCTACAGATCCAACGTGCAATCGTCTGTTTAGACGCAGGAGCACCCATATTGTTGGGTGCATACAATATAAACAGCAAGTCAGACTTTCTGACTCCAGCCGTCCTAAACTATATATATATATATATATATATTTTTAGGGTCCTGACAACGTCTATTAACCTGGAGTCCTCCAAGTCCCTAGAAGCCGCAGGCACCATAATAGGTTGTTTCAGGTGAAAAACCTGACACCCCCTTAGGAAGAAAACTGGAGACGAGTCCCAGTTCTGCCCTGTCCGAATGGAAATTTAAATATGGGCTTTTGTAAGACAAAGCCGCCCATTCTGACAATCGCCTGGCCGAGGCCAGGACCAACAGCATGGTCACTGTCCATGTGAGATATTGGTCAACAGCATGTTCACTTTCCATGTGATATATTTCAAATCCACAGATTTGAGCGGTTCAAACCAATATGATTTTAAGGAATCCCAACACTATGTTGAGATCCCACGGTGCCACTAGAGGCACAAAAAGGGGTGTATATGCAATACTCCCTTGACAATCTGGACTTCAGGAACTGAAGTCAATTCTTTTCGGAAGAAATTCTACAGGGCCGAAACTTAAAACCTTAAAGAACCCCAATTTTAGGCTCAAAACACTCCTGTTTTCAGGAAGTGTAGAATTCGACCTAGTTGAATTTTCTTCGTGGGGCCTTCCTGGCCTCACCCACGCAACATATTTTTACCACCTGTGGTGATGACGTTGTGCGGTCACCTCCTTCCTGGCTTTGACCAGGGTAGGTATGACCTCTTATGGAATGCCTTTTTCCTTCAGGATCCGGCATTCAACCGCCATGCCGTCAAACGCAGCCGCGGTAAGTCTTGGAATAGACATGGTACCTGCTGAAGCAAGTCCCTTCTTAGCTCCCCAGGCCCTTAGTCCTCTGTGAGCATCTCTTGAAGTTCCGGGTACCAAGTCCCTCTTGGCCAATCCGGAGTCACGAGTATAGTTCATACTCCTCTATATCTTATAATTCTCAATACCTTGGTTATGAGAAGCAGAGGAGGGAACACATACACCGACTGTTACACCCACGGTGTTACTAGGACATCCACAGCTATCGCCTGAAGGTCTCATGACCTGGCGCAATACCTGTCCCGTTTTTTGTTCGGGCGGGACGCCATCATTTCCACCTTTGGTCTTTGCCAATGGCTCACAATCATGCGGAAAAACTTCCCTATGAAGTTCCCACTCTCCCAGGTGGAGGTCATGCCTGCTGAGGAAGTCTGCTTCCCAGTCGTCCACTCCCGGAGAGAACACTGCTGACAGTGCTATCACATGATTTTCCGCCTAGCGAAAAATCCTTGCAGTTTTTTCACTGCCCTCCAGCTTCTTGTGTCGCCGTTTCTGTTTACGTGGGCGACTGCCGTGATGTTATCCCACTGGATCAATACCGGCTGACCTTGAAGCAGAGGTCTTGCTAAGTTTAGAGCCTTATAATTTTGCTCTTAGCTCTATCTATGTGGAGAGAATTCTCCAGACTTGATCACACTTTCCTGGAAATTTTTTCCCTGTGTGACTGCTCCCCAGCCTCTCAGGCTGGCCTCCGTGGTCACCAGCATCCAATCCTGAATGCTGAATCTGTGGCCCTCTAGAAGATGAGCACTCTGTAATCACCACAGGAGAGACACCCTTGTCCTTGGATATAGGGTTATCCGCTGATGCATCTGAAGATGCGATCCGGACCATTTGTCCAGCAGATCCCACTGAAGAGTTCTTGCGTGAAATCTGCCGAATGGAATTGCTTCGTAATAAGCCACCATTTTTTACCAGGACTCTTGTGCAATGATGCACTGACACTTTTCCTGGTTTTAGGAGGATCCCGATTAGCTCGGATAACTCCCTGGCTTTCTCCTCTGGGAGAAACACCTTTTTCTGGACTGTGTCCAGAATCATCCCTAGGAACAGTAGACGTGTCCTCGGAAAAGCTACGATTTTGGAATATTTAAAATCCACTCGTGCTGTCGTAGAACTATTAAAGATAGTGCTACTCCGACCTCCAACTGTTCTCTGGACCTTGCCCTTATCAGGAAAGCGTCCAAGTTTCTTTTAAGAAGAATCATCATTTCGGCCATTACCTTGGTAAAGACCCGGGGCGCCGTGGACAATCCAAACGGCAGCGTCTGAACTGATAGTGACAGTTCTGTACCACGAACCTGAAGTACCCTTGGTGAGAAGGGCAAATTTGGACATGTAGGTAAATGTCCCTGATATCCAGTGACACCATCTCGTCCCCTTCTTCCTGGTTCGCTATCACTGCTCTGAGTGACTCCATCTTGATTTGAACGCTTGTATGTAAGTGTTCAAATATTTCAGATCTCACCGAGCCGTTTGGCTTCAGTACCACAATATAGTGTGGAATAATACCCCCTCCCTTGTTGTAGGAGGGGTACTTTGATTATCACCTGCTGGGAATACAGCCTGTGAATTGTTTCCAATACTGCCTCCCTGTCGGAGGTAGACGTTGGTAAAACAGACTTCCGGAACTTGTGAGGAAGAGACGTCTCGAATTTCCAATGTACACCTGGGATACTACATGTAGGATCCAGGAGTCCCCTTGCGAGTGAGCCCACTGCGTGCTGAAACTCTTGAGATGACCCCCTACCGCACCTGAGTCCGCTTGTACTGCCCCAGCGTCATGCTGCGGACTTGGCAGAAGCTGTGAAGGGCTTCTGTTCCTGGGAATGGGCTGCTTGCTGCAGTCTTCTTCCCGTTCCTCTACCCCTGGGCAGATATGACTGGCCTTTGCCCGCCTGCCCGTATGGGGACGAAAGGACTGAGACTGAAAAGACTGTGTCCTTTTCTGCTGAGATGTGACTCGGGGAACAAAAGGTGGATTTTTCAGCTGTTGCCATGGCCACCAGGTCCGATGGACCGCCCCTTTATACGGCAATACTTCCATGTGCCGTCTGGAATCTGCCTCACCTGACCACTGTCGTGTCTTCGTCTGGCAGATATGGACATCACATTTACTCTTGATGCCAGAATGCAAATATCCCTCTGCGCATCACGCATATATAGAAATGCATCCTTAAAATGCTCTATAGACAATAAAATCTTGTCCCTGTCAAGGGTATCAAAATTTTCAGTCAGGAAATCCGACCAAGCCCCCTCAGCGCTGCACATCCAGTCTGAGGCGATTGCTGGTCGCAGTATAACACCAGTATGTGTGTATATACTTCTTAGGCTATTTTTCAGCTTCCTATCAGCTGGCTCCTTGAGGGCGGCCGTATCTGGAGACGGTAACGCCACTTGTTTTATAAGCGTGTGAGCGCCTTATCCACCCTAAGGTGTGTTTCCCAACTCGCCCTTACTTCTGGCGGGAAAGGGTATACCGCCCATAACTTTCTATCGGAGGAACCCCACGTATCATCACACACTTCATTTAATTTATCTGATTCAGGCAAAACTACAAGTAGTTTATTCACACCCTACAAAATACCCTTATTTGTGGTACTTGTAGTATCAGAAATATGTAACACCTCCTTCATTGCCCTTAACATGTAACGTGTGGCCCTAAAGGAAAATACGTTTGTTTCTTCACCGTCGACACTGGAGTCAGTGTCCGTGAGGTAAATGGGCGTTTTTACAAGCCCCTGACGGTGTCTGAGACGCCTGGACAGGTACTAATTTGTTTGCCGGTCGTCTCATGTCGTCAACCGGCTCGCAGCGTGTTGACATGATCACGTACTTCCACAAGTAAGCCATCCATTCCGGTGTCGACTCCCTAGAGAGTGACATCACCATTACAGGCAATTTGCTCCGCCTCCTCACCAACATTTTTCTCATACATGTCGACACACACGTACCGACATACAGCACCCACACAGGGAATGCTCTGATAGAGGACAGGACCCACTAGCCCTTTGGGGAGACAGAGGGAGAGTTTGCCAGCACACACCAAAATGCTATAATTATACAGGGACAACCTTTATAAAAGTGTTCCTCCCTTATAGCATTTAATATATATTTATATCGCCAAATCAGTGCCCCCCCTCTCTGTTTTAACCCTGTTTCTGTAGTGCAGTGCAGGGGAGAGCATGGGAGCCTTCCCCTCAGCCTTTCTGTGAGGGAAAATGGCGCTGTGTGCTGAGGAGAATAAGCTCCGCCCCCTTTTCGGCGGGTTTTTTCTCCCGGTTTTTAAGAACTGGCCTGGGTTAAAATACATACATATAGCCTTAATGGCTATATGTGATGTATTTATTTTGCCAATAAGGTACTTATATTGCTGCCCAGGGCGCCCCCAGCAGCGCCCTGCACCCTCCGTGACTAGGTCAGTGAGCCGTGTGACAACAATGGCGCACAGCTGCAGTGCTGTGCGCTACCTTCATGAAGACTGTGAAGTCTTCTGCCGCCTGTTTCCGGACCTCCGTTCTGCCGTCTTCTTCAGCGTCTGTAAGGGGGATCGGCGGCGCGGCTCCGGGACGAACCCCAGGCTGACCTGTGTTCCGACTCCCTCTGGAGCTCAGTGTCCAGTAGCCTAAGATCCCAATCCATCCTGCACGCAGGTGAGTTGGAGATCTCTCCCCTAAGTCCCTCGTTGCAGTGATCCTGTTGCCAGCAGGAATCACTGAATGAAACCTAAAAAAAAACTTTTCTAAACAGCTCTTTAAGAGAGCCACCTAGATTGCACCCTTCTCGGACGGGCACAAAAACCTAACTGAGGCTTGGAGGAGGGTCATAGGGGGAGGAGCCAGTACACACCATGTGACCTAAAAGCTTTTTTAGATGTGCCCTGTCTCCTGCGGAGCCCGCTATTCCCCCCGTGGTCCTGACGGAGTCCCCAGCATCCACTAGGACGTTAGAGAAATATATATGTTTCAAGGACGGCTGGAGTCAGAAAATCTGACTCGCTGTTTATACTGTATGCACCCAACAAGCTGGGTGCTCCTGCTTCTAAGCAGACGATTGCTCGTTGGATTTGTAGCACAATTCAACTTGCACATTCTGTGGCAGGCCTGCCACAGCCTAAATCTGTCAAGGCCCATTCCACAAGGAAGGTGGGCTCATCCTGGGCGGCTGCCCGAGGGGTCTCGGCATTACAACTCTGCCGAGCAGCTACGTGGTCGGGGGAGAACACGTTTGTAAAATTCTACAAATTTGATACCCTGGCTAAAGAGGACCTGGAGTTCTCTCATTCGGTGTTGCAGAGTCATCCGCACTCTCCCGCCCGTTTGGGAGCTTTGGTATAATCCCCATGGTCCTGACGGAGTCCCCAGCATCCACTAGGACGTTAGAGAAAATAAGATTTTACTTACCGATAAATCTATTTCTCGTAGTCCGTAGTGGATGCTGGGCGCCCATCCCAAGTGCGGATTGTCTGCAATACTTGTACATAGTTATTGTTACAAAAAAATCGGGTTGTTCTTGTTGTGAGCCGTCTGTTCAGAGGCTCCTACGTTGTCATACTGTTAACTGGGTTCAGATCACAAGTTGTACGGTGTGATTGGTGTGGCTGGTATGAGTCTTACCCGGGATTCAAAATCCTTCCTTATTGTGTACGCTCGTCCGGGCACAGTATCCTAACTGAGGCTTGGAGGAGGGTCATAGGGGGAGGAGCCAGTGCACACCACCTGATCCTAAAGCTTTATTTTTGTGCCCTGTCTCCTGCGGAGCCGCTAATCCCCATGGTCCTGACGGAGTCCCCAGCATCCACTACGGACTACGAGAAATAGATTTATCGGTAAGTAAAATCTTATTTACTGCACCATAAGGCGCTTGTTCTTCTCTCCTAGTACCATATATATATATATATATATATATATATATATATATATATCTGTAAAAAAGTGAAAAAAGCGCCTCCTAGTGCAGTATTTCTTAAAACACAGTTTAACATCCACCACCTTCTGACACCTATCAATGCGTACAAGTACCGTGTTAGGTGGTAATCCAACCACCTTTTCTCAAGGAAATCCAATATAACCAGAAGTAAATTAGCAACACCAATTGTCCACGATCCCAAGATCCGAGTAAGCCATATAAAAGCGATTCAAATGGACATAAAAGTGCAATATGTTTCACACAAGTTTAATAATAAAAACACATAATGCCCGTACATGCATAAAGAATAAAACAGCTTATCTGATATAACACTTCCTCCCATCTGCGATCAGGGTGAAGTTACAGTCCTTCCTCAACGCGTTTCGTCCGTTTTGCCTCTGCTGGACTTCCTCAGGAGTATGAGGTGACATGCTCCCTGTTTCCATTTATACCCATATCAATTACATAAATGAGGGGGCGTGTACAGTCATAGTCACAGGAAGTGATGTCACAGGAAGTGATGTCACTTCCTGTGTGTTCATTGTAAACAAAGGTTTTATATCTCAAAAAGGAATCTATTATCAGCCTCTATAGTGATTCCATTTATTCTAGATAGGTGATGCTAATAAGGCATTACACTTCTTACTGTTATTATGCTGATAGTGGTGATGATTTGGGCGAATGCCATCCCGATCACAGGCGATCGCCGGAAATCACACCGACCCGGGTGACGTCATACCGCATCGCGAGATCACGGCCGGCAGTGGCGTGCATGCGCGGAGTATATCGGCCACAATGCCTTCTCCCGCATGGCGCCCACCGCCGTCCGCTACTCTATCGTTCAGCATGACTGTCTCTTAATAGGCGCCATCTTCCCGGAGACCATATATAGATTCTATTAAAATGCATTTATAGATATATACATTATATCAAAGTGCATTTGTATCCATTCTCCTTACATATAGCGCATCCTAAAAAACAATAAAATTCATATAAAATCCGAAAAAAAGGGAATTATAAAATGTTACAGAGATACAACATCAAATTTGAATACATTAAAAATATTTATAAAGAGGGAAAACAATGAGTCTATTCATAAAAATGGGGCTATTTCATAATTGTCATGTAAACCTTTTGGGGTAAGGGAATCAAGTTCATAAATCCAGTACATCTCTCTCTGTGATCATTTTTTTCTCACGATCCCCTTTTCTAGGGCCCAACTTTACATTCTCTAGTGCATTTATAGTTATAC
This sequence comes from Pseudophryne corroboree, assembly GCF_028390025.1. Lineage (NCBI taxonomy): Eukaryota > Metazoa > Chordata > Amphibia > Anura > Myobatrachidae > Pseudophryne > Pseudophryne corroboree. Next base: position 818,538,354 of record NC_086449.1, on the reverse strand, counting down.
CCTTTACCTCTGAATTATGAAACATTTTAAAGTGTTTTGGGATAGTGTGATGATCCTGCTTATTTTTTATACTTCTTATATGCTCCTGCATTCTAATTTTCAGAGGTCGTTTGGTCTTCCCTGTGTATCTTAAATGACAAGGGCATTCTAATTGATGGGTGTAGTACGGCTGACCGGCGGTCAGCTTACTGACGCCGGGATCCCGGCAGCATACCGACGCCGGGATCCCGGCGGGGAGGGGCGAGTGCAGCAAACCCCTTGCGGGCTCGGTGGCGACCTGCGGTCGCCACGGGTTCTATTCCCACTTTATGGGTGTCGTGGACACCCACGACTGGAAATAGTCCCTGTTGGTCGGCATGCCGACCATCGGGACAGTGACCCGTCGGGCTGGTGGAGGAGGTCATGTGACTGTCGGTCAGCTGACCGGCGGTCACATGAATACCACCCCTAATTGATAGATCACCCATGCAGTGTTACAAGTCATTTTATCCTTCACTTTATACATTTTTGAGTCATCCGCATTATTGAATGTTCTAGCAGCGGGATGAATAAATATTGCAATGATTACATTTATATAGACCTTTCAAACTACAATCCCACAAACCTCTCTGTTCTGACTTCTTCACCTCTGATAGCATACTAGGAGCTAAATGCTCCTTTAGATTTTTTGCCTTCTTAAAAACAATACTTGGTTTGTCTGGTAAAATCCTATTCAACAGCCCATCCATTTTCAAAATACCTCAATGTTTATTCAAAATCCTACGAATCTGCTTTTCTTGGCAATTGAACGGAGTAATAAAGTTAACCCCCATCTCTTTGCTGTCTCTGGTTCTGTATTCCATTAATGCATCTCGATTCCTTAGTCTTGTCTCCTCTTTAGCTTCTCCGATCAGATTTCTTGGATAGCCCCTATCCTCAAAATGTTCTCCATACAGGCTTAGTTGTTCTTCCAGATCTTCCTTTCTACTGCAATTTCGTTTAATGCGACTTAATTGTGATAATGGTACTGTATGTTTGTTTTCCATTTACTTGCATGTCCACTTTTATAGTGGACATATGAGTTGGTATCCACTTTTTTTAACAAAGTTCTTCATTTGCACTTCCAATCCAATGTTCATTAAAACCAGATTTAAATATTCTATTTAATTTTTATCAATTTTAGAGGTAAAAGAAAAATTATATTCATTAACTTCAATAAACTTCATAAAATCACCAAAAGACTCTTCTGTTCCTTTCCATATCATTAAAATATCGTCTATGTAGCATTTAAATAAAACAATATGGTCCAAAAAGGGGTTATTCTGGTAGACACATTCCCGCTCCCAGCTTCCCATATGCAAATTTAGCAAAACTGGGAGCGAAAACTGTCCCCATAGCTGTTCCACACATTTGTAAATAAAACCCTTCCAAAAATGTAAATTAATTATGGGTAAGATTCATATGTAAAAGATGCAACAGCAGTTCTTCAATTTTTAAAAGAATTTAAGTGGTAAGAACGATATTTTTGGGTAACAATAGACCAATAGACCATAAAAAGGGGATAGAATCATGTAGAAAGTTTTTAATGGCGGATCCAGATCATGAATATAACATCAGGATTTTATATGCACTTTAATTGATTTTATACTTACCCATAATTATTTTACATTTCTGGAAGGGTTTTATTTACAAAACGCGTGGAACAGCTATATATATTATATATACCCACCCAACACCCCCCCAGCGTGCACCTACATTATATATATACCCACCCAACATGCCCCCAGCGTGCTCCTACATTATATATATACCCACCCAACATGCCCCCAGCGTGCACCTACATTATATATGCCCACCCAACACGCTCCCAGCGTGCACCTACATTTTATATATCCACATTACATGCCCTCAGCGTGCATCTACATTTTATATGCCCACCCAATACGCCCCCAGTGGGCACCTACATTATATATATATCCACCCAACATGCTCCCAGCGTGCAACTACATTATATATACCCATATAACATGCCCTCAGTGTGCACCTACATTATATTTACCCACCCAACATGCCCCCAGCATGCACCTACATTATATATACCCATCCAACACACCCCCAGCGTGCACTTACATTATATATATATATATATATATATATATCCACCCAACATGCTCCCAGCGTGCACCCACATTATATATACCCACCCAACACACCCCCAGCATGCACCTACATTATACATACCCACATAACACGCCCCCAGCATGCACCTACATTATATATACCCACCCAACACAACCCCAGCGTGCACCTACATTATATATACCCACCCGACACAACCTCAGCATGCACCTACATTATGTATACCCACCCAACATGCTTGGTTTTGCTTTAAAAACATTGTCGCATTAAATCACACCACAAATAACTGAAGCGACTTCTATGAAGAGGACGCACCTTATTTAGCAATGTAGTAATTATATTATATTAACTTATTAATTTTATATCCTGCATCATTGTGTTAGGGAACCTCTGTCTCCGTAGGTGTTGTAGTACTACAAGTCCCAGCATGCTGACACTTGTGTGTACGCACAGGCTTAAGCAAGTGCGACTTTCTATGCTGCGGAATTGCTGATGTTAGGAAGTGACGCGGCTTCTCTGAGTACAGGATCGCAGCTGAATGCAGGTATACACCCCAAAACAGCCATGACACCCCTGCGTTTTTGCCGCTATCTTCTGTTAGCACGCTCCAAACAGCTCCTTCCTGTCAATCACTCTGCTATTCAGTCCTCACGGCGAGTGTGGTCACAAAGATCCCGTGGTACATGCGCAATGTGAGCGCGATCACAAAGATCCCGTGGTACATGCGCAGTGCGAGCGTGATCACAAAGGTCCCGTGGTACATGTGCAGTGCGAGCGTGATCACAAAGGTCCCGTGGTACATGTGCAGTGTGAGCGTGATCATAAAGGTCCCGTGGTACATGCGCAGTGCGAGCGTGATCACAAAGGTCCCGTGGTACATGCGCAGTGCGAGCGTGATCACAAAGGTCCCGTGGTACATGTGCAGTGTGAGCGTGATAATAAAGGTCCCGTGGTACATGCGCAGTGCGAGCGTGATCACAAAGGTCCCGTGGTACATGTGCAGTGCGAGCGTGTGCACAAAGGTCCCGTGGTACATGTGCAGTGCAAGCGTGTGCACAAAGGTCCCGTGGTACATGTGCAGTGTGAGCGTGATCACAAAGGTCCCGTGGTACATGTGCAGTGCGAGCGTGATCACAAAGGTCCCGTGGTACATGTGCAGTGCGAGCGTGATCACAAAGGTCCTGTGGTACATGCGCAGTGCGAGCGCGATCATAAAGGTCCCGTGGTACATGTGCAGTGTGAGCGTGATCATAAAGGTCCCGTGGTACATGTGCAGTGCGAGCGTGATCACAAAGGTCCCGTGGTACATGTGCAGTGCGAGCGTGTGCACAAAGGTCCCGTGGTACATGTGCAGTGCAAGCGTGTGCACAAAGGTCCCGTGGTACATGTGCAGTGTGAGCGTGATCACAAAGGTCCCGTGGTACATGTGCAGTGCGAGCGTGATCACAAAGGTCCCGTGGTACATGTGCAGTGCGAGCGTGATCACAAAGGTCCTGTGGTACATGCGCAGTGCGAGCGCGATCATAAAGGTCCCGTGGTACATGTGCAGTGCGAGCGTGATCATAAAGGTCCCGTGGTACATGTGCAGTGCGAGCGTGATCACAAAGGTCCCGTGGTACATGTGCAGTGTGAGCGTGATCACAAAGGTCCCGTGGTACATGTGCAGTGTGAGCGTGATCACAAAGGTCCCGTGGTACATGTGCAGTGCGAGCGTGATCACAAAGGTCCCGTGGTACATGTGCAGTGCGAGCGTGATCACAAAGGTCCCGTGGTACATGTGCAGTGTGAGCGTGTGCACAAAGGTCCCGTGGTACATGTGCAGTGCGAGCGCGATCACAAAGGTCCCGTGGTACATGTGCAGTGCGAGCGTGATCACAAAGGTCCCGTGGTACATGTGCTGTGTGAGCGTGTGCACAAAGGTCCCGTGGTACATGTGCAGTGTGAGCGTGATCACAAAGGTCCCGTGGTACATGTGCAGTGTGAGCGTGATCACAAAGGTCCCGTGGTACATGTGCAGTGTGAGCGTGATCACAAAGGTCCTGCTGTACATGTGCAGTGCGAGCGTGATCACAAAGGTCCCGTGGTACATGTGCAGTGTGAGCGTGATCACAAAGGTCCCGTGGTACATGTGCAGTGCAAGCGTGATCACAAAGGTCCCGTGGTACATGTGCAGTGCGAGCGTGATCACAAAGGTCCCGTGGTACATGTGCAGTGCGAGCGTGTGCACAAAGGTCCCGTGGTACATGTGCAGTGCGAGCGTGTGCACAAAGGTCCCGTGGTACATGTGCAGTGCGAGCGTGGCTGATAATCGCTGCATTGCGTGACCATCGACGGCTGCGTGCAAATAAGGGTCAAAGGGACCCATTTATTAAACAGTATTTGCGGGGTTAGCCACAAATACTATGTATCCCTGGAATGTATGAAGGAGGGAGCGCAGTAGGAGGGGCATAGGAGCTCCCTAGTCATACGCTGCTGCTCACAGGCACACAGTGCAAAGGGTCCAGGGGGATTTTTACATGAAATGATGTGACTTCCCCTTCCATATTGCCGGTACTCCCCTGCACTGGGAATCTCACAGATACTGGATGCTGCTGCTCATGGAGGGATTAGCGGGGACCTCTGCTGATCATCTTCTGTAAGTACACCGGCTAGTAACGTTATTCAGTGATTATTATTATCCTTTATTTATATGGCGCCACAAGGGTTCTGCAGCGCCTAACAAAGTACATGCACAAGAGACAAGAAAACAGCGACTCTCAGTACAAGACAATGGTGGTAATTCCGAGTTGTTCGCTCGTTGCTGTTTTTCGCAACGCAGCGATTAGGTGGAAAATGCGCTAAGTAATTTAACACAAAACTTAGTAGTTTTACTGTAGCTCAAGCAACGTTTTTCAGTCGCTCGAGTGTTCGTTGTTTGATTGACAGGAAGTGGGTGTTTCTGGGCGGCAACTCAGCGTTTTCCGGGAGTGTGCTAAAAACGCAGGCGTGCCAGGGAAAAACGCAGAAGTGGCTGGGGAAACGGGGGAGTGGCTGGCCGAACGCAGGGCGTGTTTGTGATGTCAAACCAGGAACTAAATGGGCTGAGGTAATCGCAATCTAGGAGTAGGTCTGGAACTAGTCAGAAACTGCAGGGAATTATTTAATAGCAATTCTGCTAATCTTGCGTTCGCTATTCTGCTAAGCTAAGATACACTCCCAGAGGGCGGCGGCCTAGCGTGTGCAATGCTGCTAAAAGCAGCTAGCGAGTGAACAACTCGTAATGACCACCAATGTACGACAAGTACATGGGCCCTCATTGCGAGTTGTTCGCTCGTTAGCTGCTTTTAGCAGCATTGCACACGCTAAGCCGCCGCCCTCTGGGAGTGTATCTTAGCTTAGCAGAATTGCGAACGCAAGATTAGCAGAATTGTGATTAGAAATTTCTTAGCAGTTTCTGAGTAGCTCGGGACTTACTCCTACACTGCGATCAGCTCAGTCAGTTTTGTTCCTGGTTTGACGTCACAAACACTCCCAGCGTTCACCCAGACACTCCCCCGTTTCTTCAGACACTCCCGCGTTTTTCCCAGAAATGCCAGCGTTTTTTCGCACACACCCATAAAACGGCCAGGTTCCGCCCAGAAACACCCACTTCCTGTCAATCACACTCCGATCACCAGAACGATTAAATTTCTTCGTTAAGCCGTGAGTAAAATACCAAACTTTTTAGCAAATTTACTTGGCGCAGGCGCACTGCGAACGTTGCGCATGTGCAGTTTGCGACTAATCGCACCGATGCGAAGATAAAATAACGAGCGAACAACTCGGAATGAGGGCCATGGTGTATACACATTGCTGCATCAGCGGTGATGACACAGAAATAGGCATCAGGGAGGAAGAACCCGAGGGTTAGGTGTCAGTGTACGGAATAGAAGAAGTCTAAGAGATAAAAAGTACATGAGGGGAGAGAGCCCTGCTCGTCAGAGCTTACATTCTAAAGTGGAGGGGCAGACACAGGGCCGGTGCTAGGGTGTTCGGCACCCACCTGCAAACTATAAATTTGCACCCTCCCATACTTTACAAAGGGACAGCGCACGTAATGCCTGCTGTACCAGTGACACTTACACACATAGCACCCCCCTGTACCAGTGACACTTACACACGTAATGCTCCCTGTACCAGTGACACTTACACACATAACGCCCCCCTGTACCAGTGACACTTACACACATAACGCCCCCCTGTACCAGTGACACTTACACACATAACGCCCCCCTGTACCAGTGACACTTACACACATAGCACCCCCCTGTACCAGTGACACTTACACACGTAACACCCCCCTGTACCAGTGACGCTTACACACATAGCACCCCCCTGTACCAGTGACACTTACACACGTAATGCTCCCTGTACCAGTGACACTTTTACACACATAGCACCCCTTGTACCAGTGACGCTTACACACGTAACACCCCCCTGTACCAGTGACACTTACACACATAACGCCCCCCTGTACCAGTGACGCTTATACACATAGCACCCCTTGTACCAGTGACACTTACACACATAGCACCCCTTGTACCAGTGACACTTACACACATAGCACCCCTTGTACCAGTGACACTTACACACGTAACACCCGCTGTACCAGTGACACTTACACACATAGCACCCCTTGTACCAGTGACACTTACACACGTAACGCTCTCTGCAGCAGTGACACTTACACACGTAACACCCGCTGTACCAGTGACACTTACACACGTAACACCCGCTGTACCAGTGACACTTACACACGTAACACCCGCTGTACCAATGACACTTACACACGTAACACCCGCTGTACCAGTGACACTTACACACGTAACACCCGCTGTACCAGTGACACTTACACACGTAACACCCCCCTGTACCAGTGACGCTTACACACGTAACGCCCCCCTGTACCAGTGACGCTTACACACGTAATGCCCCATGTACCAGTGACACCTACAGACGTAACGCCCCCTATAGTAGTGATGCTTACACATGTAACGCCCCAGTACCAGTAACGCTTACACATGCAATGCCCCCTGTATTAGTGCCACTTACACATGCAACGCCTCCTTTTCCAGTGACGCTTATACACATTATGCCGCAGTCACACACACAGATACACACACACACACACACACACACACACACGTACATACATTACACACAGTCACACATACATACACACTTTCACTCACTCACTCTGTTTCCATCCACTTACCTAAGGAAGTCTGGCAGGCCAGAGCTGGAGCAGATCATCCTCCTGTTCAGCCTGGTCCCGTGTAGCTCCGCCCCCAGGTCCATGTAGCTCCGCCCCTTTTAGGTCCGCATACTGCACTGACACAGGGAAGGGGAGGGGGAGAGGTGGCTTCATGCTGCCGGCGCCGCTGCCTGTCAGAGTGTGACAGGCACAGTAGCAGCCGGCAGCAGCAGCAGGGGAACATCAGCTCAGTACAGGGATGCAGTGCAGGGAGAGCGCCTCCCTGCACTGCATCCCTTTGCTGAGCGGCTTGTGCCGACTCTGGGCAGACTGACAGGTGACAGATACGGGTAGATAGTTATGAGCCAGCTGTTATTCCTGTACAATTTCTGGCATTAATAACACATCAACAAAAAGCAGTATATTTATTCCAGGGGGCAGTATATTTATTTCAGGGTGCAGTATATTTATTCCAGGGGTCAGTATATTTATTCCAGGGGTCAGTATATTTATTTCTCGGGACACAGGGCCGGTGTTACCATTAGGCAGCTGCCTAGGGGCACAGCATCTGAGGGGGCAGCACAGAGGTTGCTGGCACATTAATAAGGATATCCCCATATTTTACTTAACACTGGCGGCAGCTGCATATCCTATAAGCCGCGGCGCCTGCACTTACCAGCTGCTGTCTGGCCAAGTCTGCAGGCCATTCTTATCACACACTGACATGCAGAAGCAGCGCCAGGCACTTACACCCTTCTGGTCTCTTGGCTGGAGATGTGGCAGCCGGCTTGTGTGCCCCATGGTTCACGTAGACGGCGGATGGAGTTGCAGGTGATACGATGAGTCCTAGGATGACATAGGCCCTGGTCCATATCTGGCCATATGCAGAGCTGTATGTATCACTGTAGCACAGCACCCACAGAGGTTTCCATGGTTTCATACCTGTCATTATCATCAGTGAGTACTTTCCTTTATTCCTGGTGCAAATGATCTCTCTGCACGTATGCATACACCCAACTGTGCCCTCTGAATATGTGTTACAATAACGCCCCATTACGCCAAGTTACAGACACATTATGCCCAGCTACAGCACAGGTGCAGCCCCATTACTCCCATTATGCTCAGTTACAGCACCATTTGAGCACAGCTACTAGGGCTGGCGCTCCCATTAGGCAGCATTAACTCTAAACGTCTTCCTCAGCTTAACCCTAACCCTCCCATCCGCAGCCTAATCCTGACACTCCCGTCTGTAGCCTATTTCTAACCTTCTTCCACAGCCTAACCCTAACACTCCCATCCGTAGCCTAACCCTAACCTTCTTCCACAGCCTAACCCTAACACCCCCATCTGCAGCCTAACCCTTCCGTCCGCAGCCTAACTCTAACCTTCTTCCACAGCCTAACCCTAACACTCCTGTCTGTAGCCTAACCCTTCCGTCCGCAGCCTAACTCTAACCTTCTTCCACAGCCTAACCCTAACACTCCTGTCTGTAGCCTAACCCTGACACTCCCATCCTCAGCCTAACCCTAACCTTCCTCCGTAGCCTTACCCTAACCTTTCTGTGCGTAGCCTAACTCTAACCTTCCATAGCCTAACCCTGACACTCCCATCCTCAGCCTAACCTAACCTTCTTCCACAGCCTAACCCTAACACTCCCATCTGCAGCCTAACCCTCCCGTCCGCAGCCTAACTCTAACCTTCTTTTGTAGCCTAACCCTACACTCCTGTCTGTAATCTAAACCTGACACTCCCATCCTCAGCCTAACCCTAACCTTTTTCCGTAGCCTTACCCTAACCTTCCCGTCCGTAGCCTAACTCTAACCTTCCATAGCCTAACCCTGGCACTCCCATTCTCAGCCTAACCCTAACCTTCTTCCGTAGCCTTACCCTAACCTTCCCGTCCGTAGCCTAACGCTAACCTTCCATAGCCTAACCCTGACACTCCCATCCTCAGCCTAACCCTAACCTTCTTCCGTAGCCTTACCCTAACCTTCCCGTCCGTAGCCTAACTCTAACCTTCCATAGCCTAACCCTGACACTCCCGTCTGCGGCCTAACCCTAACCTTCTTCCGCAGCCTAACCCTAACACTTCTGTCTGCGGCCTAACCATAACCTTCTTCCGCAGCCTCACTCTAACCCTCCTGTCCGTAGCTTAACCCTGACACTCCCGTCCGCAGCCTAACCCTAACCCTCCCGTCTGTAGCCTAACTCTACCATAGCCTAACCCTAACACTCCAGTCTGAGGCCTAACCCTAGCCTTCTTCCGTAGCCTAACCCTGACACTCCCGTCCTCAGCCTAACCCTAACCATCTTCCGTAGCCTAACCCTAACCCTCCCGCCCATAGCCTAACTCTAACCTTCTTCCATATCCTAACCATGACACTCCCGTCCGCGGCCTACCCCTAACCTTGTTCTGCAGCCTATCCCTAACACTCCCATCCGCGGCCTTACCCTAACCTTCCGCAGCCTAACCCTGACACTCCCGTCCATAGCCTAACCATAACCTTCTTATGAAGTCTAACCCTAACCCTCCCATCCATAGCCTAACTCACCTTCCGTAGCATAACCCTAACCCTCCCGTCCGTAGCCTAACTTTAACCTTCTTCCGTAGCCTAACCCTAATCCTCCTGTCCGTAGCGTAACTCTAACCTTCTTCCGTAGCCTAACCCTCCCATCCATAGCCTAACTCACCTTCCGTAGCATAACCCTAACCCTCCCGCCTATAGCCTAACTCTAACCTACTTCCGTAGCCTAACCATGACACTCCCGTCCGCTGCCTACCCCTAACACTGTTCCGCAGCCTAACCCTAACACTCCCGTCCGCGGCCTAACCCTAACCTTCTTCCGCAGCCTAACCCTGACACTCCCGTCCATAACCTAACTATAACCTTCTTATGTAGTCTAACCCTCCCATCCATAGCCTAACTCACCTTCCGTAGCATAACCCTAACCCTCCCGTCCGTAGCCTAACTTTAACCTTCTTCCGTAGCCTAACCCTAACCCTCCTGTCCGTGGCCTAACTCCAACCTTCTTCCGTAGCCTAACCCTGACACTCCCATCCGTAGCCCATCTCTAACTTTCTTCCGTAGCCTCACTCTAACCCTCCTGTCCGTAGCTTAACCCTGACACTCCCGTCCGCAGCCTAACCCTAACCCTCCCGTCTGTAGCCTAACTCTAACCTTCTACCATAGCCTAACCCTAACACTCCTGTCTGAGGCCTAACCCTGTTATGATTCCAGCACTCTGGTCTGAGGTGGTCCTATTGCAAGGACCGGAGCACTGGAACGGAATGCTGGGGAAGGGAGTGGGAATAGAAAGTAGCCCCTGGCGCCCTAACTCCGTTGTCTCGCCCATGTTGTCAGAAATCCCCTGCGAGACTATGGTTGCTTGAGCCCATGGCAGCCGCGTTTGAAGGGCGGATTATGTCTGCCCAACTCCGATGCCCCCTCAGGTCTTAATGGGAGACAAAGGGAAATCCGAGACAGGGTGATAACAAGGGGCCCTCTGACTAAACAACCAGGCCAGGGGCTACAAGCTAACTGACTAAACCTGAGGTATGTGCGGTAACCCGCCAGGGAAAAGGACAACCAAAATCCACTAGTCCGTACTCCTACCCAGCACCGCTGGATACCAGAGTGGATCTGTGGGAGCGGAATCCTCCGCAAAAGCTCAGAAACACAAATAATAAATGACAAATAATAAAGCGGCCCAAGCCGCAACACACGGCTACGCCGTGACTCACGAACACCACTGGATGTTCAAAAGGTGCTCAGTCAGGACTCCAGGAACAGATGACGACTTCCGAGTACAGGACAACTGAGAACAGGAACGACCGGATACAGCAGGACTGGAAACACTCACAGCAAACAGATTCAGCATACAGGAAGCTATTACCGGCGTCTGTGAGAAGCCCAGGAAGTGTATTTAACAGGGAGTCCTCCAATCAGCTGTTTGGAGGCTGATTGGATTAGATGCCATACAGCTGCCAAGCTGCATGGCCAGGAAAACAGATATCTATTAATTAAATTGAACCCAGCAACGGGGAAACGCAGTCCGTAAGTGGCGTCCCCGTTGCTAGGGTCCGTGCGCCCGGCGTCTAGCGTTGCCAGGGAGCCGGCGGCTGTACGCGCACGGCGTCCCTGGTTGCTAGGCGCCGGGCCGCACCGACGAGCGGACCCCGGCGCCTAACAGTACCCCCCCCCCTTGAGGAGGGGTCAAGGAACCCCTAAAGCCAGGTTTCCGAGGAAATTCCCGAAAAAATGCCCTCTTGAGCCTCGGGGCATGGAGATCCTTATCCAGGACCCAAGACCTTTCCTCTGGGCCATAGCCTCTCCAGTGCACCAGAAAATAAAGCCGACCCCGGGACAATTTGGAATCGAGAACCTTCTCCACCAAGAACTCCTGATGACCCTGTACATCTACTGGTGATTTCCCCTGAGAGATCTTCCGAGGAAATCTACTGGAAGAAACGTATGGTTTCAACAAGGAGCAATGGAATGTATTTCCGATCCGGAGAGCTCTTGGTAAACGTAACCGGAAAGCAACTGGATTGATTTTTTTAATAATATGAAATGGTCCAATAAATTTGGGGCCCAATCTAGCTGAGGTTTGTCGAAGTTTAATGTTACGAGTCGACAACCATACCCTATCTCCCACCTTAAAAGTGCAAGGCCGCCGGAGCCTGTCAGAAAAATTTTTCTCTCGAAATGCCGCTTTTCTGAGAGCAAGGTGCACTTTTCTCCAAATGAGTCTGAGATGAGAGGTTAAGGTTAGCGAGGAGACAGAGGAATGTTGAAAAAAAGAATTAGCTCTGGGGTGAAAACCAAAAACTGAAAAGAATGGAGACACATTAGTGGAGGAATGACAAGAATTGTTGTAAGCAAACTCCGCCAAAGGATGAAACTCGGACCAATCATTCTGGAGTTTGGCTGAGTACAAATGCAAATACAGTTTTAATGATTGATTAACTCGCTCGGTCTGCCCGTTGGATTGGGGATGGTAGCCGGACGTTAAAGACAATTTCATCTTTAATGAGGCACAAAAAGACTTCCAAAATTGTGCAATGAATTGTGGACCCCGATCAGAAACAATATCAGTGGGTAACCCATGAAGTCTGAAAACATGGCGGAGAAACAAAACTGCCAATTCCTGGGCAGATGGCAGTCGGGGAAGAGCAATGAAATGGGCCATCTTGCTAAAACGGTCCACTACCACCCATATGACTCGGAATCCGGCTGACAGAGGGAGGTCTACCACAAAATCCATGGAAATATGAGACCATGGCCTGAGAGGAACATTTAAGGGCATAAGTTGCCCGATGGGTAAGGAACGGGGAACTTTATGCTGTGCACAGACCTGACAAGAAAAAACAAACTCCTTAATGTCTTTAGAAAGACCAGGCCACCATACTGAGCGGGAGACTAATTCCAAAGTCTTAGAGGTCCCCGGATGCCCGGCAACTTTGCTATCATGAAACTCAGTCAAAACAGTAGCTCTCAAAAACTCAGGGACATAAAGACGACCAGCAGGAGTATTTCCAGGAGCTTGATGTTGAAGCTGCTTTAACTGGGTAAATAAATCTTGTGTGAGGCCTGCCCAAATGACTGAAGACGGAAGTATGGGAGTAACAGGACTGTTATTATGAACTGGAAGAAAACTGCGTGACAGGGCATCCGCCTTGGTATTCTTGGAACCTGGCCTGAAGGTGATAATAAACTTGAAACGAGTAAAAAATAAAGCCCAACGAGCCTGCCAGGCATTCAGCCGTTTAGCTGATTCGATGTACTGAAGATTTTTGTGGTCAGTCAATACTGAAATGGTATGTGTTGCTCCCTCAAGCCAATGCCTCCACTCCTCGAAAGCCCATTTAATAGCCAGTAACTCCCGGTTACCAACATCGTAGTTGGATTCAGCGGAAGAGAATTTCCTGGACATAAAGGCACAAGGATGTAATTCTAGAGAGTCCGGATCCTTCTGAGATAGGATAGCCCCCACTCCAACCTCCGAGGCATCAACCTCAACAATGAAGGGCAATTCTGGGTTGGGATGTCTGAGGACTGGGGCTGAGACGAAAGCTTGTTTCAAGGCCTGAAATGATAACTCAGCTTCACGTGACCAGTTGGTAGGATCCGCTCCCTTCCTAGTCAGTGCCACAATGGGAGCAACCAGGTCGGAAAAAGAATGAATAATCTTCTATAATAATTCGCAAACCCTAAAAAGCGCTGAATTGCTTTTAAGTTGGTGGGTTGCGCCCAACTAAGGATGGCTTGGAGCTTCTTTGGTTCCATACAGAATCCCCGAGGGGAAATAATGTACCCTAAAAAGGATACCTCCGTGACATGAAACTCACACTTCTCCAGCTTGGCATAAAGGTGATTTTCACGTAATTTTTGAAGAACCTGACGCACCTGGGTAACATGTTGTTCTATAGAGTCAGAATAGATCAGGATATCGTCTAAGTAAATGACCACGAATCTTCCAAGAAAATCACGGAGCACATCGTTAATGAGATCCTGGAAAACTGCCGGAGCGTTAGACAAGCCGAACGGCATCACCAGATACTCGTAGTGACCCGACTGAGTACTGAACGCCGTTTTCCACTCATCTCCCGACTTGATTCGGATGAGGTTATACGCTCCCCTCAGGTCAATCTTAGAAAAAATCACAGCCGAACGCAGCTGATCAAAGAGGACAGAAATCAGCGGCAGAGGGTAAGTATTTTTAATTGAGATCTTATTCAGAGCTCTAAAGTCAATGCAAGGTCTGAGTGATCCATCTTTCTTCTCCACAAAGAAGAAGCCTGCACTTAAAGGGGATTTAGATGGCCTGATAAATCCTTTCCCTAGGCTCTCCTTAACATACTCATTCATGGCCGCAGTTTCTGGTCCGGACAATGCATATAACCTTCCCTTTGGCAATGTGGCACCAGGAATTAGCTCAATAGCACAATCATAAGGCCGATGGGGAGGCAGAATGTCCGCATTGCCCTTGGAAAATACATCAACAAAGTCCTGGTATTCCACGGGAATGGGTTCAGGAATGGCAGCAGCTATTCTAACGGGAAACGTAATACATTCCTTATTACAGATGGTACCCCATTGTGAGATCTCCCCCGACTGCCAATCAATGATGGGATTATGAAAGGCCAGCCAAGGGTGACCCAGAACCACTGGAACTGCTGGGCAATGGGTAAGGAAAAACTCAATCTTTTCGGAATGAAGAGCTCCTACCGTAAGTAGTACAGGGGGTGTACAGAGGGAAATAACCCCATTGGACAAGGGACTCCCATCTAAACCATGCATGGTGATACACCTACCCAAGGTTAACTGAGGAATACCTAAGGCCTTGGCCCACGTTAAGTCCATAAAGTTCCCTGCAGCTCCACTGTCAACAAAAGCCGACACCGAAGAACTGAGGCTGCCAAAGGAAACTTTAGCTGGGACTAACAGGGAGTTACTCGAGGAGATAAGCTGCAGACCAAAGTGAACCCCCTCACAATTCACTTGGTCGAGGCGTTTCCAGACTTGTTCGGACAATTACGGGCAAAATGTCCCTTACCCCCACAGTACAAACAAAGACCAGAGTTTTGCCTTCTGGCTCTTTCTTCTGGAGACAGCCTGGAGAGACCCATCTGCATGGGTTCCTCTATGTCTTCAGGAATGGAAAATACACAAGGAGTAGACCTGACAGGTGCTCCTTTTTCAGCCCTCCGCTCTCTGAGACGACGATCAATCTTAATAGAAAGCTCCATGAGTTTATCGAGCGTCTCAGGAGCGGGATACTGAAGGAGACTGTCTTTTATAGACTCAGATAAGCCGAGGCGAAACTGACTGCGCAGAGCTGGGTCATTCCAGCCACAGTCGTTCGACCAACGGCGAAACTCAGTACAATAAACCTCTGCAGGATCTCTACCTTGTCTGAGAGCGCGTAACTGACTCTCGGCGGATGCCTCCCTATCAGGGTCATCATACAAAAGCCCTAAAGACCCCAGAAAGGCGTCTACTGACAACAATGCCGGATCCTCTGCTTTTAAACCAAAAGCCCAGGTCTGGGGATCCCCCTGGAGCAAAGAAATAATAATTCCGACCCGCTGAGATTCAGTACCTGAGGAGATTGGTCTTAAACGAAAATAAAGTTTACAGGACTCTTTAAAATTAAAAAACTGCTTCCTATCACCAGAAAAACGGTCAGGCAAGTGCATTTTTGGTTCAGGGACTACCCTCGGGGAAGTTCGTAAAAGATCTTCCTGCGACTTCACCCGAAGGGAAAGATCCTGAACCATTTGAGTAAGTTCTTGAATCTGGCTAACTAGAAGCTGGCCAGGATTTGGCCCTAAACCAGTGGGATTCATGGGGCCGACAATTCTTACAAAACTGAATAAGGGAAAAAATCAAACCCTGTTTAATTTTAAGTTTTGGTTTGGCCGGTAATAATGTTATGATTCCAGCACTCTGGTCTGAGGTGGTCCTATTGCAAGGACCGGAGCACTGGAACGGAATGCTGGGGAAGGGAGTGGGAATAGAAAGTAGCCCCTGGCGCTAGAGATGAGCGCCGGAAATTTTTCGGGTTTTGTGTTTTGGTTTTGGGTTCGGTTCCGCAGCCGTGTTTTGGGTTCGACCGCGTTTTGGCAAAACCTCACCGAATTTTTTTTGTCGGATTCGGGTGTGTTTTGGATTCGGGTGTTTTTTTCAAAAAACACTAAAAAACAGCTTAAATCATAGAATTTGGGGGTCATTTTGATCCCAAAGTATTATTAACCTCAAAAACCATAATTTACACTCATTTTCAGTCTATTCTGAATACCTCACACCTCACAATATTATTTTTAGTCCTAAAATTTGCACCTAGGTCGCTGGATGACTAAGCTAAGCGACCCTAGTGGCCGACACAAACACCTGGCCCATCTTGGAGTGGCACTGCAGTGTCACGCAGGATGTCCCTTCCAAAAAACCCTCCCCAAACAGCACATGACGCAAAGAAAAAAAGAGGCGCAATGAGGTAGCTGTGTGAGTAAGATAAGAGACCCTAGTGGCCGACACAAACACCGGGCCCATCTAGGAGTGTCACTGCAGTGTCACGCAGGATGTCCCTTCCAAAAAACCCTCCCCAAACAGCACATGACGCAAAGAAAAAAAGAGGCGCAATGAGGTAGCTGTGTGAGTAAGATAAGCGATCCTAGTGGCCGACACAAACACCGGGCCCATCTAGGAGTGTCACTGCAGTGTCACGCAGGATGTCCCTTCCAAAAAACCCTCCCCAAACAGCACATGACGCAAAGAAAAAAAGAGGCGCAATGAGGTAGCTGTGTGAGTAAGATAAGCGACCCTAGTGGCCGACACAAACACCGGGCCCATCTAGGAGTGTCACTGCAGTGTCACGCAGGATGTCCCTTCCAAAAAACCCTCCCCAAACAGCACATGACGCAAAGAAAAAAAGAGGCGCAATGAGGTAGCTGTGTGAGTAAGATAAGCTACCCTAGTGGCCGACACAAACACCGGGCCCATCTAGGAGTGGCACTGCAGTGTCACGCAGGATGTCCCTTCCAAAAAACCCTCCCCAAACAGCACATGACGCAAAGAAAAAAAGAGGCGCAATGAGGTAGCTGTGTGAGTAAGATAAGCGACCCTAGTGGCCGACACAAACACCGGGCCCATCTAGGAGTGTCACTGCAGTGTCACGCAGGATGTCCCTTCCAAAAAACCCTCCCCAAACAGCACATGACGCAAAGAAAAAAAGAGGCGCAATGAGGTAGCTGTGTGAGTAAGATAAGCGACCCTAGTGGCCGACACAAACACCGGGCCCATCTAGGAGTGGCACTGCAGTGTCACGCAGGATGTCCCTTCCAAAAAACCCTCCCCAAACAGCACATGACGCAAAGAAAAAAAGAGGCGCAATGAGGTAGCTGTGTGAGTAAGATAAGCGACCCTAGTGGCCGACACAAACACCGGGCCCATCTAGGAGTGGCACTGCAGTGTCACGCAGGATGTCCCTTCCAAAAAACCCTCCCCAAACAGCACATGACGCAAAGAAAAAAAGAGGCGCAATGAGGTAGCTGTGTGAGTAAGATAAGCGACCCTAGTGGCCGACACAAACACCGGGCCCATCTAGGAGTGTCACTGCAGTGTCACGCAGGATGTCCCTTCCAAAAAACCCTCCCCAAACAGCACATGACGCAAAGAAAAAAAGAGGCGCAATGAGGTAGCTGTGTGAGTAAGATAAGCGACCCTAGTGGCCGACACAAACACCGGGCCCATCTAGGAGTGTCACTGCAGTGTCACGCAGGATGTCCCTTCCAAAAAACCCTCCCCAAACAGCACATGACGCAAAGAAAAAAAGAGGCGCAATGAGGTAGCTGTGTGAGTAAGATAAGCGACCCTAGTGGCCGACGCAAACACCGGGTCCATCTAGGAGTGTCACTGCAGTGTCACGCAGGATGTCCCTTCCAAAAAACCCTCCCCAAACAGCACATGACGCAAAGAAAAAAAGAGGCGCAATGAGGTAGCTGTGTGAGTAAGATAAGCGACCCTAGTGGCCAACACAAACACCGGGCCCATCTAGGAGTGGCACTGCAGTGTCACGCAGGATGTCCCTTCCAAAAAACACTCCCCAAACAGCACATGACGCAAAGAAAAATTAAAGAAAAAAGAGGTGCAAGATGGAATTGTCCTTGGGCCCTCCCACCCACCCTTATGTTGTATAAACAGGACATGCACACTTTAACCAACCCATCATTTCAGTGACAGGGTCTGCCACACGACTGTGACTGAAATGACGGGTTGGTTTGGACCCCCACCAAAAAAGAAGCAATTAATCTCTCCTTGCACAAACTGGCTCTACAGAGGCAAGATGTCCACCTCATCATCATCCTCCGATATATCACCGTGTACATCCCCCTCCTCACAGATTATCAATTCGTCCCCACTGGAATCCACCATCTCAGCTCCCTGTGTACTTTGTGGAGGCAATTGCTGCTGGTCAATGTCTCCACGGAGGAATTGATTATAATTCATTTTAATGAACATCATCTTCTCCACATTTTCTGGATGTAACCTCGTACGCCGATTGCTGACAAGGTGAGCGGCGGCACTAAACACTCTTTCGGAGTACACACTTGTGGGAGGGCAACTTAGGTAGAATAAAGCCAGTTTGTGCAAGGGCCTCCAAATTGCCTCTTTTTCCTGCCAGTATAAGTACGGACTGTGTGACGTGCCTACTTGGATGCGGTCACTCATATAATCCTCCACCATTCTTTCAATGGTGAGAGAATCATATGCAGTGACAGTAGACGACATGTCCGTAATCGTTGTCAGGTCCTTCAGTCCGGACCAGATGTCAGCATCAGCAGTCGCTCCAGACTGCCCTGCATCACCGCCAGCGGGTGGGCTCGGAATTCTGAGCCTTTTCCTCGCACCCCCAGTTGCGGGAGAATGTGAAGGAGGAGATGTTGACAGGTCGCGTTCCGCTTGACTTGACAATTTTCTCACCAGCAGGTCTTTCAACCCCAGCAGACTTGTGTCTGCCGGAAAGAGAGATCCAAGGTAGGCTTTAAATCTAGGATCGAGCACGGTGGCCAAAATGTAGTGCTCTGATTTCAACATATTGACCACCCGTGAATCCTTGTTAAGCGAATTAAGGGCTCCATCCACAAGTCCCACATGCCTAGCGGAATCGCTCCGTGTTAGCTCCTCCTTCAATGTCTCCAGCTTCTTCTGCAAAAGCCTGATGAGGGGAATGACCTGACTCAGGCTGGCAGTGTCTGAACTGACTTCACGTGTGGCAAGTTCAAAGGGCATCAGAACCTTGCACAACGTTGAAATCATTCTCCACTGCACTTGAGACAGGTGCATTCCACCTCCTATATCGTGCTCAATTGTATAGGCTTGAATGGCCTTTTGCTGCTCCTCCAACCTCTGAAGCATATAGAGGGTTGAATTCCACCTCGTTACCACTTCTTGCTTCAGATGATGGCAGGGCAGGTTCAGTAGTTTTTGGTGGTGCTCCAGTCTTCTGTACGTGGTGCCTGTACGCCGAAAGTGTCCCGCAATTCTTCTGGCCACCGACAGCATCTCTTGCACGCCCCTCTCGTTTTTTAAAAAATTCTGCACCACCAAATTCAAGGTATGTGCAAAACATGGGACGTGCTGGAATTTGCCCATATTTAATGCACACACAATATTGCTGGCGTTGTCCGATGCCACAAATCCACAGGAGAGTCCAATTGGGGTAAGCCATTCCGCGATGATCTTCCTCAGTTGCCGTAAGAGGTTTTCAGCTGTGTGCGTATTCTGGAAAGCGGTGATACAAAGCGTAGCCTGCCTAGGAAAGAGTTGGCGTTTGCGAGATGCTGCTACTGGTGCCGCCGCTGCTGTTCTTGCGGCGGGAGTCCATACATCTACCCAGTGGGCTGTCACAGTCATATAGTCCTGACCCTGCCCTGCTCCACTTGTCCACATGTCCGTGGTTAAGTGGACATTGGGTACAACTGCATTTTTTAGGACACTGGTGAGTCTTTTTCTGACGTCCGTGTACATTCTCGGTATCGCCTGCCTAGAGAAGTGGAACCTAGATGGTATTTGGTAACGGGGGCACACTGCCTCAATAAATTGTCTAGTTCCCTGTGAACTAACGGCGGATACCGGACGCACGTCTAACACCAACATAGTTGTCAAGGCCTCAGTTATCCGCTTTGCAGCAGGATGACTGCTGTGATATTTCATCTTCCTCGCAAAGGACTGTTGGACAGTCAATTGCTTACTGGAAGTAGTACAAGTGGGCTTACGACTTCCCCTCTGGGATGACCATCGACTCCCAGCAGCAACAACAGCAGCGCCAGCAGCAGTAGGCGTTACACGCAAGGATGCATCGGAGGAATCCCAGGCAGGAGAGGACTCAGCAGAATTGCCAGTGACATGGCCTGCAGGACTATTGGCATTCCTGGGGAAGGAGGAAATTGACACTGAGGGAGTTGGTGGGGTGGTTTGCGTGAGCTTGGTTACAAGAGGAAGGGATTTACTGGTCAGTGGACTGCTTCCGCTGTCGCCCAAAGTTTTTGAACTTGTCACTGACTTATTATGAATGCGCTGCAGGTGACGTATAAGGGAGGATGTTCCGAGGTGGTTAACGTCCTTACCCCTACTTATTACAGCTTGACAAAGGCAACACACGGCTTGACACCTGTTGTCCGCTTTTCTGTTGAAATACCTCCACACTGAAGAGCTGATTTTTTTGGTATTTTCACCAGGCATGTCAACGGCCATATTCCTCCCACGGACAACAGGTGTCTCCCCGGGTGCCTGACTTAAACAAACCACCTCACCATCAGAATCCTCCTGGTCAATTTCCTCCCCAGCGCCAGCAACACCCATATCCTCCTCATCCTGGTGTACTTCAACACTGACATCTTCAATCTGACTATCAGGAACTGGACTGCGGGTGCTCCTTCCAGCACTTGCAGGGGGCGTGCAAATGGTGGAAGGCGCATGCTCTTCACGTCCAGTGTTGGGAAGGTCAGGCATCGCAACCGACACAATTGGACTCTCCTTGTGGATTTGGGATTTCGAAGAACGCACAGTTCTTTGCGGTGCTTTTGCCAGCTTGAGTCTTTTCAGTTTTCAAGCGAGAGGCTGAGTGCTTCCATCCTCATGTGAAGCTGAACCACTAGCCATGAACATAGGCCAGGGCCTCAGCCGTTCCTTGCCACTCCGTGTGGTAAATGGCATATTGGCAAGTTTACGCTTCTCCTCCGACAATTTTATTTTAGGTTTTGGAGTCCTTTTTTTACTGATATTTGGTGTTTTGGATTTGACATGCTCTGTACTATGACATTGGGCATCGGCCTTGGCAGACGACGTTGCTGGCATTTCATCGTCTCGGCCATGACTAGTGGCAGCAGCTTCAGCACGAGGTGGAAGTGGATCTTGATCTTTCCCTAATTTTGGAACCTCAACATTTTTGTTCTCCATATTTTAATAGGCACAACTAAAAGGCACCTCAGGTAAACAATGGAGATGGATGGATACTAGTATACTTATGGATGGACTGCCGAGTGCCGACACAGAGGTAGCTACAGCCGTGGACTAACGTACTGTGTCTGCTGCTAATATAGACTGGATGATTGATAATGAGATGAAATCAATATATATATGTATGTATATATAATATCACTAGTACTGCAGCCGGACAGGTAGATAATATATTTATTAGGTAATGATGACTGATGACGGACCTGCTGGACACTGTCAGCTCAGCAGCACCGCAGACTGCTACAGTAAGCTACTATACTATAGTAGTATGTACAAAGAAGAAAGAAAAAAAAAAAACCACGGGTAGGTGGTATACAATTATGGATGGACTGCCGAGTGCCGACACAGAGGTAGCTACAGCCGTGGACTAACGTACTGTGTCTGCTGCTAATATAGACTGGATGATTGATAATGAGATGAAATCAATATATATATGTATGTATATATAATATCACTAGTACTGCAGCCGGACAGGTAGATAATATATTTATTAGGTAATGATGACTGATGACGGACCTGCTGGACACTGTCAGCTCAGCAGCACCGCAGACTGCTACAGTAAGCTACTATACTATAGTAGTATGTACAAAGAAGAAAGAAAAAGAAAAAAACACGGGTAGGTGGTATACAATTATGGATGGACTGCCGAGTGCCGACACAGAGGTAGCTACAGCCGTGGACTAACGTACTGTGTCTGCTGCTAATATAGACTGGATGATTGATAATGAGATGAAATCAATATATATATGTATGTATATATAATATCACTAGTACTGCAGCCGGACAGGTAGATAATATATTTATTAGGTAATGATGACTGATGACGGACCTGCTGGACACTGTCAGCTCAGCAGCACCGCAGACTGCTACAGTAAGCTACTATACTATAGTAGTATGTACAAAGAAGAAAGAAAAAAAAAACCACGGGTAGGTGGTATACAATTATGGATGGACTGCCGAGTGCCGACACAGAGGTAGCTACAGCCGTGGACTAACGTACTGTGTCTGCTGCTAATATAGACTGGATGATTGATAATGAGATGAAATCAATATATATATGTATGTATATATAATATCACTAGTACTGCAGCCGGACAGGTAGATAATATATTTATTAGGTAATGATGACTGATGACGGACCTGCTGGACACTGTCAGCTCAGCAGCACCACAGACTGCTACAGTAAGCTACTATACTATAGTAGTATGTACAAAGAAGAAAGAAAAAGAAAAAAACACGGGTAGGTGGTATACAATTATGGATGGACTGCCGAGTGCCGACACAGAGGTAGCTACAGCCGTGGACTAACGTACTGTGTCTGCTGCTAATATAGACTGGATGATTGATAATGAGATGAAATCAATATATATATGTATGTATATATAATATCACTAGTACTGCAGCCGGACAGGTAGATAATATATTTATTAGGTAATGATGACTGATGACGGACCTGCTGGACACTGTCAGCTCAGCAGCACCGCAGACTGCTACAGTAAGCTACTATACTATAGTAGTATGTACAAAGAAGAAAGAAAAAAAAAACCACGGGTAGGTGGTATACAATTATGGATGGACTGCCGAGTGCCGACACAGAGGTAGCTACAGCCGTGGACTAACGTACTGTGTCTGCTGCTAATATAGACTGGATGATTGATAATGAGATGAAATCAATATATATATGTATGTATATATAATATCACTAGTACTGCAGCCGGACAGGTAGATAATATATTTATTAGGTAATGATGACTGATGACGGACCTGCTGGACACTGTCAGCTCAGCAGCACCACAGACTGCTACAGTAAGCTACTATACTATAGTAGTATGTACAAAGAAGAAAGAAAAAAAAAAACCACGGGTAGGTGGTATACAATTATGGATGGACTGCTGAGTGCCGACACAGAGGTAGCTACAGCCGTGGACTAACGTACTGTGTCTGCTGCTAATATAGACTGGATGATTGATAATGAGATGAAATCAATATATATATGTATGTATATATAATATCACTAGTACTGCAGCCGGACAGGTAGATAATATATTTATTAGGTAATGATGACTGATGACGGACCTGCTGGACACTGTCAGCTCAGCAGCACCGCAGACTGCTACAGTAAGCTACTATACTCTATAGTAGTATGTACAAAGAAGAAAGAAAAAAAAAAAAACACGGGTAGGTGGTATACAATTATGGATGGACTGCCGAGTGCCGACAGAGGTAGCTACAGCCGTGGACTAACGTACTGTGTCTGCTGCTAATATAGAGTCTAGACTGGATGATAAATTATTGATAATGAGATGAAATCAATATAATATCACTAGTACTGCAGCCGGACAGGTACTATATATATTTATTATGTAATGACTGATGACGGACCTGCTGGACACTGTCAGGTCAGCACAGCACCGCAGACTGCTACAGTAAGCTACTATAGTAGTATGTATAAAGAAGAATGAAAAAAAAAAAAACCACGGGTAGGTGGTATACAATATTATATATATATATATATATATATATATATTATATACAATTATATATATATATATATATATATATATATTAAACTGGTGGTGATTGATTATTAAACTGGTGGTCACTTCAGGACAGGTCACGTTGCAACTTGCAACTAGTACTCCGAGGCCTAAGCAGACAATCACAAAATATATTATTATACTGGTGGTCAGTGTGGTCACAACTAGAGATGAGCGGGTTCGGTTTCTCTGAAACCGAACCCGCACGAACTTCATGTTTTTTTCACGGGTCCGAGCAGACTCGGATCCTCCCGCCTTGCTCGGTTAACCCGAGCGCGCCCGAACGTCATCATGACGCTGTCGGATTCTCGCGAGACTCGGATTCTATATAAGGAGCCGCGCGTCGCCGCCATTTTCACACGTGCATTGAGATTGATAGGGAGAGGACGTGGCTGGCGTCCTCTCCATTAGAAATTAGATTAGAAGAGAGAGAGAGATTGTGCAGAGTCAGACAGAGTTTACCACAGTGACCAGTGCAGTTGTTGTTAGTTAACTTTTATTTATTTTAATATAATATATCCGTTCTCTGCTATATCCGTTCTCTGCCTGAAAAAAAACGATACACAGCAGCAGCCAGTCACACAGTGTGACTCAGTCTGTGTGCACTCAGCTCAGCCCAGTGTGCTGCACATCAATGTATAAAAGGCAAAGCTTATAATAATTGTGGGGGAGACTGGGGAGCACTGCAGGTTGTTATAGCAGGAGCCCCCAGGAGTACATAATATTATATTAATTTAAAATTAAACAGTGCACACTTTTGCTGCAGGAGTGCCACTGCCAGTGTGACTAGTGGTGACCAGTGCCTGACCACCAGTATAGTAGTATATTGTTGTATGTATTGTATACTATCTCTTTATCAACCAGTCTATATTAGCAGCAGACACAGTACAGTGCGGTAGTTCACGGCTGTGGCTACCTCTGTGTCGGCAGTCGGAACTCGGCAGGCAGTCCGTCCATCCATAATTGTATTACAATATATACCACCTAACCGTGGTATTTTTTTTTCTTTCTTTATACCGTCGTCATAGTGTCATACTAGTTGTTACGAGTATACTACTATCTCTTTATCAACCAGTGTACAGTGCGGTAGTTCACGGCTGTGGCTACCTCTGTGTCGGCAGTCGGCAGGCAGTCCGTCCATCCATAATTGTATTATTATTATAATATATACCACCTAACCGTGGTTTTTTTTCCATTCTTTATACCGTCATAGTGTCATACTAGTTGTTACGAGTATACTACTATCTCTTTATCAACCAGTGTACAGTGCGGTAGTTCACGGCTGTGGCTACCTCTGTGTCGGCAGTCGGCAGGCAGTCCGTCCATCCATAATTGTATTATTATTATAATATATACCACCTAACCGTGGTTTTTTTTTCATTCTTTATACCGTCGTCATAGTGTCATACTAGTTGTTACGAGTATACTACTATCTCTTTATCAACCAGTGTACAGTGCGGTAGTTCACGGCTGTGGCTACCTCTGTGTCGGCAGTCGGCAGGCAGTCCGTCCATCCATAATTGTATTATTATTATAATATATACCACCTAACCGTGGTTTTTTTTTCATTCTTTATACCGTCGTCATAGTGTCATACTAGTTGTTACGAGTATACTACTATCTCTTTATCAACCAGTGTACAGTGCGGTAGTTCACGGCTGTGGCTACCTCTGTGTCGGCAGTCGGCAGGCAGTCCGTCCATCCATAATTGTATTATTATTATAATATATACCACCTAACCGTGGTTTTTTTTTCATTCTTTATACCGTCGTCATAGTGTCATACTAGTTGTTACGAGTATACTACTATCTCTTTATCAACCAGTGTACAGTGCGGTAGTTCACGGCTGTGGCTACCTCTGTGTCGGCAGTCGGCAGGCAGTCCGTCCATCCATAATTGTATTATTATTATAATATATACCACCTAACTGTGGTATTTTTTTTTCTTTCTTTATACCGTCGTCATAGTGTCATACTAGTTGTTACGAGTATACTACTATCTCTTTATCAACCAGTGTACAGTGCGGTAGTTCACGGCTGTGGCTACCTCTGTGTCGGCAGTCGGCAGGCAGTCCGTCCATCCATAATTGTATTATTATTATAATATATACCACCTAACCGTGGTTTTTTTTTCATTCTTTATACCGTCGTCATAGTGTCATACTAGTTGTTACGAGTATACTACTATCTCTTTATCAACCAGTGTACAGTGCGGTAGTTCACGGCTGTGGCTACCTCTGTGTCGGCAGTCGGCAGGCAGTCCGTCCATCCATAATTGTATTATTATTATAATATATACCACCTAACCGTGGTTTTTTTATACCACCTAACCGTGGCAGTCCGTCCATAATTGTATACTAGTATCCAATCCATCCATCTCCATTGTTTACCTGAGGTGCCTTTTAGTTCTGCCTATAAAATATGGAGAACAAAAAAGTTGAGGTTCCAAAATTAGGGAAAGATCAAGATCCACTTCCACCTCGTGCTGAAGCTGCTGCCACTAGTCATGGCCGAGACGATGAAATGCCAGCAACGTCGTCTGCCAAGGCCGATGCCCAATGTCATAGTACAGAGCATGTCAAATCCAAAACACCAAATATCAGAAAAAAAAGGACTCCAAAACCTAAAATAAAATTGTCGGAGGAGAAGCGTAAACTTGCCAATATGCCATTTACCACACGGAGTGGCAAGGAACGGCTGAGGCCCTGGCCTATGTTCATGGCTAGTGGTTCAGCTTCACATGAGGATGGAAGCACTCAGCCTCTCGCTAGAAAACTGAAAAGACTCAAGCTGGCAAAAGCACCGCAAAGAACTGTGCGTTCTTTGAAATCCCAAATCCACAAGGAGAGTCCAATTGTGTCGTTTGCGATGCCTGACCTTCCCAACACTGGACGTGAAGAGCATGCGCCTTCCACTATTTGCATGCCCCCTGCAAGTGCTGGAAGGAGCACCCGCAGTCCAGTTCCTGATAGTCAGATTGAAGATGTCAGTGTTGAAGTACACCAGGATGAGGAGGATATGGGTGTTGCTGGCGCTGGGGAGGAAATTGACCAGGAGGATTCTGATGGTGAGGTGGTTTGTTTAAGTCAGGCACCCGGGGAGACACCTGTTGTCCGTGGGAGGA
The DNA here is from genome assembly GCF_028390025.1 of Pseudophryne corroboree. Lineage (NCBI taxonomy): Eukaryota > Metazoa > Chordata > Amphibia > Anura > Myobatrachidae > Pseudophryne > Pseudophryne corroboree. The sequence continues at coordinate 818,511,343 of NC_086449.1, read as the reverse complement.
ATATGGCCGTTGACATGCCAGGTGAAAATACCAAAAAAATCAGCTCTTCGGTGTGGAGGTATTTCACCAGAAATGCGGACAACAGGTGTCAAGCCGTGTGTTCCCTTTGTCAAGCTGTAATAAGTAGGGGTAAGGACGTTAACCACCTCGGAACATCCTCCCTTATACGTCACCTGCAGCGCATTCATAATAAGTCAGTGACAAGTTCAAAAACTTTGGGTGACAGCGGAAGCAGTCCACTGACCAGTAAATCCCTTCCTCTTGTAACCAAGCTCACGCAAACCACCCCACCAACTCCCTCAGTGTCAATTTCCTCCTTCCCCAGGAATGCCAATAGTCCTGCAGGCCATGTCACTGGCAAGTCTGACGAGTCCTTTCCTGCCTGGGATTCCTCCGATGCATCCTTGCGTGTAACGCCTACTGCTGCTGGCGCTGCTGTTGTTGCCGCTGGGAGTCGATGGTCATCCCAGAGGGGAAGTCGTAAGCCCACTTGTACTACTTCCAGTAAGCAATTGACTGTTCAACAGTCCTTTGCGAGGAAGATGAAATATCACAGCAGTCATCCTACTGCAAAGCGGATAACTGAGTCCTTGACAACTATGTTGGTGTTAGACGTGCGTCCGGTATCCGCCGTTAGTTCACAGGGAACTAGACAATTTATTGAGGCAGTGTGCCCCCGTTACCAAATACCATCTAGGTTCCACTTCTCTAGGCAGGCGATACCGAGAATGTACACGGACGTCAGAAAAAGACTCACCAGTGTCCTAAAAAATGCAGTTGTACCCAATGTCCACTTAACCACGGACATGTGGACAAGTGGAGCAGGGCAGGGTCAGGACTATATGACTGTGACAGCCCACTGGGTAGATGTATGGACTCCCGCCGCAAGAACAGCAGCGGCGGCACCAGTAGCAGCATCTCGCAAACGCCAACTCTTTCCTAGGCAGGCTACGCTTTGTATCACCGCTTTCCAGAATACGCACACAGCTGAAAACCTCTTACGGCAACTGAGGAAGATCATCGCGGAATGGCTTACCCCAATTGGACTCTCCTGTGGATTTGTGGCATCGGACAACGCCAGCAATATTGTGTGTGCATTAAATATGGGCAAATTCCAGCACGTCCCATGTTTTGCACATACCTTGAATTTGGTGGTGCAGAATTTTTTAAAAAACGACAGGGGCGTGCAAGAGATGCTGTCGGTGGCCAGAAAAATTGCGGGACACTTTCGGCGTACAGGCACCACGTACAGAAGACTGGAGCACCACCAAAAACTACTGAACCTGCCCTGCCATCATCTGAAGCAAGAAGTGGTAACGAGGTGGAATTCAACCCTCTATATGCTTCAGAGGTTGGAGGAGCAGCAAAAGGCCATTCAAGCCTATACAATTGAGCACGATATAGGAGATGGAATGCACCTGTCTCAAGTGCAGTGGAGAATGATTTCAACGTTGTGCAAGGTTCTGATGCCCTTTGAACTTGCCACACGTGAAGTCAGTTCAGACACTGCCAGCCTGAGTCAGGTCATTCCCCTCATCAGGCTTTTGCAGAAGAAGCTGGAGGCATTGAAGAAGGAGCTAACACGGAGCGATTCCGCTAGGCATGTGGGACTTGTGGATGCAGCCCTTAATTCGCTTAACAAGGATTCACGGGTGGTCAATCTGTTGAAATCAGAGCACTACATTTTGGCCACCGTGCTCGATCCTAGATTTAAAGCCTACCTTGGATCTCTCTTTCCGGCAGACACAGGTCTGCTGGGGTTGAAAGACCTGCTGGTGACAAAATTGTCAAGTCAAGCGGAACGCGACCTGTCAACATCTCCTCCTTCACATTCTCCCGCAACTGGGGGTGCGAGGAAAAGGCTCAGAATTCCGAGCCCACCCGCTGGCGGTGATGCAGGGCAGTCTGGAGCGACTGCTGATGCTGACATCTGGTCCGGACTGAAGGACCTGACAACGATTACGGACATGTCGTCTACTGTCACTGCATATGATTCTCTCAACATTGATAGAATGGTGGAGGATTATATGAGTGACCGCATCCAAGTAGGCACGTCACACAGTCCGTACTTATACTGGCAGGAAAAAGAGGCAATTTGGAGGCCCTTGCACAAACTGGCTTTATTCTACCTAAGTTGCCCTCCCACAAGTGTGTACTCCGAAAGAGTGTTTAGTGCCGCCGCTCACCTTGTCAGCAATCGGCGTACGAGGTTACATCCAGAAAATGTGGAGAAGATGATGTTCATTAAAATGAATTATAATCAATTCCTCCGCGGAGACATTGACCAGCAGCAATTGCCTCCACAAAGTACACAGGGAGCTGAGATGGTGGATTCCAGTGGGGACGAATTGATAATCTGTGAGGAGGGGGATGTACACGGTGATATATCGGAGGGTGAAGATGAGGTGGACATCTTGCCTCTGTAGAGCCAGTTTGTGCAAGGAGAGATTAATTGCTTCTTTTTTGGGGGGGGTCCAAACCAACCCGTCATATCAGTCACAGTCGTGTGGCAGACCCTGTCACTGAAATGATGGGTTGGTTAAAGTGTGCATGTCCTGTTTTGTTTATACAACATAAGGGTGGGTGGGAGGGCCCAAGGATAATTCCATCTTGCACCTCTTTTTTCTTTTCTTTTTCTTTGCATCATGTGCTGATTGGGGAGGGTTTTTTGGAAGGGACATCCTGCGTGACACTGCAGTGCCACTCCTAGATGGGCCCGGTGTTTGTGTCGGCCACTAGGGTCGCTAATCTTACTCACACAGCTACCTCATTGCGCCTCTTTTTTTCTTTGCGTCATGTGCTGTTTGGGGAGGGTTTTTTGGAAGGGACATCCTGCGTGACACTGCAGTGCCACTCCTAGATGTGCCCGGTGTTTGTGTCGGCCACTAGGGTCGCTAATCTTACTCACACAGTCAGCTACCTCATTGCGCCTCTTTTTTTCTTTGCGTCATGTGCTGTTTGGGGAGGGTTTTTTGGAAGGGCCATCCTGCGTGACACTGCAGTGCCACTCCTAGATGGGCCCGGTGTTTGTGTCGGCCACTAGGGTCGCTAATCTTACTCACACAGCTACCTCATTGCGCCTCTTTTTTTCTTTGCGTCATGTGCTGTTTGGGGAGGGTTTTTTGGAAGGGACATCCTGCGTGACACTGCAGTGCCACTCCTAGATGGGCCCGGTGTTTGTGTCGGCCACTAGGGTCGCTTATCTTTCTCACACAGCTACCTCATTGCGCCTCTTTTTTTCTTTGCGTCATGTGCTGTTTGGGGAGGGTTTTTTGGAAGGGACATCCTGCGTGACACTGCAGTGCCACTCCTAGATGGGCCCGGTGTTTGTGTCGGCCACTAGGGTCGCTTATCTTTCTCACACAGTCAGCTACCTCATTGCGCCTCTTTTTTTCTTTGCGTCATGTGCTGTTTGGGGAGGGTTTTTTGGAAGGGACATCCTGCGTGACACTGCAGTGCCACTCCTAGATGGGCCCGGTGTTTGTGTCGGCCACTAGGGTCGCTTATCTTTCTCACACAGTCAGCTACCTCATTGCGCCTCTTTTTTTCTTTGCGTCATGTGCTGTTTGGGGAGGGTTTTTTGGAAGGGACATCCTGCGTGACACTGCAGTGCCACTCCTAGATGGGCCCGGTGTTTGTGTCGGCCACTAGGGTCGCTTATCTTTCTCACACAGTCAGCTACCTCATTGCGCCTCTTTTTTTCTTTGCGTCATGTGCTGTTTGGGGAGGGTTTTTTGGAAGGGACATCCTGCGTGACACTGCAGTGCCACTCCTAGATGGGCCCGGTGTTTGTGTCGGCCACTAGGGTCGCTAATCTTACTCACACAGCTACCTCATTGCGCCTCTTTTTTTCTTTGCGTCATGTGCTGTTTGGGGAGGGTTTTTTGGAAGGGACATCCTGCGTGACACTGCAGTGCCACTCCTAGATGGGCCCGGTGTTTGTGTCGGCCACTAGGGTCGCTTATCTTACTCACACAGCGACCTCGGTGCAAATTTTAGGACTAAAAATAATATTGTGAGGTGTGATGTGTTCAGAATAGGCTGAAAATGAGTGTAAATTATGTTTTTTGAGGTTAATAATACTTTGGGATCAAAATTACCCCCAAATTCTATGATTTAAGCTGTTTTTTAGGGTTTTTTGAAAAAAACACCCGAATCCAAAACACACCCGAATCCGACAAAAAAATTCGGTGAGGTTTTGCCAAAACGCGGTCGAACCCAAAACACGGCCGCGGAACCGAACCCAAAACCAAAACACAAAACCCGAAAAATTTCAGGCGCTCATCTCTAGTCACAACAATGGCAGTGTGGCACTGACTCTGGCAGCAAAAGTGTGCACTGTACGTAATATGTACTCCTGAGTCCTGCTCTCAGACTCTAACTGCTCCCCACTGTCAGTGTCTCCCCCACAAGTCAGATAATACACTTACAGTCACACTATCTAATCTATAAATATCACTTCAGCAAGTAGTATAGTAGTATACAGTAGTACTCCTCCTAATAATGCTCCCCGAAAATACTGTGTCTCTCTCTTCTCTAAACGGAGAGGACGCCAGCCACATCCTCTCCCTATGACGCTCAATGCACGTGTGAAAATGGCGGCGACGCGCGGCTCCTTATATAGAATCCGAGTCTCGCGATAGAATCCGAGCCTCGCGAGAATCCGACAGCGTGATGATGACGTTCGGGCGCGCTCGGGTTAGCCGAGCAAGGCGGGAAGATCCGAGCCTGCTCGGACCGGTGTAAAAAACCTGAAGTTCGGGCGGGTTCGGATTCAGAGGAACCGAACCCGCTCATCTCTACCTGGCGCCCTAACTCCGTTGTCTCGCCCGTGTTGTCAGAAATCCCCTGCGAGACTATGGTTGCTTGAGCCCATGGCAGCCGCGTTTGAAGGGCGGATTATGTCTGCCCAACTCCGATGCCCCCTCAGGTCTTAATGGGAGACAAAGGGAAATCCGAGACAGGGTGATAACAAGGGGCCCTCTGACTAAACAACCAGGCCAGGGGCTACAAGCTAACTGACTAAACCTGAGGTATGTGCGGTAACCCGCCAGGGAAAAGGACAACCAAAATCCACTAGTCCGTACTCCTACCCAGCACCGCTGGATACCAGAGTGGATCTGTGGGAGCGGAATCCTCCGCAAAAGCTCCGAAACACAAATAATAAATGACAAATAATAAAGCGGCCCAAGCCGCAACACACGGCTACGCCGTGACTCACGAACACCACTGGATGTTCAAAAGGTGCTCAGTCAGGACTCCAGGAACAGATGACGACTTCCGAGTACAGGACAACTGAGAACAGGAACGACCGGATACAGCAGGACTGGAAACACTCACAGCAAACAGATTCAGCATGCAGGAAGCTATTACCGGCGTCTGTGAGAAGCCCAGGAAGTGTATTTAACAGGGAGTCCTCCAATCAGCTGTTTGGAGGCTGATTGGATTAGATGCCATACAGCTGCCAAGCTGCATGGCCAGGAAAACAGATATCTATTAATTAAATTGAACCCAGCAACGGGGAAACGCAGTCCGTAAGTGGCGTCCCCGTTGCTAGGGTCCGTGCGGCTCCGTGCGCCCGGCGTCTAGCGTTGCCAGGGAGCCGGCGGCTGTACGCGCACGGCGTCCCTGGTTGCTAGGCGCCGGGCCGCACCGACGAGCGGACCCCGGCGCCTAACAAACCCTAGCCTTCTTCCGTAGCCTAACCCTGACACTCCCGTCCTCAGCCTAACCCTAACCTTCTTCCGTAGCCTAACCCTAACCCTCCCGCCCATAGCCTAACTCTAACCTTCTTCCATATCCTAACCATGACACTCCCGTCCGCGGCCTACCCCTAACCTTGTTCTGCAGCCTATCCCTAACACTCCCATCCGCGGCCTTACCCTAACCTTCCGCAGCCTAACCCTGACACTCCCGTCCATAGCCTAACCATAACCTTCTTATGAAGTCTAACCCTAACCCTCCCATCCATAGCCTAACTCACCTTCCGTAGCATAACCCTAATCCTCCCGTCCGTAGCCTAACTTTAACCTTCTTCCGTAGCCTAACCCTAACCCTCCTGTCCGTAGCCTAACTCTAACCTTCTTCCGTAGCCTAACCCTCCCATCCATAGCCTAACTCACCTTCCGTAGCATAACCCTAACCCTCCCGCCTATAGCCTAACTCTAACCTACTTCCGTAGCCTAACCATGACACTCCCGTCCGCGGCCTACCCCTAACATTGTTCCGCAGCCTAACCCTAACACTCCCGTCCGCGGCCTAACCCTAACCTTCTTCCGCAGCCTAGCCCTGACACTCCCGTCCATAACCTAATTATAACCTTCTTATGTAGTCTAACCCTCCCATCCATAGCCTAACTCACCTTCCGTAGCATAACCCTAACCCTCCCGTCCGTAGCCTAACTTTAACCTTTTTCCGTAGCCTAACCCTAACCCTCCTGTCCGTGGCCTAACTCCAACCTTCTTCCGTAGCCTAACCCTGACACTCCCATCCGTAGCCTAACTCTAACCTTCTTCCGTAGCCTAACCCTAACACTCCCGTCCGTAGCCTGACCCTAATATCATCATTCTGACAATGTTGTTACTAGAGATGAGCGGGTTCGGTTTCTCTGAATCCGAACCCGCACGAACTTCATGTTTTTTTTCACGGGTCCGAGCGACTCGGATCTTCCCGCCTTGCTCGGTTAACCCGAGCGCGCCCGAACGTCATCATGACGCTGTCGGATTCTCGCGAGACTCGGATTCTATATAAGGAGCCACGCGTCGCCGCCATTTTCACACGTGCATTGAGATTGATAGGGAGAGGACGTGGCTGGCGTCCTCTCCATTTAGATTAGAAGAGAGAGAGAGAGAGATTGACCTGATTTACTGGAGCTTAGGAGTACTGTAGAACTGTAGAGAGTGCAGAGTTTACTAGTGACTGACCACAGTGACCACCAGACAGTGCAGTTTTATTTAATATATCCGTTCTCTGCCTGAAAAAAACGATACACAGTGACTCAGTCACATACCATATCTGTGTGCACTGCTCAGCCCAGTGTGCTGCATCATCTATGTATATATCTGACTGTGCTCAGCTCACACATCTTATAATTGTGGGGGAGACTGGGGAGCACTGCAGTGCCAGTTATAGGTTATAGCAGGAGCCAGGAGTACATATTATTATTAAAATTAAACAGTGCACACTTTTGCTGCAGGAGTGCCACTGCCAGTGTGACTGACCAGTGACCTGACCACACTGACCACCAGTATAGTTAGTAGTATAGTATACTATATTGTGATTGCCTGAAAAAGTTAAACACTCGTCGTGTGACTTCACTTGTGTGGTGTTTTTTTTTTTATTCTATAAAAAACTCATTCTGCTGACAGACAGTGTCCAGCAGGTCCGTCATTATATAATATATACCTGTCCGGCTGCAGTAGTGATATATATATATTTTTTATATCATTATTTATCATCCAGTCGCAGCAGACACAGTAAAGTAGTTCACGGCTGTAGCTACCTCTGTGTCGGCACTCGGCAGTCCGTCCATAATTGTATACCACCTACCCGTGGTTTTTTTTTCTTTCTTCTTTATACATACATACTACTACTACATCTCTTTATCAACCAGTCTATATTAGCAGCAGACACAGTACAGTACGGTAGTCCACGGCTGTAGCTACCTCTGTGTCGGCACTCGGCAGTCCGTCCATAATTGTATACCACCTACCCGTGTTTTTTTTTCTTTCTTCTTTATACATACATACTACTACTACTACATCTCTTTATCAACCAGTCTATATTAGCAGCAGACACAGTACAGTACGGTAGTCCACGGCTGTAGCTACCTCTGTGTCGGCACTGGGCAGTCCGTCCATAATTGTATACCACCTACCCGTGGTTTTTTTTTCTTTCTTCTTTATACATACATACTACTACTACATCTCTTTATCAACCAGTCTATATTAGCAGCAGACACAGTACAGTACGGTAGTCCACGGCTGTAGCTACCTCTGTGTCGGCACTGGGCAGTCCGTCCATAATTGTATACCACCTACCCGTGGTTTTTTTTTCTTTCTTCTTTATACATACATACTACTACTACATCTCTTTATCAACCAGTCTATATTAGCAGCAGACACAGTACAGTACGGTAGTCCACGGCTGTAGCTACCTCTGTGTCGGCACTCGGCAGTCCGTCCATAATTGTATACCACCTACCCGTGGTTTTTTTTTCTTTCTTCTTTATACATACATACTACTACTACATCTCTTTATCAACCAGTCTATATTAGCAGCAGACACAGTACAGTACGGTAGTCCACGGCTGTAGCTACCTCTGTGTCGGCACTGGGCAGTCCGTCCATAATTGTATACCACCTACCCGTGGTTTTTTTTTCTTTCTTCTTTATACATACATACTACTACTACATCTCTTTATCAACCAGTCTATATTAGCAGCAGACACAGTACAGTACGGTAGTCCACGGCTGTAGCTACCTCTGTGTCGGCACTGGGCAGTCCGTCCATAATTGTATACCACCTACCCGTGTTTTTTTTTTCTTTCTTCTTTATACATACATACTACTACTACATCTCTTTATCAACCAGTCTATATTAGCAGCAGACACAGTACAGTACGGTAGTCCACGGCTGTAGCTACCTCTGTGTCGGCACTGGGCAGTCCGTCCATAATTGTATACCACCTACCCGTGGTTTTTTTTTCTTTCTTCTTTATACATACATACTACTACTACATCTCTTTATCAACCAGTCTATATTAGCAGCAGACACAGTACAGTACGGTAGTCCACGGCTGTAGCTACCTCTGTGTCGGCACTGGGCAGTCCGTCCATAATTGTATACCACCTACCCGTGGTTTTTTTTTCTTTCTTCTTTATACATACATACTACTACTACATCTCTTTATCAACCAGTCTATATTAGCAGCAGACACAGTACAGTACGGTAGTCCATGGCTGTAGCTACCTCTGTGTCGGCACTCGGCAGTCCGTCCATAATTGTATACCACCTACCCGTGGTTTTTTTTTCTTTCTTCTTTATACATACATACTACTACTACATCTCTTTATCAACCAGTCTATATTAGCAGCAGACACAGTACAGTACGGTAGTCCACGGCTGTAGCTACCTCTGTGTCGGCACTCGGCAGTCCATCCATAATTGTATACTAGTATCCATCCATCTCCATTGTTTACCTGAGGTGCCTTTTAGTTGTGCCTATTAAAATATGGAGAACAAAAATGTTGAGGTTCCAAAATTAGGGAAAGATCAAGATCCACTTCCACCTCGTGCTGAAGCTGCTGCCACTAGTCATGGCCGAGACGATGAAATGCCAGCAACGTCGTCTGCCAAGGCCGATGCCCAATGTCATAGTACAGAGCATGTCAAATCCAAAACACCAAATATCAGTAAAAAAAGGACTCCAAAACCTAAAATAAAATTGTCGGAGGAGAAGCGTAAACTTGCCAATATGCCATTTACCACACGGAGTGGCAAGGAACGGCTGAGGCCCTGGCCTATGTTCATGGCTAGTGGTTCAGCTTCACATGAGGATGGAGGCACTCAGCCTCTCGATAGAAAAATGAAAAGACTCAAGCTGGCAAAAGCAGTAGCACCGCAAAGAACTGTGCGTTCTTCGAAATCCCAAATCCACAAGGAGAGTCCAATTGTGTCGGTTGCGATGCCTGACCTTCCCAACACTGACGTGAAGAGCATGCGCCTTCCAACCATTTGCACGCCCCCTGCAAGTGCTGGAAGGAGCACCCGCAGTCCAGTTCCTGATAGTCAGATTGAAGATGTCAGTGCCAGGATGAGGAGGATATGGGTGTTGCTGGCGCTGGGGAGGAAATTGACCAGGAGGATTCTGATGGTGAGGTGGTTTGTTTAAGTCAGGCACCCGGGGAGACACCTGTTGTCTGTGGGAGGAATAGGGCCGTTGACATGCCTGGTGAAAATACCAAAAAAATCAGCTCTTCGGTGTGGAAGTATTTCACCAGAAATGCGGACAACAGGTGTCAAGCCGTGTGTTCCCTTTGTCAAGCTGTAATAAGTAGGGGTAAGGACATTAACCACCTCGGAACATCCTCCCTTATACGTCACCTGCAGCGCATTCATAATAAGTCAGTGACAAGTTCAAAAACTTGGGCCGACAGCGGAAGCAGTCCACTGACCAGTAAATCCCTTCCTCTTGTAACCAAGCTCACGCAAACCACCCCACCAACTCCCTCAGTGTCAATTTCCTCCTTCCCCAGGAATGCCAATAGTCCTGCAGGCCATGTCACTGGCAATTCTGACGAGTCCTCTCCTGCCTGGGATTCCTCCGATGCATCCTTGCGTGTAACGCCTACTGCTGCTGGCGCTGCTGTTGTTGCTGCTGGGAGTCGATGGTCATCCCAGAGGGGAAGTCGTAAGCCCACTTGTACTACTTCCAGTAAGCAATTGACTGTCCAACAGTCCTTTGCGAGGAAGATGAAATATCACAGCAGTCATCCTGTTGCAAAGCGGATAACTGAGTCCTTGACAACTATGTTGGTGTTAGACGTGCGTCCGGTATCCGCCGTTAGTTCACAGGGAACTAGACAATTTATTGAGGCAGTGTGCCCCCGTTACCAAATACCATCTAGGTTCCACTTCTGTAGGCAGGCGATACCGAGAATGTACACGGACGTCAGAAAAAGACTCACCAGTGTCCTAAAAAATGCAGTTGTACCCAATGTCCACTTAACCACGGACATGTGGACAAGTGGAGCAGGGCAGGGTCAGGACTATATGACTGTGACAGCCCACTGGGTAGATGTATGGACTCCCGCCGCAAGAACAGCAGCGGCGGCACCAGTAGCAGCATCTCGCAAACGCCAACTCTTTCCTAGGCAGGCTACGCTTTGTATCACCGCTTTCCAGAATACGCACACAGCTGAAAACCTCTTACGGCAACTGAGGAAGATCATCGCAGAATGGCTTACCCCAATTGGACTCTCCTGTGGATTTGTGGCATCGGACAACGCCAGCAATATTGTGTGTGCATTAAATATGGGCAAATTCCAGCACGTCCCATGTTTTGCACATACCTTGAATTTGGTGGTGCAGAATTTTTTAAAAAACGACAGGGGCGTGCAAGAGATGCTGTCGGTGGCCAGAAGAATTGCGGGACACTTTCGGCGTACAGGCACCACGTACAGAAGACTGGAGCACCACCAAAAACTACTGAACCTGCCCTGCCATCATCTGAAGCAAGAAGTGGTAACGAGGTGGAATTCAACCCTCTATATGCTTCAGAGGTTGGAGGAGCAGCAAAAGGCCATTCAAGCCTATACAATTGAGCACGATATAGGAGGTGGAATGCACCTGTCTCAAGTGCAGTGGAGAATGATTTCAACGTTGTGCAAGGTTCTGATGCCCTTTGAACTTGCCACACGTGAAGTCAGTTCAGACACTGCCAGCCTGAGTCAGGTCATTCCCCTCATCAGGCTTTTGCAGAAGAAGCTGGAGGCATTGAAGAAGGAGCTAAAAGGGAGCGATTCCGCTAGGCATGTGGGACTTGTGGATGCAGCCCTTAATTCGCTTAACAAGGATTCACGGGTGGTCAATCTGTTGAAATCAGAGCACTACATTTTGGCCACCGTGCTCGATCCTAGATTTAAAACCTACCTTGGATCTCTCTTTCCGGCAGACACAAGTCTGCTGGGGTGCAAAGACCTGCTGGTGACAAAATTGTCAAGTCAAGCGGAACGCGACCTGTCAACATCTCCTCCTTCACATTCTCCCGCAACTGGGGGTGCGAGGAAAAGGCTCAGAATTCCGAGCCCACCCGCTGGCGGTGATGCAGGGCAGTCTGGAGCGACTGCTGATGCTGACATCTGGTCCGGACTGAAGGACCTGACAACGATTACGGACATGTCGTCTACTGTCACTGCATATGATTCTCTCAACATTGAAAGAATGGTGGAGGATTATATGAGTGACCGCATCCAAGTAGGCACGTCACACAGTCCGTACTTATACTGGCAAGAAAAAGAGGCAATTTGGAGGCCCTTGCACAAACTGGCTTTATTCTACCTAAGTTGCCCTCCCACAAGTGTGTACTCCGAAAGAGTGTTTAGTGCCGCCGCTCACCTTGTCAGCAATCGGCGTACGAGGTTACATCCAGAAAATGTGGAGAAGATGATGTTCATTAAAATGAATTATAATCAATTCCTCCGCGGAGACATTGACCAGCAGCAATTGCCTCCACAAAGTACACAGGGAGCTGAGATGGTGGATTCCAGTGGGGACGAATTGATAATCTGTGAGGAGGGGGATGTACACGGTGATATATCGGAGGATGATGATGAGGTGGACATCTTGCCTCTGTAGAGCCAGTTTGTGCAAGGAGAGATTAATTGCTTCTTTTTTGGTGGGGGTCCAAACCAACCCGTCATATCAGTCACAGTCGTGTGGCAGACCCTGTCACTGAAATGATGGGTTGGTTAAAGTGTGCATGTCCTGTTTATACAACATAAGGGTGGGTGGGAGGGCCCAAGGACAATTCCATCTTGCACCTCTTTTTTCTTTTATTTTTCTTTGCGTCATGTGCTGTTTGGGGAGGGTTTTTTGGAAGGGACATCCTGCGTGACACTGCAGTGCCACTCCTAGATGGGCCCGGTGTTTGTGTCGGCCACTAGGGTCGCTAATCTTACTCACACAGCTACCTCATTGCACCTCTTTTTTTCTTTGCGTCATGTGCTGTTTGGGGAGGGTTTTTTGGAAGGGACATCCTGCGTGACACTGCAGTGCCACTCCTAGATGGGCCAGGTGTTTGTGTCGGGCACTTGGGTCGCTGAGCTTAGTCACACAGCTACCTCATTGCACCTCTTTTTTTCTTTGCGTCATGTGCTGTTTGGGGAGTATTTTTTGGAAGGGCCATCCTGCGTGACACTGCAGTGCCACTCCTAGATGGGCCAGGTGTTTGTGTCGGCCACTAGGGTCGCTTAGCTTAGTCATCCAGCGACCTCGGTGCAAATTTTAGGACTAAAAATAATATTGTGAGGTGTGAGAGGTATTCAGAATAGACTGAAAATGAGTGGAAATTATGGTTTTTGAGGTTAATAATAATATGGGATCAAAATGACCCCCAAATTCTATGATTTAAGCTGTTTTTTAGGGTTTTTTGAAAAAAACACCCGAATCCAAAACACACCCGAATCCGACAAAAAAAATTCTGTGAGGTTTTGCCAAAACGCGGTCGAACCCAAAACACGGCCGCGGAACCGAACCCAAAACCAAAACACAAAACCCGAAAAATTTCAGGCGCTCATCTCTAGTTGTTACATTGCTTATTGACATTTTAACAATGTCAACGTTGTTATTGTCAATCTCCTGACTACATCATGGAGGAGAGACGGTAGGCTATAATTTTTCGTAGGGTGCAGAGAAACCTAGCACCGCTCGCTAATAGGACAGTATATCTCAAGACACACCCCCTGAGTGGCAATAGATACGCCCATAGGTGGAGCTAGACACGCCCTTTGGGTGGAACATGACACGCCCCCTCACATTCGCACTGCGTATTCTGCTAACACCTACAATCTCCCTGACACTAGTTTCCAAAAGTAGACAAGTACTGTATGGGTGTGTGTAACGTGTGTGTGCGTCTATAGCATCATCATGGTGTCACTGTTACCTGTTTCTGAGACAAATGAAGCCTTACGTAGACTCTGTAACTGGACTACATGTAAAAAAAGTGAAGGTAATCAGAATAATTAGGTGGCAAATGATTGGCTGAGATGTTACCTTGTCTGTTTTAAAGGAAAAATGTTCATCAAAGTCACTTTTATTACTTCCTGGCGGTCACATGAATTTCCTTTATATCGGTGATTAGTGACTGACAGCTGACAGTCATCATATAGTGACAGAACAATGAATGTTGAGGTCCTTGGAGGTGACGCTGTTACTATCACGTTATGTAGTGTTATCACTACTGACACTGTTGTCCATAAAGATTACTAATGTTTTTCATACTTGCGTAATCTCCTGGATTCCCGGGAGGCTCCCCAAAAATCGTCTGTCACTCCCGGCCCCCCAGAAGGGCAGGCAAGTCTTCTGATGCTAGCATCACCCCTTGCACTCCCGCAGACACCCCCCTGCACCCCCCCCCCCCCCCCCCACCCCAGATTTCCCAGCAGCCATCCTTGAAAGTGAGAGTTCCAGGGAGGCCGATGATTCAATTTGCGCTGAACGCAACATTATAGCCCTGCCCCCGCTATTCAATGCCTGTATTCTGGGCAGTGAATAGCGGGGGCGGGGCTACAATGGTGCGATGGCATGTCCATGCCCCCACACCACGCACTCATATTGAGGCCACGCCCCCTGTTATACCGACCTGGCTGCACCCTTCCTCATGCGGCAGCCAGAGAGTCAGTAAGCTGTTACTGCCAACGAGTATCTTTGGTGGTGTTGCACATGGAAGAGTCACTGTCACTCCTGCTGTTTGTGGAAGTGTCAGTGTTGCTATTGCCAACTACAGTGTGAAGAATTGTAAGTAGAAGTTCTGTATAAATGATGCATGTAATATGGCCGGGGCATTTTTTATTTATGAAATAAAGGAACAAGTGGAAATATATTTCAGAACACAAATCTCTGCACATCTTTAAGAAAGTTCATTTGTTTTCCCCATAAAAAGGTCTTACATATCTTTTCCCTGACGTTATGTCAGAAGTCCGCCCATACAAGCACACACATAAATACCCACATATAGATTAATATCTCAGTTAGTACACAAAAGTGCCACGTTGGAAAATAAATAAATATGCCCATAGGTGGAGATAGACACGCCCTTTGGGCAGAGCATGACACTCCCCGGCATCGGCGCGACGCATGACACATTCTGTTCATAGGCGTGCGCAGGACATTTTATTAGGGGGTGCACCGTCGGAGTGTCATGTTTAGCACCACCTACTGGGCGTGTCTAGAACCACCTATTGGCACTCAAAGCAATATAAATCATATAACACAAGGGGCATGGCCACTGCAAATGGGGGCGTGTCAATATGACATGATACCTGTTTCTCATCACACTGGGAGCATTCCTTTCCATTCTATATTGTGTAGGAATATAACCAAGATCATCATCATGCAACAGAGGTTCAAGCAGACTTGTGTCACCTCCTGCCCTCTGCGTCTCTCAGCCACATCATCATGTCCTCCCTGTGTATCTCAGTCACACCCTCATCTCCCACCTGCGTCTCTCTGCCACACCATCTCCTCTCCTACCTGCATTGTCTCTTAGCCACATCATTATCTCCTCCCTGTGTCGTCTCTCATCCACACCATCATCTTCTGCCTGCGTCTCCCTGCCACGCATCTCTCACATTCCATCTTACTTTGTGACTCTCAGTCTCCCCCCTTCACTGTGTGACTCTCTGCCTCACATCCTTCACTCTGTCTCTCAGCCTGCCCCCATTCATTCTGTGTCTTTCAGCCTCACATCCTTCACTCTGTCTCTCAGCCTACCCCCATTCATTCTGTGTCTTTCAGCATCGCATCCGTCACTCTGTCTCTCAGCCTGCCCCCATTCATTCTGTGTCTTTCAGCCTCACATACTTCACTCTGTCTCTCAGCCTGCCCCCATTCATTCTGTGTCTTTCAGCCTTCCACCCTTCACTCTGTCTCTCAGCCTGCCCCCATTCATTCTGTGTCTTTCAGCCTCACATCCTTCACTCTGTCTCTCAGCCTGCCCCCATTCATTCTGTGTCTTTCAGCCTCCCACCCTTCACTCTGTCTCTCAGCCTGCCCCCATTCATTCTGTGTTTTTCAGCCTCACATCCTTCACTCTGTCTTTCAGCCTGCCCCCATTCATTCTGTGTCTTTCAGCCTCCCACCCTTCACTCTGTCTCTCAGCCTGCCCCCATTCATTCTGTGTCTTTCAGCCTCACATCCTTCACTCTGTCTCTCAGCCTGCCCCCATTCATTCTGTGTCTTTCAGCCTCCCACCCTTCACTCTGTCTCTCAGCCTGCCCCCATTAATTCTGTGTCTTTCAGCCTCACATCCTTCACTCTGTCTTTCAGCCTGCCCCCATTCATTCTGTGTCTTTCAGCCTCCCACCCCTTCACTCTGTCTCTCAGCCTGCCCCCATTCATTCTGTGTCTTTCAGCCTCACATCCTTCACTCTGTCTCTCAGCCTACCCCCATTCATTCTGTGTCTTTCAGCATCGCATCCGTCACTCTGTCTCTCAGCCTGCCCCCATTCATTCTGTGTCTTTCAGCCTCACATACTTCACTCTGTCTCTCAGCCTGCCCCCATTCATTCTGTGTCTTTCAGCCTTCCACCCTTCACTCTGTCTCTCAGCCTGCCCCCATTCATTCTGTGTCTTTCAGCCTCCCACCCTTCACTCTGTCTCTCAGCCTGCCCCCATTCATTCTGTGTCTTTCAGCCTCACGTCCTTCACTCTGTCTTTCAGCCTGCCCCCATTCATTCTGTGTCTTTCAGCCCCCCACCCTTCACTCTGTCTCTCAGCCTGCCCCCATTCATTCTGTGTCTTTCAGCCTCACATCCTTCACTCTGCTCTCAGCCTGCCCCCATTCATTCTGTGTCTTTCAGCCTCCCACCCTTCACTCTGTCTCTCAGCCTGCCCCCATTAATTCTGTGTCTTTCAGCCTCACATCCTTCACTCTGTCTTTCAGCCTGCCCCCATTCATTCTGTGTCTTTCAGCCTCCCACCCTTCACTCTGTCTCTCAGCCTGCCCCCATTCATTCTGTGTCTTTCAGCCTCACATCCTTCACTCTGTCTCTCAGCCTGCCCCCATTCATTCTGTGTCTTTCAGCCTCCCACCCTTCACTCTGTCTCTCAGCCTGCCCCCATTCATTCTGTGTCTTTCAGCCTCACATCCTTCACTCTGTCTCTCAGCCTGCCCCCATTCATTCTGTGTCTTTCAGCCTCCCACCCTTCACTCTGTCTCTCAGCCTGTCCCCATTCATTCTGTGTCTTTCAGCCTCACATCCTTCACTCTGTCTCTCAGCCTGCCCCCATTCATTCTGTGTCTTTCAGCCTCCCACCCTTCACTCTGTCTCTCAGCCTGCCCCCATTCATTCTGTGTCTTTCATCCTCCCACCCTTCACTCTGTCTCTCAGCCTGCCCCCATTCATTATGTGTCTTTCAGCCTCCCACCCTTCACTCTGTCTCTCAGCCTGCCCCCATTCATTCTGTGTCTTTCAGCCTCACATCCTTCACTCTGTCTTTCAGCCTGCCCCCATTCATTCTGTGTCTTTCAGCCTCCCACCCTTCACTCTGTCTCTCAGCCTGCCCCCATTCATTCTGTGTCTTTCAGCCTCACATCCTTCACTCTGTCTCTCAGCCTGCCCCCATTCATTCTGTGTCTTTCAGCCTCCCACCCTTCACTCTGTCTCTCAGCCTGCCCCCATTCATTCTGTGTCTTTCAGCCTCACATCCTTCACTCTGTCTCTCAGCCTGCCCCCATTCATTCTGTGTCTTTCAGCCTCCCACCCTTCACTCTGTCTCTCAGCCTGTCCCCATTCATTCTGTGTCTTTCAGCCTCACATCCTTCACTCTGTCTCTCAGCCTGCCCCCATTCATTCTGTGTCTTTCAGCCTCCCACCCTTCACTCTGTCTCTCAGCCTGCCCCCATTCATTCTGTGTCTTTCAGCCTCCCACCCTTCACTCTGTCTCTCAGCCTGCCCCCATTCATTCTGTGTCTTTCAGCCTCACACCCTTCACTCTGTCTCTCAGCCTGCCCCCATTCATTCTGTGTCTTTCAGCCTCCCACCCTTCACTCTGTCTCTCAGCCTGCCCCCATTCATTCTGTGTCTTTCAGCCTCACATCCTTCACTCTGTATTTCAGCCTGCCCCCATTCATTCTGTGTCTTTCAGCCTCCCACCCTTCACTCTGTCTCTCAGCCTGCCCCCATTCATTCTGTGTCTTTCAGCCTCCCACCCTTCACTCTGTCTCTCAGCCTGCCCCTATTCATTCTGTGTCTTTCAGCCTCACATCCTTCACTCTGTCTTTCAGCCTGCCCCCATTCATTCTGTGTCTTTCAGCCTCCCACCCTTCACTCTGTCTCTCAGCCTGCCCCCATTCATTCTGTGTCTTTCAGCCTCGCATCCGTCACTCTGTCTCCCAGCCTGCCCCCATTCATTCTGTGTCTTTCAGCCTCGCATCCGTCACTCTGTCTCCCAGCCTGCCCCCATTCATTCTGTGTCTTTCAGCCTCACATCCTTCACTCTGTCTCTCAGCCTGCCCCCATTCATTCTGTGTCTTTCAGCCTCCCACCCTTCACTCTGTCTCTCAGCCTGCCCCCATTCATTCTGTGTCTTTCAGCCTCACATCCTTCACTCTGTCGCTCAGCCTGCCCCCATTCATTCTGTCTTTCAGCCTCCCACCCATCACTCTGTCTCTCAGCCTGCCCCCATTCATTCTGTGTCTTTCAGCCTCACATCCTTCACTCTGTCTTTCAGCCTGCCCCCATTCATTCTGTGTCTTTCAGCCTCCCACCCTTCACTCTGTCTGTCAGCCTGCCCCCATTCATTCTGTGCCTTTCAGCCTCGCATCCGTCACTCTGTCTCCCAGCCTGCCCTCATTCATTCTGTGTCTTTCAGCCTCACATCCTTCACTCTGTCTCTCAGCCTGCCCCCATTCATTCTGTGTCTTTCAGCCTCCCACCCTTCACTCTGTCTCTCAGCCTGCCCCCATTCATTCTGTGTCTTTCAGCCTCACATCCTTCACTCTGTCTCTCAGCCTGCCCCCATTCATTCTGTGTCTTTCAGCCTCACATCCTTCACTCTGTCTCTCAGCCTGCCCCCATTCATTCTGTGTCTTTCAGCCTCCCACCCTTCGCTCTGTCTTTCAGCCTGCCCCCATTCATTCTGTGTCTTTCAGCCTCCCACCCTTCACTCTGTCTCTCAGCCTGCCCCCATTCATTCTGTGTCTTTCAGCCTCCCACCCTTCGCTCTGTCTTTCAGCCTGCTCCCATTCATTCTGTGTCTTTCAGCCTCCCACCCTTCACTCTGTCTCTCAGCCTGCCCCCATTCATTCTGTGTCTTTCAGCCTCACATCCTTCACTCTGTCTCTCAGCCTGCCCCCATTCATTCTGTGTCTTTCAGCCTCCCACCCTTCACTCTGTCTCTCAGCCTGTCCCCATTCATTCTGTGTCTTTCAGCCTCACATCCTTCACTCTGTCTCTCAGCCTGCCCCCATTCATTCTGTGTCTTTCAGCCTCCCACCCTTCACTCTGTCTCTCAGCCTGCCCCCATTCATTCTGTGTCTTTCAGCCTCCCACCCTTCACTCTGTCTCTCAGCCTGCCCCCATTAATTCTGTGTCTTTTAGCCTCACACCCTTCACTCTGTCTCTCAGCCTGCCCCCATTCATTCTGTGTCTTTCAGCCCCCCACCCTTCACTCTGTCTCTCAGCCTGCCCCCATTCATTCTGTGTCTTTCAGCCTCACATCCTTCACTCTGCTCTCAGCCTGCCCCCATTCATTCTGTGTCTTTCAGCCTCCCACCCTTCACTCTGTCTCTCAGCCTGCCCCCATTAATTCTGTGTCTTTCAGCCTCACATCCTTCACTCTGTCTTTCAGCCTGCCCCCATTCATTCTGTGTCTTTCAGCCTCCCACCCTTCACTCTGTCTCTCAGCCTGCCCCCATTCATTCTGTGTCTTTCAGCCTCACATCCTTCACTCTGTCTCTCAGCCTGCCCCCATTCATTCTGTGTCTTTCAGCCTCCCACCCTTCACTCTGTCTCAGCCTGCCCCCATTCATTCTGTGTCTTTCAGCCTCACATCCTTCACTCTGTCTCTCAGCCTGCCCCCATTCATTCTGTGTCTTTCAGCCTCCCACCCTTCACTCTGTCTCTCAGCCTGTCCCCATTCATTCTGTGTCTTTCAGCCTCACATCCTTCACTCTGTCTCTCAGCCTGCCCCCATTCATTCTGTGTCTTTCAGCCTCCCACCCTTCACTCTGTCTCTCAGCCTGCCCCCATTCATTCTGTGTCTTTCATCCTCCCACCCTTCACTCTGTCTCTCAGCCTGCCCCCATTCATTATGTGTCTTTCAGCCTCCCACCCTTCACTCTGTCTCTCAGCCTGCCCCCATTCATTCTGTGTCTTTCAGCCTCACATCCTTCACTCTGTCTTTCAGCCTGCCCCCATTCATTCTGTGTCTTTCAGCCTCCCACCCTTCACTCTGTCTCTCAGCCTGCCCCCATTCATTCTGTGTCTTTCAGCCTCACATCCTTCACTCTGTCTCTCAGCCTGCCCCCATTCATTCTGTGTCTTTCAGCCTCCCACCCTTCACTCTGTCTCTCAGCCTGCCCCCATTCATTCTGTGTCTTTCAGCCTCACATCCTTCACTCTGTCTCTCAGCCTGCCCCCATTCATTCTGTGTCTTTCAGCCTCCCACCCTTCACTCTGTCTCTCAGCCTGTCCCCATTCATTCTGTGTCTTTCAGCCTCACATCCTTCACTCTGTCTCTCAGCCTGCCCCCATTCATTCTGTGTCTTTCAGCCTCCCACCCTTCACTCTGTCTCTCAGCCTGCCCCCATTCATTCTGTGTCTTTCAGCCTCCCACCCTTCACTCTGTCTCTCAGCCTGCCCCCATTCATTCTGTGTCTTTCAGCCTCACACCCTTCACTCTGTCTCTCAGCCTGCCCCCATTCATTCTGTGTCTTTCAGCCTCCCACCCTTCACTCTGTCTCTCAGCCTGCCCCCATTCATTCTGTGTCTTTCAGCCTCACATCCTTCACTCTGTATTTCAGCCTGCCCCCATTAATTCTGTGTCTTTCAGCCTCCCACCCTTCACTCTGTCTCTCAGCCTGCCCCCATTCATTCTGTGTCTTTCAGCCTCCCACCCTTCACTCTGTCTCTCACCCTGCCCCTATTCATTCTGTGTCTTTCAGCCTCACATCCTTCACTCTGTCTTTCAGCCTGCCCCCATTCATTCTGTGTCTTTCAGCCTCCCACCCTTCACTCTGTCTCTCAGCCTGCCCCCATTCATTCTGTGTCTTTCAGCCTCGCATCCGTCACTCTGTCTCCCAGCCTGCCCCCATTCATTCTGTGTCTTTCAGCCTCGCATCCGTCACTCTGTCTCCCAGCCTGCCCCCATTCATTCTGTGTCTTTCAGCCTCACATCCTTCACTCTGTCTCTCAGCCTGCCCCCATTCATTCTGTGTCTTTCAGCCTCCCACCCTTCACTCTGTCTCTCAGCCTGCCCCCATTCATTCTGTGTCTTTCAGCCTCACATCCTTCACTCTGTCTCTCAGCCTGCCCCCATTCATTCTGTCTTTCAGCCTCCCACCCATCACTCTGTCTCTCAGCCTGCCCCCATTCATTCTGTGTCTTTCAGCCTCACATCCTTCACTCTGTCTTTCAGCCTGCCCCCATTCATTCTGTGTCTTTCAGCCTCCCACCCTTCACTCTGTCTGTCAGCCTGCCCCCATTCATTCTGTGCCTTTCAGCCTCGCATCCGTCACTCTGTCTCCCAGCCTGCCCTCATTCATTCTGTGTCTTTCAGCCTCACATCCTTCACTCTGTCTTTCAGCCTGCCCCCATTCATTCTGTGTCTTTCAGCCTCCCACCCTTCACTCTGTCTCTCAGCCTGCCCCCATTCATTCTGTGTCTTTCAGCCTCACATCCTTCACTCTGTCTCTCAGCCTGCCCCCATTCATTCTGTGTCTTTCAGCCTCACATCCTTCACTCTGTCTCTCAGCCTGCCCCCATTCATTCTGTGTCTTTCAGCCTCCCACCCTTCGCTCTGTCTTTCAGCCTGCCCCCATTCATTCTGTGTCTTTCAGCCTCCCACCCTTCACTCTGTCTCTCAGCCTGCCCCCATTCATTCTGTGTCTTTCAGCCTCACATCCTTCACTCTGTCTCTCAGCCTGCCCCCATTCATTCTGTGTCTTTCAGCCTCCCACCCTTCACTCTGTCTCTCAGCCTGTCCCCATTCATTCTGTGTCTTTCAGCCTCACATCCTTCACTCTGTCTCTCAGCCTGCCCCCATTCATTCTGTGTCTTTCAGCCTCCCACCCTTCACTCTGTCTCTCAGCCTGCCCCCATTCATTCTGTGTCTTTCAGCCTCCCACCCTTCACTCTGTCTCTCAGCCTGCCCCCATTAATTCTGTGTCTTTCAGCCTCACACCCTTCACTCTGTCTCTCAGCCTGCCCCCATTCATTCTGTGTCTTTCAGCCTCCCACCCTTTACTCTGTCTCTCAGCCTGCCCCCATTCATTCTGTGTCTTTCAGCCTCACATCCTTCACTCTGTATTTCAGCCTGCCCCCATTCATTCTGTGTCTTTCAGCCTCCCACCCTTCACTCTGTCTCTCAGCCTGCCCCCATTCATTCTGTGTCTTTCAGCCTCCCACCCTTCACTCTGTCTCTCAGCCTGCCCCTATTCATTCTGTGTCTTTCAGCCTCACATCCTTCACTCTGTCTTTCAGCCTGCCCCCATTCATTCTGTGTCTTTCAGGCTCCCACCCTTCACTCTGTCTCTCAGCCTGCCCCCATTCATTCTGTGTCTTTCCGCCTCGCATCCGTCACTCTGTCTCCCAGCCTGCCCCCATTCATTCTGTGTCTTTCAGCCTCGCATCCGTCACTCTGTCTCCCAGCCTGCCCCCATTCATTCTGTGTCTTTCAGCCTCACATCCTTCACTCTGTCTCTAAGCCTGCCCCCATTCATTCTGTGTCTTTCAGCCTCCCACCCTTCACTCTGTCTCTCAGCCTGCCCCCATTCATTCTGTGTCTTTCAGCCTCACATCCTTCACTCTGTCTCTCAGCCTGCCCCCATTCATTCTGTGTCTTTCAGCCTCCCACCCTTCACTCTGTCTCTCAGCCTGCCCCCATTCATTCTGTGTCTTTCAGCCTCACATCCTTCACTCTGTCTTTCAGCCTGCCCCCATTCATTCTGTGTCTTTCAGCCTCCCACCCTTCACTCTGTCTGTCAGCCTGCCCCCATTCATTCTGTGCCTTTCAGCCTCGCATCCGTCACTCTGTCTCCCAGCCTGCCCTCATTCATTCTGTGTCTTTCAGCCTCACATCCTTCACTCTGTCTCTCAGCCTGCCCCCATTCATTCTGTGTCTTTCAGCCTCCCACCCTTCACTCTGTCTCTCAGCCTGCCCCCATTCATTCTGTGTCTTTCAGCCTCACATCCTTCACTCTGTCTCTCAGCCTGCCCCCATTCATTCTGTGTCTTTCAGCCTCACATCCTTCACTCTGTCTCTCAGCCTGCCCCCATTCATTCTGTGTCTTTCAGCCTCCCACCCTTCACTCTGTCTTTCAGCCTGCCCCCATTCATTCTGTGTCTTTCAGCCTCCCACCCTTCACTCTGTCTCTCAGCCTGCCCCCATTCATTCTGTGTCTTTCAGCCTCCCACCCTTCACTCTGTCTCTCAGCCTGCCCCCATTCATTCTGTGTCTTTCAGCCTCACATCCTTCACTCTGTCTCTCAGCCTGCCCCCATTCATTCTGTGTCTTTCAGCCTCCCACCCTTCACTCTGTCTCTCAGCCTGTCCCCATTCATTCTGTGTCTTTCAGCCTCACATCCTTCACTCTGTCTCTCAGCCTGCCCCCATTCATTCTGTGTCTTTCAGCCTCCCACCCTTCACTCTGTCTCTCAGCCTGCCCCCATTCATTCTGTGTCTTTCAGCATCGCATCCGTCACTCTGTCTCTCAGCCTGCCCCCATTCATTCTGTGTCTTTCAGCCTCACATACTTCACTCTGTCTCTCAGCCTGCCCCCATTCATTCTGTGTCTTTCAGCCTTCCACCCTTCACTCTGTCTCTCAGCCTGCCCCCATTCATTCTGTGTCTTTCAGCCTCCCACCCTTCACTCTGTCTCTCAGCCTGTCCCCATTCATTCTGTGTCTTTCAGCCTCACATCCTTCACTCTGTCTTTCAGCCTGCCCCCATTCATTCTGTGTCTTTCAGCCTCCCACCCTTCACTCTGTCTCTCAGCCTGCCCCCATTCATTCTGTGTCTTTCAGCCTCACATCCTTCACTCTGTCTCTCAGCCTGCCCCCATTCATTCTGTGTCTTTCAGCCTCCCACCCTTCACTCTGTCTCTCAGCCTGTCCCCATTCATTCTGTGTCTTTCAGCCTCACATCCTTCACTCTGTCTCTCAGCCTGCCCCCATTCATTCTGTGTCTTTCAGCCTCCCACCCTTCACTCTGTCTCTCAGCCTGCCCCCATTCATTCTGTGTCTTTCAGCATCGCATCCGTCACTCTGTCTCTCAGCCTGCCCCCATTCATTCTGTGTCTTTCAGCCTCACATACTTCACTCTGTCTCTCAGCCTGCCCCCATTCATTCTGTGTCTTTCAGCCTTCCACCCTTCACTCTGTCTCTCAGCCTGCCCCCATTCATTCTGTGTCTTTCAGCCTCCCACCCTTCACTCTGTCTCTCAGCCTGTCCCCATTCATTCTGTGTCTTTCAGCCTCACATCCTTCACTCTGTCTTTCAGCCTGCCCCCATTCATTCTGTGTCTTTCAGCCCCCCACCCTTCACTCTGTCTCTCAGCCTGCCCCCATTCATTCTGTGTCTTTCAGCCTCACATCCTTCACTCTGTCTTTCAGCCTGCCCCCATTCATTCTGTGTCTTTCAGCCCCCCACCCTTCACTCTGTCTCTCAGCCTGCCCCCATTCATTCTGTGTCTTTCAGCCTCCCACCCTTCACTCTGTCTCTCAGCCTGCCCCCATTAATTCTGTGTCTTTCAGCCTCACATCCTTCACTCTGTCTTTCAGCCTGCCCCCATTCATTCTGTGTCTTTCAGCCTCCCACCCTTCACTCTGTCTCTCAGCCTGCCCCCATTCATTCTGTGTCTTTCAGCCTCACATCCTTCACTCTGTCTCTCAGCCTGCCCCCATTCATTCTGTGTCTTTCAGCCTCCCACCCTTCACTCTGTCTCTCAGCCTGCCCCCATTCATTCTGTGTCTTTCAGCCTCACATCCTTCACTCTGTCTCTCAGCCTGCCCCCATTCATTCTGTGTCTTTCAGCCTCCCACCCTTCACTCTGTCTCTCAGCCTGTCCCCATTCATTCTGTGTCTTTCAGCCTCACATCCTTCACTCTGTCTCTCAGCCTGCCCCCATTCATTCTGTGTCTTTCAGCCTCCCACCCTTCACTCTGTCTCTCAGCCTGCCCCCATTCATTCTGTGTCTTTCATCCTCCCACCCTTCACTCTGTCTCTCAGCCTGCCCCCATTCATTCTGTGTCTTTCAGCCTCACATCCTTCACTCTGTCTTTCAGCCTGCCCCCATTCATTCTGTGTCTTTCAGCCTCCCACCCTTCACTCTGTCTCTCAGCCTGCCCCCATTCATTCTGTGTCTTTCAGCCTCCCACCCTTCACTCTGTCTCTAAGCCTGTCCCCATTCATTCTGTGTCTTTCAGCCTCACATCCTTCACTCTGTCTCTCAGCCTGCCCCCATTCATTCTGTGTCTTTCAGTCTCCCACCCTTCACTCTGTCTCTCAGCCTGCCCCCATTCATTCTGTGTCTTTCAGCCTCCCACCCTTCACTCTGTCTCTCAGCCTGCCCCCATTCATTCTGTGTCTTTCAGCCTCACACCCTTCACTCTGTCTCTCAGCCTGCCCCCATTCATTCTGTGTCTTTCAGCCTCCCACCCTTCACTCTGTCTCTCAGCCTGCCCCCATTCATTCTGTGTCTTTCAGCCTCACATCCTTCACTCTGTCTCTCAGCCTGCCCCCATTCATTCTGTGTCTTTCAGCCTCCCACCCTTCACTCTGTCTCTCAGCCTGCCCCCATTCATTCTGTGTCTTTCAGCCTCCCACCCTTCACTCTGTCTCTCAGCCTGACCCTATTCATTCTGTGTCTTTCAGCCTCTCATCCTTCACTCTGTCTTTCAGCCTGCCCCCATTCATTCTGTGTCTTTCAGCCTCCCACCCTTCACTCTGTCTCTCAGCCTGCCCCCATTCATTCTGTGTCTTTCAGCCTCGCATCCGTCACTCTGTCTCCCAGCCTGCCCCCATTCATTCTGTGTCTTTCAGCCTCGCATCCGTCACTCTGTCTCCCAGCCTGCCCCCATTCATTCTGTGTCTTTCAGCCTCACATCCTTCACTCTGTCTCTCAGCCTGCCCCCATTCATTCTGTGTCTTTCAGCCTCCCACCCTTCACTCTGTCTCTCAGCCTGCCCCCATTCATTCTGTGTCTTTCAGCCTCACATCCTTCACTCTGTCTCTCAGCCTGCCCCCATTCATTCTGTGTCTTTCAGCCTCCCACCCTTCACTCTGTCTCTCAGCCTGCCCCCATTCATTCTGTGTCTTTCAGCCTCACATCCTTCACTCTGTCTCTCAGCCTGCCCCCATTCATTCTGTGTCTTTCAGCCTCCCACCCTTCACTCTGTCTCTCAGCCTGCCCCCATTCATTCTGTGTCTTTCAGCCTCACATACTTCACTCTGTCTCTCAGCCTGCCCCCATTCATTCTGTGTCTTTCAGCCTTCCACCCTTCACTCTGTCTCTCAGCCTGCCCCCATTCATTCTGTGTCTTTCAGCCTCCCACCCTTCACTCTGTCTCTCAGCCTGTCCCCATTCATTCTGTGTCTTTCAGCCTCACATCCTTCACTCTGTCTTTCAGCCTGCCCCCATTCATTCTGTGTCTTTCAGCCCCCCACCCTTCACTCTGTCTCTCAGCCTGCCCCCATTCATTCTGTGTCTTTCAGCCTCACATCCTTCACTCTGTCTTTCAGCCTGCCCCCATTCATTCTGTGTCTTTCAGCCCCCCACCCTTCACTCTGTCTCTCAGCCTGCCCCCATTCATTCTGTGTCTTTCAGCCTCCCACCCTTCACTCTGTCTCTCAGCCTGCCCCCATTAATTCTGTGTCTTTCAGCCTCACATCCTTCACTCTGTCTTTCAGCCTGCCCCCATTCATTCTGTGTCTTTCAGCCTCCCACCCTTCACTCTGTCTCTCAGCCTGCCCCCATTCATTCTGTGTCTTTCAGCCTCCCACCCTTCACTCTGTCTCTCAGCCTGCCCCCATTCATTCTGTGTCTTTCAGCCTCACATCCTTCACTCTGTCTCTCAGCCTGCCCCCATTCATTCTGTGTCTTTCAGCCTCCCACCCTTCACTCTGTCTCTCAGCCTGTCCCCATTCATTCTGTGTCTTTCAGCCTCACATCCTTCACTCTGTCTCTCAGCCTGCCCCCATTCATTCTGTGTCTTTCAGCCTCCCACCCTTCACTCTGTCTCTCAGCCTGCCCCCATTCATTCTGTGTCTTTCATCCTCCCACCCTTCACTCTGTCTCTCAGCCTGCCCCCATTCATTCTGTGTCTTTCAGCCTCACATCCTTCACTCTGTCTTTCAGCCTGCCCCCATTCATTCTGTGTCTTTCAGCCTCCCACCCTTCACTCTGTCTCTCAGCCTGCCCCCATTCATTCTGTGTCTTTCAGCCTCCCACCCTTCACTCTGTCTCTAAGCCTGTCCCCATTCATTCTGTGTCTTTCAGCCTCACATCCTTCACTCTGTCTCTCAGCCTGCCCCCATTCATTCTGTGTCTTTCAGTCTCCCACCCTTCACTCTGTCTCTCAGCCTGCCCCCATTCATTCTGTGTCTTTCAGCCTCCCACCCTTCACTCTGTCTCTCAGCCTGCCCCCATTCATTCTGTGTCTTTCAGCCTCACACCCTTCACTCTGTCTCTCAGCCTGCCCCCATTCATTCTGTGTCTTTCAGCCTCCCACCCTTCACTCTGTCTCTCAGCCTGCCCCCATTCATTCTGTGTCTTTCAGCCTCACATCCTTCACTCTGTCTCTCAGCCTGCCCCCATTCATTCTGTGTCTTTCAGCCTCCCACCCTTCACTCTGTCTCTCAGCCTGCCCCCATTCATTCTGTGTCTTTCAGCCTCCCACCCTTCACTCTGTCTCTCAGCCTGACCCTATTCATTCTGTGTCTTTCAGCCTCTCATCCTTCACTCTGTCTTTCAGCCTGCCCCCATTCATTCTGTGTCTTTCAGCCTCCCACCCTTCACTCTGTCTCTCAGCCTGCCCCCATTCATTCTGTGTCTTTCAGCCTCGCATCCGTCACTCTGTCTCCCAGCCTGCCCCCATTCATTCTGTGTCTTTCAGCCTCGCATCCGTCACTCTGTCTCCCAGCCTGCCCCCATTCATTCTGTGTCTTTCAGCCTCACATCCTTCACTCTGTCTCTCAGCCTGCCCCCATTCATTCTGTGTCTTTCAGCCTCCCACCCTTCACTCTGTCTCTCAGCCTGCCCCCATTCATTCTGTGTCTTTCAGCCTCACATCCTTCACTCTGTCTCTCAGCCTGCCCCCATTCATTCTGTGTCTTTCAGCCTTCCACCCTTCACTCTGTCTCTCAGCCTGCCCCCATTCATTCTGTGTCTTTCAGCCTCACATCCTTCACTCTGTCTTTCAGCCTGCCCCCATTCATTCTGTGTCTTTCAGCCTCCCACCCTTCACTCTGTCTGTCAGCCTGCCCCCATTCATTCTGTGCCTTTCAGCCTCGCATCCGTCACTCTGTCTCCCAGCCTGCCCTCATTCATTCTGTGTCTTTCAGCCTCACATCCTTCACTCTGTCTCTCAGCCTGCCCCCATTCATTCTGTGTCTTTCAGCCTCCCACCCTTCACTCTGTCTCTCAGCCTGCCCCCATTCATTCTGTGTCTTTCAGCCTCACATCCTTCACTCTGTCTCTCAGCCTGCCCCCATTCATTCTGTGTCTTTCAGCCTCACATCCTTCACTCTGTCTCTCAGCCTGCCCCCATTCATTCTGTGTCTTTCAGCCTCCCACCCTTCGCTCTGTCTTTCAGCCTGCCCCCATTCATTCTGTGTCTTTCAGCCTCCCACCCTTCACTCTGTCTCTCAGCCTGCCCCCATTCATTCTGTGTCTTTCAGCCTCACATCCTTCACTCTGTCTCTCAGCCTGCCCCCATTCATTCTGTGTCTTTCAGCCTCCCACCCTTCACTCTGTCTCTCAGCCTGTCCCCATTCATTCTGTGTCTTTCAGCCTCACATCCTTCACTCTGTCTCTCAGCATGCCCCCATTCATTCTGTGTCTTTCAGCATCCCACCCTTCACTCTGTCTCTCAGCCTGCCCCCATTCATTCTGTGTCTTTCAGCCTCCCACCCTTCACTCTGTCTCTCTGCCTGCCCCCATTCATTCTGTGTCTTTCAGCCTCCCACCCTTCACTCTGTCTCTCAGCCTGTCCCCATTCATTCTGTGTCTTTCAGCCTCACATCCTTCACTCTGTCTCTCAGCCTGCCCCCATTCATTCTGTGTCTTTCAGCCTCCCACCCTTCACTCTGTCTCTCAGCCTGCCCCCATTCATTCTGTGTCTTTCAGCCTCCCACCCTTCACTCTGTCTCTCAGCCTGCCCCCATTCATTCTGTGTCTTTCAGCCTCACACCCTTCACTCTGTCTCTCAGCCTGCCCCCATTCATTCTGTGTCTTTCAGCCTCCCACCCTTCACTCTGTCTCTCAGCCTGCCCCCATTCATTCTGTGTCTTTCAGCCTCACATCCTTCACTCTGTATTTCAGCCTGCCCCCATTCATTCTGTGTCTTTCAGCCTCCCACCCTTCACTCTGTCTCTCAGCCTGCCCCCATTCATTCTGTGTCTTTCAGCCTCCCACCCTTCACTCTGTCTCTCAGCCTGCCCCTATTCATTCTGTGTCTTTCAGCCTCACATCCTTCACTCTGTCTTTCAGCCTGCCCCCATTCATTCTGTGTCTTTCAGCCTCCCACCCTTCACTCTGTCTCTCAGCCTGCCCCCATTCATTCTGTGTCTTTCAGCCTCGCATCCGTCACTTTGTCTTTCAGCCTGCCCCCATTCATTCTGTGTCTTTCAGCCTCCCACCCTTCACTCTGTCTCTCAGTCTGCCCCCATTAATTCTGTGTCTTTCAGCCTCACATCCTTCACTCTGTCTTTCAGCCTGCCCCCATTCATTCTGTGTCTTTCAGCCTCCCACCCTTCACTCTGTCTCTCAGCCTGCCCCCATTCATTCTGTGTCTTTCAGCCTCACATCCTTCACTCTGTCTTTCAGCCTGCCCCCATTCATTCTGTGTCTTTCAGCCTCCCACCCTTCACTCTGTCTGTCAGCCTGCCCCCATTCATTCTGTGCCTTTCAGCCTCGCATCCGTCACTCTGTCTCCCAGCCTGCCCTCATTCATTCTGTGTCTTTCAGCCTCACATCCTTCACTCTGTCTCTCAGCCTGCCCCCATTCATTCTGTGTCTTTCAGCCTCCCACCCTTCACTCTGTCTCTCAGCCTGCCCCCATTCATTCTGTGTCTTTCAGCCTCACATCCTTCACTCTGTCTCTCAGCCTGCCCCCATTCATTCTGTGTCTTTCAGCCTCACATCCTTCACTCTGTCTCTCAGCCTGCCCCCATTCATTCTGTGTCTTTCAGCCTCCCACCCTTCGCTCTGTCTTTCAGCCTGCCCCCATTCATTCTGTGTCTTTCAGCCTCCCACCCTTCACTCTGTCTCTCAGCCTGCCCCCATTCATTCTGTGTCTTTCAGCCTCACATCCTTCACTCTGTCTCTCAGCCTGCCCCCATTCATTCTGTGTCTTTCAGCCTCCCACCCTTCACTCTGTCTCTCAGCCTGTCCCCATTCATTCTGTGTCTTTCAGCCTCACATCCTTCACTCTGTCTCTCAGCATGCCCCCATTCATTCTGTGTCTTTCAGCCTCCCACCCTTCACTCTGTCTCTCAGCCTGCCCCCATTCATTCTGTGTCTTTCAGCCTCCCACCCTTCACTCTGTCTCTCTGCCTGCCCCCATTCATTCTGTGTCTTTCAGCCTCCCACCCTTCACTCTGTCTCTCAGCCTGTCCCCATTCATTCTGTGTCTTTCAGCCTCACATCCTTCACTCTGTCTCTCAGCCTGCCCCCATTCATTCTGTGTCTTTCAGCCTCCCACCCTTCACTCTGTCTCTCAGCCTGCCCCCATTCATTCTGTGTCTTTCAGCCTCCCACCCTTCACTCTGTCTCTCAGCCTGCCCCCATTCATTCTGTGTCTTTCAGCCTCACACCCTTCACTCTGTCTCTCAGCCTGCCCCCATTCATTCTGTGTCTTTCAGCCTCCCACCCTTCACTCTGTCTCTCAGCCTGCCCCCATTCATTCTGTGTCTTTCAGCCTCACATCCTTCACTCTGTATTTCAGCCTGCCCCCATTCATTCTGTGTCTTTCAGCCTCCCACCCTTCACTCTGTCTCTCAGCCTGCCCCCATTCATTCTGTGTCTTTCAGCCTCCCACCCTTCACTCTGTCTCTCAGCCTGCCCCTATTCATTCTGTGTCTTTCAGCCTCACATCCTTCACTCTGTCTTTCAGCCTGCCCCCATTCATTCTGTGTCTTTCAGCCTCCCACCCTTCACTCTGTCTCTCAGCCTGCCCCCATTCATTCTGTGTCTTTCAGCCTCGCATCCGTCACTCTGTCTCCCAGCCTGCCCCCATTCATTCTGTGTCTTTCAGCCTCGCATCCGTCACTCTGTCTCCCAGCCTGCCCCCATTCATTCTGTGTCTTTCAGCCTCACATCCTTCACTCTGTCTCTCAGCCTGCCCCCATTCATTCTGTGTCTTTCAGCCTCCCACCCTTCACTCTGTCTCTCAGCCTGCCCCCATTCATTCTGTGTCTTTCAGCCTCACATCCTTCACTCTGTCTCTCAGCCTGCCCCCATTCATTCTGTGTCTTTCAGCCTCCCACCCTTCACTCTGTCTCTCAGCCTGCCCCCATTCATTCTGTGTCTTTCAGCCTCACATCCTTCACTCTGTCTTTCAGCCTGCCCCCATTCATTCTGTGTCTTTCAGCCTCCCACCCTTCACTCTGTCTGTCAGCCTGCCCCCATTCATTCTGTGCCTTTCAGCCTCGCATCCGTCACTCTGTCTCCCAGCCTGCCCTCATTCATTCTGTGTCTTTCAGCCTCACATCCTTCACTCTGTCTCTCAGCCTGCCCCCATTCATTCTGTGTCTTTCAGCCTCCCACCCTTCACTCTGTCTCTCAGCCTGCCCCCATTCATTCTGTGTCTTTCAGCCTCACATCCTTCACTCTGTCTCTCAGCCTGCCCCCATTCATTCTGTGTCTTTCAGCCTCACATCCTTCACTCTGTCTCTCAGCCTGCCCCCATTCATTCTGTGTCTTTCAGCCTCCCACCCTTCACTCTGTCTCTCAGCCTGCCCCCATTCATTCTGTGTCTTTCAGCCTCACATCCTTCACTCTGTCTCTCAGCCTGCCCCCATTCATTCTGTGTCTTTCAGCCTCACATCCTTCACTCTGTCTCTCAGCCTGCCCCCATTCATTCTGTGTCTTTCAGCCTCCCACCCTTCACTCTGTCTCTCAGCCTGCCCCCATTCATTCTGTGTCTTTCAGCCTCACATCCTTCACTCTGTCTCTCAGCCTGCCCCCATTCATTCTGTCTTTCAGCCTCCCACCCTTCACTCTGTCTCTCAGCCTGTCCCCATTCATTCTGTGTCTTTCAGCCTCACATCCTTCACTCTGTCTCTCAGCCTGCCCCCATTCATTCTGTGTCTTTCAGCCTCCCACCCTTCACTCTGTCTCTCAGCCTGCCCCCATTCATTCTGTGTCTTTCAGCCTCACATCCTTCACTCTGTCTCTCAGCCTACCCCCATTCATTCTGTGTCTTTCAGCATCGCATCCGTCACTCTGTCTCTCAGCCTGCCCCCATTCATTCTGTGTCTTTCAGCCTTCCACCCTTCACTCTGTCTCTCAGCCTGCCCCCATTCATTCTGTGTCTTTCAGCCTCCCACCCTTCACTCTGTCTCTCAGCCTGCCCCCATTCATTCTGTGTCTTTCAGCCTCACATCCTTCACTCTGTCTTTCAGCCTGCCCCCATTCATTCTGTGTCTTTCAGCCCCCCACCCTTCACTCTGTCTCTCAGCCTGCCCCCATTCATTCTGTGTCTTTCAGCCTCACATCCTTCACTCTGTCTCTCAGCCTGCCCCCATTCATTCTGTGTCTTTCAGCCTCCCACCCTTCACTCTGTCTCTCAGCCTGCCCCCATTAATTCTGTGTCTTTCAGCCTCCCACCCTTCACTCTGTCTCTCAGCCTGCCCCCATTAATTCTGTGTCTTTCAGCCTCACATCCTTCACTCTGTCTTTCAGCCTGCCCCCATTCATTCTGTGTCTTTCAGCCTCCCACCCTTCACTCTGTCTCTCAGCCTGCCCCCATTCATTCTGTGTCTTTCAGCCTCACATCCTTCACTCTGTCTCTCAGCCTGCCCCCATTCATTCTGTGTCTTTCAGCCTCCCACCCTTCACTCTGTCTCTCAGCCTGCCCCCATTCATTCTGTGTCTTTCAGCCTCACATCCTTCACTCTGTCTCTCAGCCTGCCCCCATTCATTCTGTGTCTTTCAGCCTCCCACCCTTCACTCTGTCTCTCAGCCTGTCCCCATTAATTCTGTGTCTTTCAGCCTCACATCCTTCACTCTGTCTCTCAGCCTGCCCCCATTCATTCTGTGTCTTTCAGCCTCACATCCTTCACTCTGTCTCTCAGCCTGCCCCCATTCATTCTGTGTCTTTCAGCCTCCCACCCTTCGCTCTGTCTTTCAGCCTGCCCCCATTCATTCTGTGTCTTTCAGCCTCCCACCCTTCACTCTGTCTCTCAGCCTGCCCCCATTCATTCTGTGTCTTTCAGCCTCACATCCTTCACTCTGTCTCTCAGCCTGCCCCCATTCATTCTGTGTCTTTCAGCCTCCCACCCTTCACTCTGTCTCTCAGCCTGTCCCCATTCATTCTGTGTCTTTCAGCCTCACATCCTTCACTCTGTCTCTCAGCATGCCCCCATTCATTCTGTGTCTTTCAGCCTCCCACCCTTCACTCTGTCTCTCAGCCTGCCCCCATTCATTCTGTGTCTTTCAGCC
Organism: Pseudophryne corroboree; assembly: GCF_028390025.1. Taxonomy (NCBI): domain Eukaryota; kingdom Metazoa; phylum Chordata; class Amphibia; order Anura; family Myobatrachidae; genus Pseudophryne; species Pseudophryne corroboree. The sequence goes on along the minus strand of NC_086449.1, from coordinate 818,477,522 downwards.
TCCCACCCTTCACTCTGTCTCTCTGCCTGCCCCCATTCATTCTGTGTCTTTCAGCCTCCCACCCTTCACTCTGTCTCTCAGCCTGTCCCCATTCATTCTGTGTCTTTCAGCCTCACATCCTTCACTCTGTCTCTCAGCCTGCCCCCATTCATTCTGTGTCTTTCAGCCTCCCACCCTTCACTCTGTCTCTCAGCCTGCCCCCATTCATTCTGTGTCTTTCAGCCTCCCACCCTTCACTCTGTCTCTCAGCCTGCCCCCATTCATTCTGTGTCTTTCAGCCTCACACCCTTCACTCTGTCTCTCAGCCTGCCCCCATTCATTCTGTGTCTTTCAGCCTCCCACCCTTCACTCTGTCTCTCAGCCTGCCCCCATTCATTCTGTGTCTTTCAGCCTCACATCCTTCACTCTGTATTTCAGCCTGCCCCCATTCATTCTGTGTCTTTCAGCCTCCCACCCTTCACTCTGTCTCTCAGCCTGCCCCCATTCATTCTGTGTCTTTCAGCCTCCCACCCTTCACTCTGTCTCTCAGCCTGCCCCTATTCATTCTGTGTCTTTCAGCCTCACATCCTTCACTCTGTCTTTCAGCCTGCCCCCATTCATTCTGTGTCTTTCAGCCTCCCACCCTTCACTCTGTCTCTCAGCCTGCCCCCATTCATTCTGTGTCTTTCAGCCTCGCATCCGTCACTCTGTCTCCCAGCCTGCCCCCATTCATTCTGTGTCTTTCAGCCTCGCATCCGTCACTCTGTCTCCCAGCCTGCCCCCATTCATTCTGTGTCTTTCAGCCTCACATCCTTCACTCTGTCTCTCAGCCTGCCCCCATTCATTCTGTGTCTTTCAGCCTCCCACCCTTCACTCTGTCTCTCAGCCTGCCCCCATTCATTCTGTGTCTTTCAGCCTCACATCCTTCACTCTGTCTCTCAGCCTGCCCCCATTCATTCTGTGTCTTTCAGCCTCCCACCCTTCACTCTGTCTCTCAGCCTGCCCCCATTCATTCTGTGTCTTTCAGCCTCACATCCTTCACTCTGTCTTTCAGCCTGCCCCCATTCATTCTGTGTCTTTCAGCCTCCCACCCTTCACTCTGTCTGTCAGCCTGCCCCCATTCATTCTGTGCCTTTCAGCCTCGCATCCGTCACTCTGTCTCCCAGCCTGCCCTCATTCATTCTGTGTCTTTCAGCCTCACATCCTTCACTCTGTCTCTCAGCCTGCCCCCATTCATTCTGTGTCTTTCAGCCTCCCACCCTTCACTCTGTCTCTCAGCCTGCCCCCATTCATTCTGTGTCTTTCAGCCTCACATCCTTCACTCTGTCTCTCAGCCTGCCCCCATTCATTCTGTGTCTTTCAGCCTCACATCCTTCACTCTGTCTCTCAGCCTGCCCCCATTCATTCTGTGTCTTTCAGCCTCCCACCCTTCACTCTGTCTCTCAGCCTGCCCCCATTCATTCTGTGTCTTTCAGCCTCACATCCTTCACTCTGTCTCTCAGCCTGCCCCCATTCATTCTGTGTCTTTCAGCCTCACATCCTTCACTCTGTCTCTCAGCCTGCCCCCATTCATTCTGTGTCTTTCAGCCTCCCACCCTTCACTCTGTCTCTCAGCCTGCCCCCATTCATTCTGTGTCTTTCAGCCTCACATCCTTCACTCTGTCTCTCAGCCTGCCCCCATTCATTCTGTCTTTCAGCCTCCCACCCTTCACTCTGTCTCTCAGCCTGTCCCCATTCATTCTGTGTCTTTCAGCCTCACATCCTTCACTCTGTCTCTCAGCCTGCCCCCATTCATTCTGTGTCTTTCAGCCTCCCACCCTTCACTCTGTCTCTCAGCCTGCCCCCATTCATTCTGTGTCTTTCAGCCTCACATCCTTCACTCTGTCTCTCAGCCTACCCCCATTCATTCTGTGTCTTTCAGCATCGCATCCGTCACTCTGTCTCTCAGCCTGCCCCCATTCATTCTGTGTCTTTCAGCCTTCCACCCTTCACTCTGTCTCTCAGCCTGCCCCCATTCATTCTGTGTCTTTCAGCCTCCCACCCTTCACTCTGTCTCTCAGCCTGCCCCCATTCATTCTGTGTCTTTCAGCCTCACATCCTTCACTCTGTCTTTCAGCCTGCCCCCATTCATTCTGTGTCTTTCAGCCCCCCACCCTTCACTCTGTCTCTCAGCCTGCCCCCATTCATTCTGTGTCTTTCAGCCTCACATCCTTCACTCTGTCTCTCAGCCTGCCCCCATTCATTCTGTGTCTTTCAGCCTCCCACCCTTCACTCTGTCTCTCAGCCTGCCCCCATTAATTCTGTGTCTTTCAGCCTCCCACCCTTCACTCTGTCTCTCAGCCTGCCCCCATTAATTCTGTGTCTTTCAGCCTCACATCCTTCACTCTGTCTTTCAGCCTGCCCCCATTCATTCTGTGTCTTTCAGCCTCCCACCCTTCACTCTGTCTCTCAGCCTGCCCCCATTCATTCTGTGTCTTTCAGCCTCACATCCTTCACTCTGTCTCTCAGCCTGCCCCCATTCATTCTGTGTCTTTCAGCCTCCCACCCTTCACTCTGTCTCTCAGCCTGCCCCCATTCATTCTGTGTCTTTCAGCCTCACATCCTTCACTCTGTCTCTCAGCCTGCCCCCATTCATTCTGTGTCTTTCAGCCTCCCACCCTTCACTCTGTCTCTCAGCCTGTCCCCATTAATTCTGTGTCTTTCAGCCTCACATCCTTCACTCTGTCTTTCAGCCTGCCCCCATTCATTCTGTGTCTTTCAGCCTCCCACCCTTCACTCTGTCTCTCAGCCTGCCCCCATTCATTCTGTGTCTTTCAGCCACACATCCTTCACTCTGTCTCTCAGCCTGCCCCCATTCATTCTGTGTCTTTCAGCCTCCCACCCTTCACTCTGTCTCTCAGCCTGCCCCCATTCATTCTGTGTCTTTCAGCCTCACATCCTTCACTCTGTCTCTCAGCCTGCCCCCATTCATTCTGTGTCTTTCAGCCTCCCACCCTTCACTCTGTCTCTCAGCCTGTCCCCATTCATTCTGTGTCTTTCAGCCTCACATCCTTCACTCTGTCTCTCAGCCTGCCCCCATTCATTCTGTGTCTTTCAGCCTCCCACCCTTCACTCTGTCTCTCAGCCTGCCCCCATTCATTCTGTGTCTTTCATCCTCCCACCCTTCACTCTGTCTCTCAGCCTGCCCCCATTCATTATGTGTCTTTCAGCCTCCCACCCTTCACTCTGTCTCTCAGCCTGCCCCCATTCATTCTGTGTCTTTCAGCCTCACATCCTTCACTCTGTCTTTCAGCCTGCCCCCATTCATTCTGTGTCTTTCAGCCTCCCACCCTTCACTCTGTCTCTCAGCCTGCCCCCATTCATTCTGTGTCTTTCATCCTCCCACCCTTCACTCTGTCTCTCAGCCTGCCCCCATTCATTATGTGTCTTTCAGCCTCCCACCCTTCACTCTGTCTCTCAGCCTGCCCCCATTCATTCTGTGTCTTTCAGCCTCACATCCTTCACTCTGTCTTTCAGCCTGCCCCCATTCATTCTGTGTCTTTCAGCCTCCCACCCTTCACTCTGTCTCTCAGCCTGCCCCCATTCATTCTGTGTCTTTCAGCCTCACATCCTTCACTCTGTCTCTCAGCCTGCCCCCATTCATTCTGTGTCTTTCAGCCTCCCACCCTTCACTCTGTCTCTCAGCCTGTCCCCATTCATTCTGTGTCTTTCAGCCTCACATCCTTCACTCTGTCTCTCAGCCTGCCCCCATTCATTCTGTGTCTTTCAGCCTCCCACCCTTCACTCTGTCTCTCAGCCTGCCCCCATTCATTCTGTCTTTCAGCCTCCCACCCTTCACTCTGTCTCTCAGCCTGCCCCCATTCATTCTGTGTCTTTCAGCCTCCCACCCTTCACTCTGTCTCTCAGCCTGCCCCCATTCATTCTGTGTCTTTCAGCCTCACATCCTTCACTCTGTATTTCAGCCTGCCCTCATTCATTCTGTGTCTTTCAGCCTCCCACCCTTCACTCTGTCTCTCAGCCTGCCCCCATTCATTCTGTGTCTTTCAGCCTCCCACCCTTCACTCTGTCTCTCAGCCTGCCCGTATTCATTCTGTGTCTTTCAGCCTCACATCCTTCACTCTGTCTTTCAGCCTGCCCCCATTCATTCTGTGTCTTTCAGCCTCCCACCCTTCACTCTGTCTCTCAGCCTGCCCCCATTCATTCTGTGTCTTTCAGCCTCGCATCTGTCACTCTGTCTCCCAGCCTGCCCCCATTCATTCTGTGTCTTTCAGCCTCGCATCCGTCACTCTGTCTCCCAGCCTGCCCCCATTCATTCTGTGTCTTTCAGACTCACATCCTTCACTCTGTCTCTCAGCCTGCCCCCATTCATTCTGTGTCTTTCAGCCTCCCACCCTTCACTCTGTCTCTCAGCCTGCCCCCATTCATTCTGTGTCTTTCAGCCTCACATCCTTCACTCTGTCTTTCAGCCTGCCCCCATTCATTCTGTGTCTTTCAGCCTCCCACCCTTCACTCTGTCTGTCAGCCTGCCCCCATTCATTCTGTGCCTTTCAGCCTCGCATCCGTCACTCTGTCTCCCAGCCTGCCCTCATTCATTCTGTGTCTTTCAGCCTCACATCCTTCACTCTGTCTCTCAGCCTGCCCCCATTCATTCTGTGTCTTTCAGCCTCCCACCCTTCACTCTGTCTGTCAGCCTGCCCCCATTCATTCTGTGTCTTTCAGCCTCCCACCCTTCACTCTGTCTCTCAGCCTGCCCCCATTCATTCTGTGTCTTTCAGCCTCACACCCTTCACTCTGTCTCTCAGCCTGCCCCCATTCATTCTGTGTCTTTCAGCCTCCCACCCTTCACTCTGTCTCTCAGCCTGCCCCCATTCATTCTGTGTCTTTCAGCCTCACATCCTTCACTCTGTATTTCAGCCTGCCCCCATTCATTCTGTGTCTTTCAGCCTCCCACCCTTCACTCTGTCTCTCAGCCTGCCCCCATTCATTCTGTGTCTTTCAGCCTCCCACCCTTCACTCTGTCTCTCAGCCTGCCCCTATTCATTCTGTGTCTTTCAGCCTCACATCCTTCACTCTGTCTTTCAGCCTGCCCCCATTCATTCTGTGTCTTTCAGCCTCCCACCCTTCACTCTGTCTCTCAGCCTGCCCCCATTCATTCTGTGTCTTTCAGCCTCGCATCCGTCACTCTGTCTCCCAGCCTGCCCCCATTCATTCTGTGTCTTTCAGCCTCGCATCCGTCACTCTGTCTCCCAGCCTGCCCCCATTCATTCTGTGTCTTTCAGCCTCACATCCTTCACTCTGTCTCTCAGCCTGCCCCCATTCATTCTGTGTCTTTCAGCCTCCCACCCTTCACTCTGTCTCTCAGCCTGCCCCCATTCATTCTGTGTCTTTCAGCCTCACATCCTTCACTCTGTCTCTCAGCCTGCCCCCATTCATTCTGTGTCTTTCAGCCTCCCACCCTTCACTCTGTCTCTCAGCCTGCCCCCATTCATTCTGTGCCTTTCAGCCTCGCATCCGTCACTCTGTCTCCCAGCCTGCCCTCATTCATTCTGTGTCTTTCAGCCTCACATCCTTCACTCTGGCCCTCATTCCGAGTTGATCGCTCGGTAATTTTCTTCGCATCGCAGTGAAATTCCGCTTAGTACGCATGCGCAATATTCGCACTGCGACTGCGCCAAGTAATTTTACAATGAAGATAGTGGCCCTCATTCCGAGTTGATCGCTCGCAAGGCGAATTTAGCAGAGTTGCTCACGCTAAGCCTACGCCTACTGGGAGTGTATCTTAGCTTCTTAAAATTGCGACCGATGTATTCGCAATATTGCGATTACAAACTACTTAGCAGTTTCAGAGTAGCTTCAGACTTACTCGGCATCTGCGTTCAGTTCAGTGCTTGTCGTTCCTGGTTTGACGTCATAAACACACCCAGCGTTCGCCCAGACACTCCCCCGTTTCTCCGGCCACTCCTGCGTTTTTTCCGGAAACGGTAGCGTTTTTATCCACACGCCCCGAAAACGCTGTGTTTCCGCCCAGTAACACCCATTTCCTGTCAATCACACTACGTTCGCCAGAGCGAAGAAAAAGCCGTGAGTAAAAATACTATCTTCATTGTAAAATTACTTGGCGCAGTCGCAGTGCGAATATTGCGCATGCGTACTAAGCGGAATTTCACTGCGATGCGAAGAAAATTACCGAGCGATCAACTCGGAATGAGGGCCCGTATTTTTACTCACGGCTTTTTCTTCGCTCTGGCGAACGTAGTGTGATTGACAGGAAATGGGTGTTACTGGGCGGAAACACAGCGTTTTCGGGGCGTGTGGATAAAAACGCTACCGTTTCCGGAAAAAACGCAGGAGTGGCCGGAGAAACGGGGGAGTGTCTGGGCGAACGCTGGGTGTGTTTATGACGTCAAACCAGGAACGACAAGCACTGAACTGAACGCAGATGCCGAGTAAGTCTGAAGCTACTCTGAAACTGCTAAGTAGTTTGTAATCGCAATATTGCGAATACATCGGTCGCAATTTTAGGAAGCTAAGATACACTCCCAGTAGGCGTAGGCTTAGCGTGAGCAACTCTGCTAAATTCGCCTTGCGAGCGATCAACTCGGAATGAGGGCCTCTGTCTCTCAGCCTGCCCCCATTCATTCTGTGTCTTTCAGCCTCCCACCCTTCACTCTGTCTCTCAGCCTGCCCCCATTCATTCTGTGTCTTTCAGCCTCACATCCTTCACTCTGTCTCTCAGCCTGCCCCCATTCATTCTGTGTCTTTCAGCCTCACATCCTTCACTCTGTCTCTCAGCCTGCCCCCATTCATTCTGTGTCTTTCAGCCTCCCACCCTTCACTCTGTCTTTCAGCCTGCCCCCATTCATTCTGTGTCTTTCAGCCTCCCACCCTTCACTCTGTCTCTCAGCCTGCCCCCATTCATTCTGTGTCTTTCAGCCTCGCATCCGTCACTCTGTCTCCCAGCCTGCCCCATTCATTCTGTGTCTTTCAGCCTCGCATCCGTCACTCTGTCTCCCAGCCTGCCCCCATTCATTCTGTGTCTTTCAGCCTCACATCCTTCACTCTGTCTCTCAGCCTGCCCCCATTCATTCTGTGTCTTTCAGCCTCCCACCCTTCACTCTGTCTCTCAGCCTGCCCCCATTCATTCTGTGTCTTTCAGCCTCACATCCTTCACTCTGTCTCTCAGCCTGCCCCCATTCATTCTGTGTCTTTCAGCCTCCCACCCTTCACTCTGTCTCTCAGCCTGCCCCCATTCATTCTGTGTCTTCCAGCCTCACATCCTTCACTCTGTCTTTCAGCCTGCCCCCATTCATTCTGTGTCTTTCAGCCTCCCACCCTTCACTCTGTCTGTCAGCCTGCCCCCATTCATTCTGTGCCTTTCAGCCTCGCATCCGTCACTCTGTCTCCCAGCCTGCCCTCATTCATTCTGTGTCTTTCAGCCTCACATCCTTCACTCTGTCTCTCAGCCTGCCCCCATTCATTCTGTGTCTTTCAGCCTCCCACCCTTCACTCTGTCTCTCAGCCTGCCCCCATTCATTCTGTGTCTTTCAGCCTCACATCCTTCACTCTGTCTCTCAGCCTGCCCCCATTCATTCTGTGTCTTTCAGCCTCACATCCTTCAATCTGTCTCTCAGCCTGCCCCCATTCATTCTGTGTCTTTCAGCCTCCCACCCTTCACTCTGTCTTTCAGCCTGCCCCCATTCATTCTGTGTCTTTCAGCCTCCCACCCTTCACTCTGTCTCTCAGCCTGCCCCCATTCATTCTGTGTCTTTCAGCCTCCCACCCTTCACTCTGTCTCTTAGCCTGCCCCCATTCATTCTGTGTCTTTCAGCCTCACATCCTTCACTCTGTCTCTCAGCCTGCCCCCATTCATTCTGTGTCTTTCAGCCTCCCACCCTTCACTCTGTCTCTCAGCCTGTCCCCATTCATTCTGTGTCTTTCAGCCTCACATCCTTCACTCTGTCTCTCAGCCTGCCCCCATTCATTCTGTGTCTTTCAGCCTCCCACCCTTCACTCTGTCTCTCAGCCTGCCCCCATTCATTCTGTGTCTTTCAGCCTCACATCCTTCACTCTGTCTCTCAGCCTACCCCCATTCATTCTGTGTCTTTCAGCATCGCATCCGTCACTCTGTCTCTCAGCCTGCCCCCATTCATTCTGTGTCTTTCAGCCTCACATACTTCACTCTGTCTCTCAGCCTGCCCCCATTCATTCTGTGTCTTTCAGCCTTCCACCCTTCACTCTGTCTCTCAGCCTGCCCCCATTCATTCTGTGTCTTTCAGCCTCCCACCCTTCACTCTGTCTCTCAGCCTGCCCCCATTCATTCTGTGTCTTTCAGCCTCACATCCTTCACTCTGTCTTTCAGCCTGCCCCCATTCATTATGTGTCTTTCAGCCCCCCACCCTTCACTCTGTCTCTCAGCCTGCCCCCATTCATTCTGTGTCTTTCAGCCTCACATCCTTCACTCTGTCTCTCAGCCTGCCCCCATTCATTCTGTGTCTTTCAGCCTCCCACCCTTCACTCTGTCTCTCAGCCTGCCCCCATTAATTCTGTGTCTTTCAGCCTCACATCCTTCACTCTGTCTTTCAGCCTGCCCCCATTCATTCTGTGTCTTTCAGCCTCCCACCCTTCACTCTGTCTCTCAGCCTGCCCCCATTCATTCTGTGTCTTTCAGCCTCACATCCTTCACTCTGTCTCTCAGCCTGCCCCCATTCATTCTGTGTCTTTCAGCCTCCCACCCTTCACTCTGTCTCTCAGCCTGCCCCCATTCATTCTGTGTCTTTCAGCCTCACATCCTTCACTCTGTCTCTCAGCCTGCCCCCATTCATTCTGTGTCTTTCAGCCTCCCACCCTTCACTCTGTCTCTCAGCCTGTCCCCATTAATTCTGTGTCTTTCAGCCTCACATCCTTCACTCTGTCTTTCAGCCTGCCCCCATTCATTCTGTGTCTTTCAGCCTCCCACCCTTCACTCTGTCTCTCAGCCTGCCCCCATTCATTCTGTGTCTTTCAGCCACACATCCTTCACTCTGTCTCTCAGCCTGCCCCCATTCATTCTGTGTCTTTCAGCCTCCCACCCTTCACTCTGTCTCTCAGCCTGCCCCCATTCATTCTGTGTCTTTCAGCCTCACATCCTTCACTCTGTCTCTCAGCCTGCCCCCATTCATTCTGTGTCTTTCAGCCTCCCACCCTTCACTCTGTCTCTCAGCCTGTCCCCATTCATTCTGTGTCTTTCAGCCTCACATCCTTCACTCTGTCTCTCAGCCTGCCCCCATTCATTCTGTGTCTTTCAGCCTCCCACCCTTCACTCTGTCTCTCAGCCTGCCCCCATTCATTCTGTGTCTTTCATCCTCCCACCCTTCACTCTGTCTCTCAGCCTGCCCCCATTCATTATGTGTCTTTCAGCCTCCCACCCTTCACTCTGTCTCTCAGCCTGCCCCCATTCATTCTGTGTCTTTCAGCCTCACATCCTTCACTCTGTCTTTCAGCCTGCCCCCATTCATTCTGTGTCTTTCAGCCTCCCACCCTTCACTCTGTCTCTCAGCCTGCCCCCATTCATTCTGTGTCTTTCATCCTCCCACCCTTCACTCTGTCTCTCAGCCTGCCCCCATTCATTATGTGTCTTTCAGCCTCCCACCCTTCACTCTGTCTCTCAGCCTGCCCCCATTCATTCTGTGTCTTTCAGCCTCACATCCTTCACTCTGTCTTTCAGCCTGCCCCCATTCATTCTGTGTCTTTCAGCCTCCCACCCTTCACTCTGTCTCTCAGCCTGCCCCCATTCATTCTGTGTCTTTCAGCCTCCCACCCTTCACTCTGTCTCTCAGCCTGTCCCCATTCATTCTGTGTCTTTCAGCCTCACATCCTTCACTCTGTCTCTCAGCCTGCCCCCATTCATTCTGTGTCTTTCAGCCTCCCACCCTTCACTCTGTCTCTCAGCCTGCCCCCATTCATTCTGTGTCTTTCATCCTCCCACCCTTCACTCTGTCTCTCAGCCTGCCCCCATTCATTATGTGTCTTTCAGCCTCCCACCCTTCACTCTGTCTCTCAGCCTGCCCCCATTCATTCTGTGTCTTTCAGCCTCACATCCTTCACTCTGTCTTTCAGCCTGCCCCCATTCATTCTGTGTCTTTCAGCCTCTCACCCTTCACTCTGTCTCTCAGCCTGCCCCCATTCATTCTGTGTCTTTCATCCTCCCACCCTTCACTCTGTCTCTCAGCCTGCCCCCATTCATTATGTGTCTTTCAGCCTCCCACCCTTCACTCTGTCTCTCAGCCTGCCCCCATTCATTCTGTGTCTTTCAGCCTCACATCCTTCACTCTGTCTCTCAGCCTGCCCCCATTCATTCTGTGTCTTTCAGCCTCCCACCCTTCACTCTGTCTCTCAGCCTGTCCCCATTCATTCTGTGTCTTTCAGCCTCACATCCTTCACTCTGTCTCTCAGCCTGCCCCCATTCATTCTGTGTCTTTCAGCCTCCCACCCTTCACTCTGTCTCTCAGCCTGCCCCCATTCATTCTGTCTTTCAGCCTCCCACCCTTCACTCTGTCTCTCAGCCTGCCCCCATTCATTCTGTGTCTTTCAGCCTCCCACCCTTCACTCTGTCTCTCAGCCTGCCCCCATTCATTCTGTGTCTTTCAGCCTCACATCCTTCACTCTGTATTTCAGCCTGCCCTCATTCATTCTGTGTCTTTCAGCCTCCCACCCTTCACTCTGTCTCTCAGCCTGCCCCCATTCATTCTGTGTCTTTCAGCCTCCCACCCTTCACTCTGTCTCTCAGCCTGCCCGTATTCATTCTGTGTCTTTCAGCCTCACATCCTTCACTCTGTCTTTCAGCCTGCCCCCATTCATTCTGTGTCTTTCAGCCTCCCACCCTTCACTCTGTCTCTCAGCCTGCCCCCATTCATTCTGTGTCTTTCAGCCTCGCATCTGTCACTCTGTCTCCCAGCCTGCCCCCATTCATTCTGTGTCTTTCAGCCTCGCATCCGTCACTCTGTCTCCCAGCCTGCCCCCATTCATTCTGTGTCTTTCAGACTCACATCCTTCACTCTGTCTCTCAGCCTGCCCCCATTCATTCTGTGTCTTTCAGCCTCCCACCCTTCACTCTGTCTCTCAGCCTGCCCCCATTCATTCTGTGTCTTTCAGCCTCACATCCTTCACTCTGTCTTTCAGCCTGCCCCCATTCATTCTGTGTCTTTCAGCCTCCCACCCTTCACTCTGTCTGTCAGCCTGCCCCCATTCATTCTGTGCCTTTCAGCCTCGCATCCGTCACTCTGTCTCCCAGCCTGCCCTCATTCATTCTGTGTCTTTCAGCCTCACATCCTTCACTCTGTCTCTCAGCCTGCCCCCATTCATTCTGTGTCTTTCAGCCTCCCACCCTTCACTCTGTCTGTCAGCCTGCCCCCATTCATTCTGTGTCTTTCAGCCTCCCACCCTTCACTCTGTCTCTCAGCCTGCCCCCATTCATTCTGTGTCTTTCAGCCTCACACCCTTCACTCTGTCTCTCAGCCTGCCCCCATTCATTCTGTGTCTTTCAGCCTCCCACCCTTCACTCTGTCTCTCAGCCTGCCCCCATTCATTCTGTGTCTTTCAGCCTCACATCCTTCACTCTGTATTTCAGCCTGCCCCCATTCATTCTGTGTCTTTCAGCCTCCCACCCTTCACTCTGTCTCTCAGCCTGCCCCCATTCATTCTGTGTCTTTCAGCCTCCCACCCTTCACTCTGTCTCTCAGCCTGCCCCTATTCATTCTGTGTCTTTCAGCCTCACATCCTTCACTCTGTCTTTCAGCCTGCCCCCATTCATTCTGTGTCTTTCAGCCTCCCACCCTTCACTCTGTCTCTCAGCCTGCCCCCATTCATTCTGTGTCTTTCAGCCTCGCATCCGTCACTCTGTCTCCCAGCCTGCCCCCATTCATTCTGTGTCTTTCAGCCTCGCATCCGTCACTCTGTCTCCCAGCCTGCCCCCATTCATTCTGTGTCTTTCAGCCTCACATCCTTCACTCTGTCTCTCAGCCTGCCCCCATTCATTCTGTGTCTTTCAGCCTCCCACCCTTCACTCTGTCTCTCAGCCTGCCCCCATTCATTCTGTGTCTTTCAGCCTCACATCCTTCACTCTGTCTCTCAGCCTGCCCCCATTCATTCTGTGTCTTTCAGCCTCCCACCCTTCACTCTGTCTCTCAGCCTGCCCCCATTCATTCTGTGCCTTTCAGCCTCGCATCCGTCACTCTGTCTCCCAGCCTGCCCTCATTCATTCTGTGTCTTTCAGCCTCACATCCTTCACTCTGGCCCTCATTCCGAGTTGATCGCTCGGTAATTTTCTTCGCATCGCAGTGAAATTCCGCTTAGTACGCATGCGCAATATTCGCACTGCGACTGCGCCAAGTAATTTTACAATGAAGAAAGTGGCCCTCATTCCGAGTTGATCGCTCGCAAGGCGAATTTAGCAGAGTTGCTCACGCTAAGCCTACGCCTACTGGGAGTGTATCTTAGCTTCTTAAAATTGCGACCGATGTATTCGCAATATTGCGATTACAAACTACTTAGCAGTTTCAGAGTAGCTTCAGACTTACTCGGCATCTGCGTTCAGTTCAGTGCTTGTCGTTCCTGGTTTGACGTCATAAACACACCCAGCGTTCGCCCAGACACTCCCCCGTTTCTCCGGCCACTCCTGCGTTTTTTCCGGAAACGGTAGCGTTTTTATCCACACGCCCCGAAAACGCTGTGTTTCCGCCCAGTAACACCCATTTCCTGTCAATCACACTACGTTCGCCAGAGCGAAGAAAAAGCCGTGAGTAAAAATACTATCTTCATTGTAAAATTACTTGGCGCAGTCGCAGTGCGAATATTGCGCATGCGTACTAAGCGGAATTTCACTGCGATGCGAAGAAAATTACCGAGCGATCAACTCGGAATGAGGGCCCGTATTTTTACTCACGGCTTTTTCTTCGCTCTGGCGAACGTAGTGTGATTGACAGGAAATGGGTGTTACTGGGCGGAAACACAGCGTTTTCGGGGCGTGTGGATAAAAACGCTACCGTTTCCGGAAAAAACGCAGGAGTGGCCGGAGAAACGGGGGAGTGTCTGGGCGAACGCTGGGTGTGTTTATGACGTCAAACCAGGAACGACAAGCACTGAACTGAACGCAGATGCCGAGTAAGTCTGAAGCTACTCTGAAACTGCTAAGTAGTTTGTAATCGCAATATTGCGAATACATCGGTCGCAATTTTAGGAAGCTAAGATACACTCCCAGTAGGCGTAGGCTTAGCGTGAGCAACTCTGCTAAATTCGCCTTGCGAGCGATCAACTCGGAATGAGGGCCTCTGTCTCTCAGCCTGCCCCCATTCATTCTGTGTCTTTCAGCCTCCCACCCTTCACTCTGTCTCTCAGCCTGCCCCCATTCATTCTGTGTCTTTCAGCCTCACATCCTTCACTCTGTCTCTCAGCCTGCCCCCATTCATTCTGTGTCTTTCAGCCTCACATCCTTCACTCTGTCTCTCAGCCTGCCCCCATTCATTCTGTGTCTTTCAGCCTCCCACCCTTCACTCTGTCTTTCAGCCTGCCCCCATTCATTCTGTGTCTTTCAGCCTCCCACCCTTCACTCTGTCTCTCAGCCTGCCCCCATTCATTCTGTGTCTTTCAGCCTCGCATCCGTCACTCTGTCTCCCAGCCTGCCCCATTCATTCTGTGTCTTTCAGCCTCGCATCCGTCACTCTGTCTCCCAGCCTGCCCCCATTCATTCTGTGTCTTTCAGCCTCACATCCTTCACTCTGTCTCTCAGCCTGCCCCCATTCATTCTGTGTCTTTCAGCCTCCCACCCTTCACTCTGTCTCTCAGCCTGCCCCCATTCATTCTGTGTCTTTCAGCCTCACATCCTTCACTCTGTCTCTCAGCCTGCCCCCATTCATTCTGTGTCTTTCAGCCTCCCACCCTTCACTCTGTCTCTCAGCCTGCCCCCATTCATTCTGTGTCTTCCAGCCTCACATCCTTCACTCTGTCTTTCAGCCTGCCCCCATTCATTCTGTGTCTTTCAGCCTCCCACCCTTCACTCTGTCTGTCAGCCTGCCCCCATTCATTCTGTGCCTTTCAGCCTCGCATCCGTCACTCTGTCTCCCAGCCTGCCCTCATTCATTCTGTGTCTTTCAGCCTCACATCCTTCACTCTGTCTCTCAGCCTGCCCCCATTCATTCTGTGTCTTTCAGCCTCCCACCCTTCACTCTGTCTCTCAGCCTGCCCCCATTCATTCTGTGTCTTTCAGCCTCACATCCTTCACTCTGTCTCTCAGCCTGCCCCCATTCATTCTGTGTCTTTCAGCCTCACATCCTTCAATCTGTCTCTCAGCCTGCCCCCATTCATTCTGTGTCTTTCAGCCTCCCACCCTTCACTCTGTCTTTCAGCCTGCCCCCATTCATTCTGTGTCTTTCAGCCTCCCACCCTTCACTCTGTCTCTCAGCCTGCCCCCATTCATTCTGTGTCTTTCAGCCTCCCACCCTTCACTCTGTCTCTTAGCCTGCCCCCATTCATTCTGTGTCTTTCAGCCTCACATCCTTCACTCTGTCTCTCAGCCTGCCCCCATTCATTCTGTGTCTTTCAGCCTCCCACCCTTCACTCTGTCTCTCAGCCTGTCCCCATTCATTCTGTGTCTTTCAGCCTCACATCCTTCACTCTGTCTCTCAGCCTGCCCCCATTCATTCTGTGTCTTTCAGCCTCCCACCCTTCACTCTGTCTCTCAGCCTGCCCCCATTCATTCTGTGTCTTTCAGCCTCACATCCTTCACTCTGTCTCTCAGCCTACCCCCATTCATTCTGTGTCTTTCAGCATCGCATCCGTCACTCTGTCTCTCAGCCTGCCCCCATTCATTCTGTGTCTTTCAGCCTCACATACTTCACTCTGTCTCTCAGCCTGCCCCCATTCATTCTGTGTCTTTCAGCCTTCCACCCTTCACTCTGTCTCTCAGCCTGCCCCCATTCATTCTGTGTCTTTCAGCCTCCCACCCTTCACTCTGTCTCTCAGCCTGCCCCCATTCATTCTGTGTCTTTCAGCCTCACATCCTTCACTCTGTCTTTCAGCCTGCCCCCATTCATTATGTGTCTTTCAGCCCCCCACCCTTCACTCTGTCTCTCAGCCTGCCCCCATTCATTCTGTGTCTTTCAGCCTCACATCCTTCACTCTGTCTCTCAGCCTGCCCCCATTCATTCTGTGTCTTTCAGCCTCCCACCCTTCACTCTGTCTCTCAGCCTGCCCCCATTAATTCTGTGTCTTTCAGCCTCACATCCTTCACTCTGTCTTTCAGCCTGCCCCCATTCATTCTGTGTCTTTCAGCCTCCCACCCTTCACTCTGTCTCTCAGCCTGCCCCCATTCATTCTGTGTCTTTCAGCCTCACATCCTTCACTCTGTCTCTCAGCCTGCCCCCATTCATTCTGTGTCTTTCAGCCTCCCACCCTTCACTCTGTCTCTCAGCCTGCCCCCATTCATTCTGTGTCTTTCAGCCTCACATCCTTCACTCTGTCTCTCAGCCTGCCCCCATTCATTCTGTGTCTTTCAGCCTCCCACCCTTCACTCTGTCTCTCAGCCTGTCCCCATTAATTCTGTGTCTTTCAGCCTCACATCCTTCACTCTGTCTTTCAGCCTGCCCCCATTCATTCTGTGTCTTTCAGCCTCCCACCCTTCACTCTGTCTCTCAGCCTGCCCCCATTCATTCTGTGTCTTTCAGCCACACATCCTTCACTCTGTCTCTCAGCCTGCCCCCATTCATTCTGTGTCTTTCAGCCTCCCACCCTTCACTCTGTCTCTCAGCCTGCCCCCATTCATTCTGTGTCTTTCAGCCTCACATCCTTCACTCTGTCTCTCAGCCTGCCCCCATTCATTCTGTGTCTTTCAGCCTCCCACCCTTCACTCTGTCTCTCAGCCTGTCCCCATTCATTCTGTGTCTTTCAGCCTCACATCCTTCACTCTGTCTCTCAGCCTGCCCCCATTCATTCTGTGTCTTTCAGCCTCCCACCCTTCACTCTGTCTCTCAGCCTGCCCCCATTCATTCTGTGTCTTTCATCCTCCCACCCTTCACTCTGTCTCTCAGCCTGCCCCCATTCATTATGTGTCTTTCAGCCTCCCACCCTTCACTCTGTCTCTCAGCCTGCCCCCATTCATTCTGTGTCTTTCAGCCTCACATCCTTCACTCTGTCTTTCAGCCTGCCCCCATTCATTCTGTGTCTTTCAGCCTCCCACCCTTCACTCTGTCTCTCAGCCTGCCCCCATTCATTCTGTGTCTTTCATCCTCCCACCCTTCACTCTGTCTCTCAGCCTGCCCCCATTCATTATGTGTCTTTCAGCCTCCCACCCTTCACTCTGTCTCTCAGCCTGCCCCCATTCATTCTGTGTCTTTCAGCCTCACATCCTTCACTCTGTCTTTCAGCCTGCCCCCATTCATTCTGTGTCTTTCAGCCTCCCACCCTTCACTCTGTCTCTCAGCCTGCCCCCATTCATTCTGTGTCTTTCAGCCTCCCACCCTTCACTCTGTCTCTCAGCCTGTCCCCATTCATTCTGTGTCTTTCAGCCTCACATCCTTCACTCTGTCTCTCAGCCTGCCCCCATTCATTCTGTGTCTTTCAGCCTCCCACCCTTCACTCTGTCTCTCAGCCTGCCCCCATTCATTCTGTGTCTTTCATCCTCCCACCCTTCACTCTGTCTCTCAGCCTGCCCCCATTCATTATGTGTCTTTCAGCCTCCCACCCTTCAC
Source organism: Pseudophryne corroboree (assembly GCF_028390025.1). Lineage (NCBI taxonomy): Eukaryota > Metazoa > Chordata > Amphibia > Anura > Myobatrachidae > Pseudophryne > Pseudophryne corroboree. Next base: position 818,460,825 of record NC_086449.1, on the reverse strand, counting down.
TCTGTCTCTCAGCCTGCCCCCATTCATTCTGTGTCTTTCAGCCTCACATCCTTCACTCTGTCTTTCAGCCTGCCCCCATTCATTCTGTGTCTTTCAGCCTCTCACCCTTCACTCTGTCTCTCAGCCTGCCCCCATTCATTCTGTGTCTTTCATCCTCCCACCCTTCACTCTGTCTCTCAGCCTGCCCCCATTCATTATGTGTCTTTCAGCCTCCCACCCTTCACTCTGTCTCTCAGCCTGCCCCCATTCATTCTGTGTCTTTCAGCCTCACATCCTTCACTCTGTCTCTCAGCCTGCCCCCATTCATTCTGTGTCTTTCAGCCTCCCACCCTTCACTCTGTCTCTCAGCCTGTCCCCATTAATTCTGTGTCTTTCAGCCTCACATCCTTCACTCTGTCTTTCAGCCTGCCCCCATTCATTCTGTGTCTTTCAGCCTCCCACCCTTCACTCTGTCTCTCAGCCTGCCCCCATTCATTCTGTGTCCTTCAGCCACACATCCTTCACTCTGTCTCTCAGCCTGCCCCCATTCATTCTGTGTCTTTCAGCCTCCCACCCTTCACTCTGTCTCTCAGCCTGCCCCCATTCATTCTGTGTCTTTCAGCCTCACATCCTTCACTCTGTCTCTCAGCCTGCCCCCATTCATTCTGTGTCTTTCAGCCTCCCACCCTTCACTCTGTCTCTCAGCCTGTCCCCATTCATTCTGTGTCTTTCAGTCTCACATCCTTCACTCTGTCTCTCAGCCTGCCCCCATTCATTCTGTGTCTTTCAGCCTCCCACCCTTCACTCTGTCTCTCAGCCTGCCCCCATTCATTCTGTGTCTTTCATCCTCCCACCCTTCACTCTGTCTCTCAGCCTGCCCCCATTCATTATGTGTCTTTCAGCCTCCCACCCTTCACTCTGTCTCTCAGCCTGCCCCCATTCATTCTGTGTCTTTCAGCCTCACATCCTTCACTCTGTCTTTCAGCCTGCCCCCATTCATTCTGTGTCTTTCAGCCTCCCACCCTTCACTCTGTCTCTCAGCCTGCCCCCATTCATTCTGTGTCTTTCATCCTCCCACCCTTCACTCTGTCTCTCAGCCTGCCCCCATTCATTATGTGTCTTTCAGCCTCCCACCCTTCACTCTGTCTCTCAGCCTGCCCCCATTCATTCTGTGTCTTTCAGCCTCACATCCTTCACTCTGTCTTTCAGCCTGCCCCCATTCATTCTGTGTCTTTCAGCCTCCCACCCTTCACTCTGTCTCTCAGCCTGCCCCCATTCATTCTGTGTCTTTCAGCCTCACATCCTTCACTCTGTCTCTCAGCCTGCCCCCATTCATTCTGTGTCTTTCAGCCTCCCACCCTTCACTCTGTCTCTCAGCCTGCCCCCATTCATTCTGTGTCTTTCAGCCTCACATCCTTCACTCTGTCTCTCAGCCTGCCCCCATTCATTCTGTGTCTTTCAGCCTCCCACCCTTCACTCTGTCTCTCAGCCTGCCCCCATTCATTCTGTGTCTTTCAGCCTCACATCCTTCACTCTGTCTCTCAGCCTGCCCCCATTCATTCTGTGTCTTTCAGCCTCCCACCCTTCACTCTGTCTCTCAGCCTGTCCCCATTCATTCTGTGTCTTTCAGCCTCACATCCTTCACTCTGTCTCTCAGCCTGCCCCCATTCATTCTGTGTCTTTCAGCCTCCCACCCTTCACTCTGTCTCTCAGCCTGCCCCCATTCATTCTGTCTTTCAGCCTCCCACCCTTCACTCTGTCTCTCAGCCTGCCCCCATTCATTCTGTGTCTTTCAGCCTCACACCCTTCACTCTGTCTCTCAGCCTGCCCCCATTCATTCTGTGTCTTTCAGCCTCCCACCCTTCACTCTGTCTCTCAGCCTGCCCCCATTCATTCTGTGTCTTTCAGCCTCACATCCTTCACTCTGTATTTCAGCCTGCCCCCATTCATTCTGTGTCTTTCAGCCTCCCACCCTTCACTCTGTCTCTCAGCCTGCCCCCATTCATTCTGTGTCTTTCAGCCTCCCACCCTTCACTCTGTCTCTCAGCCTGCCCCTATTCATTCTGTGTCTTTCAGCCTCACATCCTTCACTCTGTCTTTCAGCCTGCCCCCTTTCATTCTGTGTCTTTCAGCCTCCCACCCTTCACTCTGTCTCTCAGCCTGCCCCCATTCATTCTGTGTCTTTCAGCCTCGCATCCGTCACTCTGTCTCCCAGCCTGCCCCCATTCATTCTGTGTCTTTCAGCCTCGCATCCGTCACTCTGTCTCCCAGCCTGCCCCCATTCATTCTGTGTCTTTCAGACTCACATCCTTCACTCTGTCTCTCAGCCTGCCCCCATTCATTCTGTGTCTTTCAGCCTCCCACCCTTCACTCTGTCTCTCAGCCTGCCCCCATTCATTCTGTGTCTTTCAGACTCACATCCTTCACTCTGTCTCTCAGCCTGCCCCCATTCATTCTGTGTCTTTCAGCCTCCCACCCTTCACTCTGTCTCTCAGCCTGCCCCCATTCATTCTGTGTCTTTCAGCCTCACATCCTTCACTCTGTCTTTCAGCCTGCCCCCATTCATTCTGTGTCTTTCAGCCTCCCACCCTTCACTCTGTCTGTCAGCCTGCCCCCATTCATTCTGTGCCTTTCAGCCTCGCATCCGTCACTCTGTCTCCCAGCCTGCCCTCATTCATTCTGTGTCTTTCAGCCTCACATCCTTCACTCTGTCTCTCAGCCTGCCCCCATTCATTCTGTGTCTTTCAGCCTCCCACCCTTCACTCTGTCTCTCAGCCTGCCCCCATTCATTCTGTGTTTTTCAGCCTCACATCCTTCAGCCTGCCCCCATTCATTCTGTGTCTTTCAGCCTCACATCCTTCACTCTGTCTCTCAGCCTGCCCCCATTCATTCTGTGTCTTTCAGCCTCCCACCCTTCGCTCTGTCTTTCAGCCTGCCCCCATTCATTCTGTGTCTTTCAGCCTCCCACCCTTCACTCTGTCTCTCAGCCTGCCCCCATTCATTCTGTGTCTTTCAGCCTCACATCCTTCACTCTGTCTCTCAGCCTGCCCCCATTCATTCTGTGTCTTTCAGCCTCCCACCCTTCACTCTGTCTCTCAGCCTGCCCCCATTCATTCTGTGTCTTTCAGCCTCACATCCTTCACTCTGTCTCTCAGCCTGCCCCCATTCATTCTGTGTCTTTCAGCCTCACATCCTTCACTCTGTCTCTCAGCCTGCCCCCATTCATTCTGTGTCTTTCAGCCTCCCACCCTTCGCTCTGTCTTTCAGCCTGCCCCCATTCATTCTGTGTCTTTCAGCCTCCCACCCTTCACTCTGTCTCTCAGCCTGCCCCCATTCATTCTGTGTCTTTCAGCCTCACATCCTTCACTCTGTCTCTCAGCCTGCCCCCATTCATTCTGTGTCTTTCAGCCTCCCACCCTTCACTCTGTCTCTCAGCCTGCCCCCATTCATTCTGTGTCTTTCAGCCTCACATCCTTCACTCTGTCTCTCAGCCTGCCCCCATTCATTCTGTGTCTTTCAGCCTCCCACCCTTCACTCTGTCTCTCAGCCTGCCCCCATTCATTCTGTGTCTTTCAGCCTCCCACCCTTCACTCTGTCTCTCAGCCTGCCCCCATTCATTCTGTGTCTTTCAGCCTCCCACCCTTCACTCTGTCTCTCAGCCTGCCCCCATTCATTCTGTGTCTTTCAGCCTCACACCCTTCACTCTGTCTCTCAGCCTGCCCCCATTCATTCTGTGTCTTTCAGCCTCCCACCCTTCACTCTGTCTCTCAGCCTGCCCCCATTCATTCTGTGTCTTTCAGCCTCACATCCTTCACTCTGTATTTCAGCCTGCCCCCATTCATTCTGTGTCTTTCAGCCTCCCACCCTTCACTCTGTCTCTCAGCCTGCCCCCATTCATTCTGTGTCTTTCAGCCTCCCACCCTTCACTCTGTCTCTCAGCCTGCCCCTATTCATTCTGTGTCTTTCAGCCTCACATCCTTCACTCTGTCTTTCAGCCTGCCCCCATTCATTCTGTGTCTTTCAGCCTCCCACCCTTCACTCTGTCTCTCAGCCTGCCCCCATTCATTCTGTGTCTTTCAGCCTCGCATCCGTCACTCTGTCTCCCAGCCTGCCCCCATTCATTCTGTGTCTTTCAGCCTCGCATCCGTCACTCTGTCTCCCAGCCTGCCCCCATTCATTCTGTGTCTTTCAGCCTCACATCCTTCACTCTGTCTCTTAGCCTGCCCCCATTCATTCTGTGTCTTTCAGCCTCCCACCCTTCACTCTGTCTCTCAGCCTGCCCCCA